>NC_090832.1:99895434-100195434 GCF_028021215.1 Eschrichtius robustus
GGAAATGGGGGTATATGATGGTAATAGCCTTGTTTCCCATTTGGAAACCTCCATTCTTGCTGCCGTGAAGCTCCCTGAAATTCTCTGCTGTGGACAGGCCCCTGGCTATTGTAGGCATTGGTCTGGGGAGAAAATGAGTTTTCTCTGGCTACCCAGTGTGCTTCATACCCAGGGCTGGGACTCATCTTGCCATGTTCTAGAGCTATAAGGAATCTCAACGTCAGTCCTTGCCTCGAGGTAAGGCCCTGAGTAGCCATGCAGAAAGGGAGGCATGCAGCTCTTTCCATGAGCTCTTAGTCGCTGTTCTCCTTTATATTAAAGGAAGTAGCCTTTTCAGCACTCCTAGGACCCTCGGGGCAGCCTCATTTTAGTACCAAGATCACTGAGTACCTCCACACCCCTGTTGGCTTGCTGAGCAACAACGAGGCCCTTAGGTCCCTCGGAGGTCCTCTGTGTCTGCTGAGTCATGGGCAACACACTGCACTCTTTCTTGGGATATCTTGGTTTCACAGCACTCGCACAGGTTCACGAGCACCGTTCTGGCAAGTTCCGACTTGCTGTGGAAGTCGCACACATTCCCTAGTCTGAGCTGCACTGAGAAAAACACTAGGCTTCCCCTTCCTTCCAGGAACTCCTACCTGAAGTCACCCTGCCTCCAGGAGAACGACGCCTTGCTTCCTATTGCAACTAAAGCACAGTTCTTCCTATAGCACTGCAAGCTTTTGAATAGGCACGAGCCCAGAGGCCTAGCTAGGGCGTTCCTTGGTTGAGGCAGTTCACTAGATGCAGAACACCCTGCCACGAGAATTTGATTCAGGGAAGGAAGCAGTGTGTAATCTGTGTCTCTTTTGAGTTGTGTGAAACCACAGGGATGTATGCTGTTTGTGCCTAGGGAAATGTGGGCATGTTGGTAGTAGACTTGCTTATCCATTTTGAAAGCTCCATTCATGCTGCCTTGAAGCTCCCTGAATTCTCTGCTGTTGACAGGACCCTGGCTATTGTAGGCATTGGTCTGGGAAGAAAATGAGTTTTCTCTGGCTACACAGGGTGCTTCATTATCCGGGGTGGGACTCATCTTGCCATGCTCTAGAGCTAAAGGGAATCTCAACGTGAGTCCCTGCCTCGAGGTAAGGCCCTGAGTAGCCAGACAGAAAGGGAGGCATGCAGCTCTTTCCATGAGCTCTTAGTCGCTGTTCTGCTTTATTTTAAAGGAAGTACACTTTTCAGCACTCCTAGGCCCCTCGGGTGAGCATCCTTTTCGTTCCAAGATCACTGAGATCCTCCACACTCCTGTAGGCCTGCTGAGCAACAACGTGGCCCATATGTCCCTCGGAGTTCCTCTGTGCCTGCTGAGTCATGGGCAACACACTGCAGTCTTTCTTAGGAGATCTTGATCGAACAGCACTCGCACAGGTTGACGAGCTCCGTTTTGGCAAGTTCCAACTTGCTGTGGAAATCGCGCACACATTCCCTAGTCTGAGCTGCATTGAGGAAAACACTAGGCTTCGCCTTCCTTCCAGGACCTCCTACCTGAAGTCACCCTGCCTCCAGGAGAAAATCGGCTTGCGTTCGTATTGCAACTAAAGCAGAGTTTTTCCTCTAGCACTGCAGGCTTTTGAAGAGGCACCGGCCCCGAGGCCTAACTAGGGCGTTCCTTGGTTGAGGCCGTGCACTAGATGCAGAACGCCGTGCCTCGAGAAGTTGCTTCAGGGAAGGAACTAGTGGGTACGCTGTGTCTCTTTTGTCTTGTGAGAAACCAGAGTTTTGGATGCTGCCTGTGCACATGGAAATGGGGTCGTGATGGTACTAGCCTTGCTTTTCTCTTTGGAAACCTCCATTCTTGCTGCCGTGAAGCTCCCTGAAATTCTCTGCTGTTGACCGCCCCGTGACCACTGTAGCCATGGGTCTGGGAAGAAAATGAGTTTTCTCTGGCTACACACGGAGCTTCACTGGCCGGGGTGGGGCTCACCTTGCCATGCTCTAGAGCCAAAGGGAATCTCCACGTGAGTCCTCGCCTCGAGGTAAGGCCCTGAGTAGCCCTGCAGAAAGGGAGGCATGCAGCTCTTTCCATGAGCTCTTAGTGGAGGTTCTGCTTTATATTAAAGGAAGGACCCTTTTCAGGACTCCTAGGTCTCTCGGGTGAGCATCATTTTGCTTCCAAGATCACTGACTCCCTCCACACCCCTGTGGGCCTGCTGAGCAGCATTGAGTCCCATACGTCCCTCGGAGGCCCTCTGTGTCTGCCGAGTCTCGGGCAACACACTATACGTTACTTCAGGAGAGCTACATTTCCAGAACCCTCGAACAGCATCAGAACCACATTTCTAGGCAGTCCAACATGCCCTGGAAGTCTTCGACATTGCCCTCGTCTGAGCTGCTCTGAGGAAACACTCTGCTTAGAATTGATCGAGGACCTCGTTCCTGAAGTCACTCTAGTCAAGGAGAAATACAGCATCCTAACATGCTGTGTCGCTCCCAGGGCAAGCAACGTGAGAACTTGCCTCGAGGTAAGGCCCTGAAATGCTATGCACAAGCAGAGGCGTGTAGCAGTTTCCATGAGGCCGTAGTCGCTGCTCTGCAGCATTTGAACGCCAGTAGGCTTTTTAGGACACCTAGGTGCCTCGTCTGGTAAACTTATTCCCTGCAAGAACACCGAGTACCCTCAGTCTCACCTGGCCATTCTAAGCACTATCCAGGCCAGGAGCTTTCCGACTCACAGTGTGTATGCCGAGTGAAGGGCTACACAGTGCACTCTTATTGGGACATCTGGATTTAGCCAGCAATCGCACAGATTGACGAGCACCGTTCTAGCAAGTTCCAACATGCCGTGGAAGTCACACTCATTCCCTAGTCTGAGCTGCACAGAGAAAAACACTAGGCTTCTCCTTCCATCCAGGACCTCCTACCTGAAGTCACCCTGCCTCCCGGAGAAAGACGGCTGCGTTCCTATTGCAACTGAAGCACAGTTTCTCCTGTAGCACTGCAGGCTTTTGAATAGGCAAGGGCCCAGAGGCCTAGCTAGGGCTTTCCCTGGTGAGGCCGTTCACTAGAGGTAGAACACCCTGCCTCGAGAAGTTGATTCAGGGAAGCAACCAGTGTGTACTCTGGGTCTCTTTTGACTTGTTAGAAACCACAGAGATGTATGCTGCCTGTGCCCACGGAAATGGGGGTATATGATGGTAATAGCCTTGTTTCCCATTTGGAAACCTCCATTCTTGCTGCCGTGAAGCTCCCTGAAATTCTCTGCTGTGGACAGGCCCCTGGCTATTGTAGGCATTGGTCTGGGGAGAAAATGAGTTTTCTCTGGCTACCCAGTGTGCTTCATACCCAGGGCTGGGACTCATCTTGCCATGCTCTAGAGCTATAAGGAATCTCAACGTCAGTCCTTGCCTCGAGGTAAGGCCCTGAGTAGCCATGCAGAAAGGGAGGCATGCAGCTCTTTCCATGAGCTCTTAGTCGCTGTTCTCCTTTATATTAAAGGAAGTAGCCTTTTCAGCACTCCTAGGACCCTCGGGGCAGCCTCATTTTAGTACCAAGATCACTGAGTACCTCCACAGCCCTGTTGGCTTGCTGAGCAACAACGAGGCCCTTAGGTCCCTCGGAGGTCCTCTGTGTCTGCTGAGTCATGGGCAACACACTGCACTCTTTCTTGGGATATCTTGGTTTCACAGCACTCGCACAGGTTCACGAGCACCGTTCTGGCAAGTTCCGACTTGCTGTGGAAGTCGCACACATTCCCTAGTCTGAGCTGCACTGAGAAAAACACTAGGCTTCCCCTTCCTTCCAGGAACTCCTACCTGAAGTCACCCTGCCTCCAGGAGAACGACGCCTTGCTTCCTATTGCAACTAAAGCACAGTTTTTCCTATAGCACTGCAAGCTTTTGAATAGGCACGAGCCCAGAGGCCTAGCTAGGGCGTTCCTTGGTTGAGGCAGTTCACTAGATGCAGAACACCCTGCCACGAGAATTTGATTCAGTGTGTAATCTGTGTCTCTTTTGAGTTGTGTGAAACCACAGGGATGTATGCTGTTTGTGCCTAGGGAAATGTGGGCATGTTGGTAGTAGACTTGCTTATCCATTTTGAAAGCTCCATTCATGCTGCCTTGAAGCTCCCTGAATTCTCTGCTGTTGACAGGACCCTGGCTATTGTAGGCATTGGTCTGGGAAGAAAATGAGTTTTCTCTGGCTACACAGGGTGCTTCATTATCCGGGGTGGGACTCATCTTGCCATGCTCTAGAGCTAAAGGGAATCTCAACGTGAGTCCCTGCCTCGAGGTAAGGCCCTGAGTAGCCAGACAGAAAGGGAGGCATGCAGCTCTTTCCATGAGCTCTTAGTCGCTGTTCTGCTTTATTTTAAAGGAAGTACACTTTTCAGCACTCCTAGGCCCCTCGGGTGAGCATCCTTTTCGTTCCAAGATCACTGAGATCCTCCACACTCCTGTAGGCCTGCTGAGCAACAACGTGGCCCATATGTCCCTCGGAGTTCCTCTGTGCCTGCTGAGTCATGGGCAACACACTGCAGTCTTTCTTAGGAGATCTTGATCGAACAGCACTCGCACAGGTTGACGAGCTCCGTTTTGGCAAGTTCCAACTTGCTGTGGAAATCGCGCACACATTCCCTAGTCTGAGCTGCATTGAGGAAAACACTAGGCTTCGCCTTCCTTCCAGGACCTCCTACCTGAAGTCACCCTGCCTCCAGGAGAAAATCGGCTTGCGTTCGTATTGCAACTAAAGCAGAGTTTTTCCTCTAGCACTGCAGGCTTTTGAAGAGGCACCGGCCCCGAGGCCTAACTAGGGCGTTCCTTGGTTGAGGCCGTGCACTAGATGCAGAACGCCGTGCCTCGAGAAGTTGCTTCAGGGAAGGAACTAGTGGGTACGCTGTGTCTCTTTTGTCTTGTGAGAAACCAGAGTTTTGGATGCTGCCTGTGCACATGGAAATGGGGTCGTGATGGTACTAGCCTTGCTTTTCTCTTTGGAAACCTCCATTCTTGCTGCCGTGAAGCTCCCTGAAATTCTCTGCTGTTGACCGCCCCGTACCACTGTAGCCATGGGTCTGGGAAGAAAATGAGTTTTCTCTGGCTACACACGGAGCTTCACTGGCCGGGGTGGGGCTCACCTTGCCATGCTCTAGAGCCAAAGGGAATCTCCACGTGAGTCCTCGCCTCGAGGTAAGGCCCTGAGTAGCCCTGCAGAAAGGGAGGCATGCAGCTCTTTCCATGAGCTCTTAGTGGAGGTTCCGCTTTATATTAAAGGAAGGACCCTTTTCAGGACTCCTAGGTCTCTCGGGTGAGCATCATTTTGCTTCCAAGATCACTGACTCCCTCCACACCCCTGTGGGCCTGCTGAGCAGCATTGAGTCCCATACGTCCCTCGGAGGCCCTCTGTGTCTGCCGAGTCTCGGGCAACACACTATACGTTACTTCAGGAGAGCTACATTTCCAGAACCCTCGAACAGCATCAGAACCACATTTCTAGGCAGTCCATCATGCCCTGGAAGTCTTCGACATTGCCCTCGTCTGAGCTGCTCTGAGGAAACACTCTGCTTAGAATTGATCGAGGACCTCGTTCCTGAAGTCACTCTAGTCAAGGAGAAATACAGCATCCTAACATGCTGTGTCGCTCCCAGGGCAAGCAACGTGAGAACTTGCCTCGAGGTAAGGCCCTGAAATGCTATGCACAAGCAGAGGCGTGTAGCAGTTTCCATGAGGCCGTAGTCGCTGCTCTGCAGCATTTGAACGCCAGTAGGCTTTTTAGGACACCTAGGTGCCTCGTCTGGTAAACTTATTCCCTGCAAGAACACCGAGTACCCTCAGTCTCACCTGGCCATTCTAAGCACTATCCAGGCCAGGAGCTTTCCGACTCACAGTGTGTATGCCGAGTGAAGGGCTACACAGTGCACTCTTATTGGGACATCTGGATTTAGCCAGCAATCGCACAGATTGACGAGCACCGTTCTAGCAAGTTCCAACATGCCGTGGAAGTCACACTCATTCCCTAGTCTGAGCTGCACAGAGAAAAACACTAGGCTTCTCCTTCCATCCAGGACCTCCTACCTGAAGTCACCCTGCCTCCAGGAGAAAGACGGCTGCGTTCCTATTGCAACTGAAGCACAGTTTCTCCTGTAGCACTGCAGGCTTTTGAATAGGCAAGGGCCCAGAGGCCTAGCTAGGGCTTTCCCTGGTGAGGCCGTTCACTAGATGTAGAACACCCTGCCTCGAGAAGTTGATTCAGGGAAGCAACCAGTGTGTACTCTGGGTCTCTTTTGACTTGTTAGAAACCACAGAGATGTATGCTGCCTGTGCCCACGGAAATGGGGGTATATGATGGTAATAGCCTTGTTTCCCATTTGGAAACCTCCATTCTTGCTGCCGTGAAGCTCCCTGAAATTCTCTGCTGTGGACAGGCCCCTGGCTATTGTAGGCATTGGTCTGGGGAGAAAATGAGTTTTCTCTGGCTACCCAGTGTGCTTCATACCCAGGGCTGGGACTCATCTTGCCATGTTCTAGAGCTATAAGGAATCTCAACGTCAGTCCTTGCCTCGAGGTAAGGCCCTGAGTAGCCATGCAGAAAGGGAGGCATGCAGCTCTTTCCATGAGCTCTTAGTCGCTGTTCTCCTTTATATTAAAGGAAGTAGCCTTTTCAGCACTCCTAGGACCCTCGGGGCAGCCTCATTTTAGTACCAAGATCACTGAGTACCTCCACACCCCTGTTGGCTTGCTGAGCAACAACGAGGCCCTTAGGTCCCTCGGAGGTCCTCTGTGTCTGCTGAGTCATGGGCAACACACTGCACTCTTTCTTGGGATATCTTGGTTTCACAGCACTCGCACAGGTTCACGAGCACCGTTCTGGCAAGTTCCGACTTGCTGTGGAAGTCGCACACATTCCCTAGTCTGAGCTGCACTGAGAAAAACACTAGGCTTCCCCTTCCTTCCAGGAACTCCTACCTGAAGTCACCCTGCCTCCAGGAGAACGACGCCTTGCTTCCTATTGCAACTAAAGCACAGTTCTTCCTATAGCACTGCAAGCTTTTGAATAGGCACGAGCCCAGAGGCCTAGCTAGGGCGTTCCTTGGTTGAGGCAGTTCACTAGATGCAGAACACCCTGCCACGAGAATTTGATTCAGGGAAGGAAGCAGTGTGTAATCTGTGTCTCTTTTGAGTTGTGTGAAACCACAGGGATGTATGCTGTTTGTGCCTAGGGAAATGTGGGCATGTTGGTAGTAGACTTGCTTATCCATTTTGAAAGCTCCATTCATGCTGCCTTGAAGCTCCCTGAATTCTCTGCTGTTGACAGGACCCTGGCTATTGTAGGCATTGGTCTGGGAAGAAAATGAGTTTTCTCTGGCTACACAGGGTGCTTCATTATCCGGGGTGGGACTCATCTTGCCATGCTCTAGAGCTAAAGGGAATCTCAACGTGAGTCCCTGCCTCGAGGTAAGGCCCTGAGTAGCCAGACAGAAAGGGAGGCATGCAGCTCTTTCCATGAGCTCTTAGTCGCTGTTCTGCTTTATTTTAAAGGAAGTACACTTTTCAGCACTCCTAGGCCCCTCGGGTGAGCATCCTTTTCGTTCCAAGATCACTGAGATCCTCCACACTCCTGTAGGCCTGCTGAGCAACAACGTGGCCCATATGTCCCTCGGAGTTCCTCTGTGCCTGCTGAGTCATGGGCAACACACTGCAGTCTTTCTTAGGAGATCTTGATCGAACAGCACTCGCACAGGTTGACGAGCTCCGTTTTGGCAAGTTCCAACTTGCTGTGGAAATCGCGCACACATTCCCTAGTCTGAGCTGCATTGAGGAAAACACTAGGCTTCGCCTTCCTTCCAGGACCTCCTACCTGAAGTCACCCTGCCTCCAGGAGAAAATCGGCTTGCGTTCGTATTGCAACTAAAGCAGAGTTTTTCCTCTAGCACTGCAGGCTTTTGAAGAGGCACCGGCCCCGAGGCCTAACTAGGGCGTTCCTTGGTTGAGGCCGTGCACTAGATGCAGAACGCCGTGCCTCGAGAAGTTGCTTCAGGGAAGGAACTAGTGGGTACGCTGTGTCTCTTTTGTCTTGTGAGAAACCAGAGTTTTGGATGCTGCCTGTGCACATGGAAATGGGGTCGTGATGGTACTAGCCTTGCTTTTCTCTTTGGAAACCTCCATTCTTGCTGCCGTGAAGCTCCCTGAAATTCTCTGCTGTTGACCGCCCCGTACCACTGTAGCCATGGGTCTGGGAAGAAAATGAGTTTTCTCTGGCTACACACGGAGCTTCACTGGCCGGGGTGGGGCTCACCTTGCCATGCTCTAGAGCCAAAGGGAATCTCCACGTGAGTCCTCGCCTCGAGGTAAGGCCCTGAGTAGCCCTGCAGAAAGGGAGGCATGCAGCTCTTTCCATGAGCTCTTAGTGGAGGTTCTGCTTTATATTAAAGGAAGGACCCTTTTCAGGACTCCTAGGTCTCTCGGGTGAGCATCATTTTGCTTCCAAGATCACTGACTCCCTCCACACCCCTGTGGGCCTGCTGAGCAGCATTGAGTCCCATACGTCCCTCGGAGGCCCTCTGTGTCTGCCGAGTCTCGGGCAACACACTATACGTTACTTCAGGAGAGCTACATTTCCAGAACCCTCGAACAGCATCAGAACCACATTTCTAGGCAGTCCATCATGCCCTGGAAGTCTTCGACATTGCCCTCGTCTGAGCTGCTCTGAGGAAACACTCTGCTTAGAATTGATCGAGGACCTCGTTCCTGAAGTCACTCTAGTCAAGGAGAAATACAGCATCCTAACATGCTGTGTCGCTCACAGGGCAAGCAACGTGAGAACTTGCCTCGAGGTAAGGCCCTGAAATGCTATGCACAAGCAGAGGCGTGTAGCAGTTTCCATGAGGCCGTAGTCGCTGCTCTGCAGCATTTGAACGCCAGTAGGCTTTTTAGGACACCTAGGTGCCTCGTCTGGTAAACTTATTCCCTGCAAGAACACCGAGTACCCTCAGTCTCACCTGGCCATTCTAAGCACTATCCAGGCCAGGAGCTTTCCGACTCACAGTGTGTATGCCGAGTGAAGGGCTACACAGTGCACTCTTATTGGGACATCTGGATTTAGCCAGCAATCGCACAGATTGACGAGCACCGTTCTAGCAAGTTCCAACATGCCGTGGAAGTCACACTCATTCCCTAGTCTGAGCTGCACAGAGAAAAACACTAGGCTTCTCCTTCCATCCAGGACCTCCTACCTGAAGTCACCCTGCCTCCAGGAGAAAGACGGCTGCGTTCCTATTGCAACTGAAGCACAGTTTCTCCTGTAGCACTGCAGGCTTTTGAATAGGCAAGGGCCCAGAGGCCTAGCTAGGGCTTTCCCTGGTGAGGCCGTTCACTAGATGTAGAACACCCTGCCTCGAGAAGTTGATTCAGGGAAGCAACCAGTGTGTACTCTGGGTCTCTTTTGACTTGTTAGAAACCACAGAGATGTATGCTGCCTGTGCCCACGGAAATGGGGGTATATGATGGTAATAGCCTTGTTTCCCATTTGGAAACCTCCATTCTTGCTGCCGTGAAGCTCCCTGAAATTCTCTGCTGTGGACAGGCCCCTGGCTATTGTAGGCATTGGTCTGGGGAGAAAATGAGTTTTCTCTGGCTACCCAGTGTGCTTCATACCCAGGGCTGGGACTCATCTTGCCATGTTCTAGAGCTATAAGGAATCTCAACGTCAGTCCTTGCCTCGAGGTAAGGCCCTGAGTAGCCATGCAGAAAGGGAGGCATGCAGCTCTTTCCATGAGCTCTTAGTCGCTGTTCTCCTTTATATTAAAGGAAGTAGCCTTTTCAGCACTCCTAGGACCCTCGGGGCAGCCTCATTTTAGTACCAAGATCACTGAGTACCTCCACACCCCTGTTGGCTTGCTGAGCAACAACGAGGCCCTTAGGTCCCTCGGAGGTCCTCTGTGTCTGCTGAGTCATGGGCAACACACTGCACTCTTTCTTGGGATATCTTGGTTTCACAGCACTCGCACAGGTTCACGAGCACCGTTCTGGCAAGTTCCGACTTGCTGTGGAAGTCGCACACATTCCCTAGTCTGAGCTGCACTGAGAAAAACACTAGGCTTCCCCTTCCTTCCAGGAACTCCTACCTGAAGTCACCCTGCCTCCAGGAGAACGACGCCTTGCTTCCTATTGCAACTAAAGCACAGTTCTTCCTATAGCACTGCAAGCTTTTGAATAGGCACGAGCCCAGAGGCCTAGCTAGGGCGTTCCTTGGTTGAGGCAGTTCACTAGATGCAGAACACCCTGCCACGAGAATTTGATTCAGGGAAGGAAGCAGTGTGTAATCTGTGTCTCTTTTGAGTTGTGTGAAACCACAGGGATGTATGCTGTTTGTGCCTAGGGAAATGTGGGCATGTTGGTAGTAGACTTGCTTATCCATTTTGAAAGCTCCATTCATGCTGCCTTGAAGCTCCCTGAATTCTCTGCTGTTGACAGGACCCTGGCTATTGTAGGCATTGGTCTGGGAAGAAAATGAGTTTTCTCTGGCTACACAGGGTGCTTCATTATCCGGGGTGGGACTCATCTTGCCATGCTCTAGAGCTAAAGGGAATCTCAACGTGAGTCCCTGCCTCGAGGTAAGGCCCTGAGTAGCCAGACAGAAAGGGAGGCATGCAGCTCTTTCCATGAGCTCTTAGTCGCTGTTCTGCTTTATTTTAAAGGAAGTACACTTTTCAGCACTCCTAGGCCCCTCGGGTGAGCATCCTTTTCGTTCCAAGATCACTGAGATCCTCCACACTCCTGTAGGCCTGCTGAGCAACAACGTGGCCCATATGTCCCTCGGAGTTCCTCTGTGCCTGCTGAGTCATGGGCAACACACTGCAGTCTTTCTTAGGAGATCTTGATCGAACAGCACTCGCACAGGTTGACGAGCTCCGTTTTGGCAAGTTCCAACTTGCTGTGGAAATCGCGCACACATTCCCTAGTCTGAGCTGCATTGAGGAAAACACTAGGCTTCGCCTTCCTTCCAGGACCTCCTACCTGAAGTCACCCTGCCTCCAGGAGAAAATCGGCTTGCGTTCGTATTGCAACTAAAGCAGAGTTTTTCCTCTAGCACTGCAGGCTTTTGAAGAGGCACCGGCCCCGAGGCCTAACTAGGGCGTTCCTTGGTTGAGGCCGTGCACTAGATGCAGAACGCCGTGCCTCGAGAAGTTGCTTCAGGGAAGGAACTAGTGGGTACGCTGTGTCTCTTTTGTCTTGTGAGAAACCAGAGTTTTGGATGCTGCCTGTGCACATGGAAATGGGGTCGTGATGGTACTAGCCTTGCTTTTCTCTTTGGAAACCTCCATTCTTGCTGCCGTGAAGCTCCCTGAAATTCTCTGCTGTTGACCGCCCCGTGACCACTGTAGCCATGGGTCTGGGAAGAAAATGAGTTTTCTCTGGCTACACACGGAGCTTCACTGGCCGGGGTGGGGCTCACCTTGCCATGCTCTAGAGCCAAAGGGAATCTCCACGTGAGTCCTCGCCTCGAGGTAAGGCCCTGAGTAGCCCTGCAGAAAGGGAGGCATGCAGCTCTTTCCATGAGCTCTTAGTGGAGGTTCTGCTTTATATTAAAGGAAGGACCCTTTTCAGGACTCCTAGGTCTCTCGGGTGAGCATCATTTTGCTTCCAAGATCACTGACTCCCTCCACACCCCTGTGGGCCTGCTGAGCAGCATTGAGTCCCATACGTCCCTCGGAGGCCCTCTGTGTCTGCCGAGTCTCGGGCAACACACTATACGTTACTTCAGGAGAGCTACATTTCCAGAACCCTCGAACAGCATCAGAACCACATTTCTAGGCAGTCCAACATGCCCTGGAAGTCTTCGACATTGCCCTCGTCTGAGCTGCTCTGAGGAAACACTCTGCTTAGAATTGATCGAGGACCTCGTTCCTGAAGTCACTCTAGTCAAGGAGAAATACAGCATCCTAACATGCTGTGTCGCTCCCAGGGCAAGCAACGTGAGAACTTGCCTCGAGGTAAGGCCCTGAAATGCTATGCACAAGCAGAGGCGTGTAGCAGTTTCCATGAGGCCGTAGTCGCTGCTCTGCAGCATTTGAACGCCAGTAGGCTTTTTAGGACACCTAGGTGCCTCGTCTGGTAAACTTATTCCCTGCAAGAACACCGAGTACCCTCAGTCTCACCTGGCCATTCTAAGCACTATCCAGGCCAGGAGCTTTCCGACTCACAGTGTGTATGCCGAGTGAAGGGCTACACAGTGCACTCTTATTGGGACATCTGGATTTAGCCAGCAATCGCACAGATTGACGAGCACCGTTCTAGCAAGTTCCAACATGCCGTGGAAGTCACACTCATTCCCTAGTCTGAGCTGCACAGAGAAAAACACTAGGCTTCTCCTTCCATCCAGGACCTCCTACCTGAAGTCACCCTGCCTCCCGGAGAAAGACGGCTGCGTTCCTATTGCAACTGAAGCACAGTTTCTCCTGTAGCACTGCAGGCTTTTGAATAGGCAAGGGCCCAGAGGCCTAGCTAGGGCTTTCCCTGGTGAGGCCGTTCACTAGAGGTAGAACACCCTGCCTCGAGAAGTTGATTCAGGGAAGCAACCAGTGTGTACTCTGGGTCTCTTTTGACTTGTTAGAAACCACAGAGATGTATGCTGCCTGTGCCCACGGAAATGGGGGTATATGATGGTAATAGCCTTGTTTCCCATTTGGAAACCTCCATTCTTGCTGCCGTGAAGCTCCCTGAAATTCTCTGCTGTGGACAGGCCCCTGGCTATTGTAGGCATTGGTCTGGGGAGAAAATGAGTTTTCTCTGGCTACCCAGTGTGCTTCATACCCAGGGCTGGGACTCATCTTGCCATGCTCTAGAGCTATAAGGAATCTCAACGTCAGTCCTTGCCTCGAGGTAAGGCCCTGAGTAGCCATGCAGAAAGGGAGGCATGCAGCTCTTTCCATGAGCTCTTAGTCGCTGTTCTCCTTTATATTAAAGGAAGTAGCCTTTTCAGCACTCCTAGGACCCTCGGGGCAGCCTCATTTTAGTACCAAGATCACTGAGTACCTCCACAGCCCTGTTGGCTTGCTGAGCAACAACGAGGCCCTTAGGTCCCTCGGAGGTCCTCTGTGTCTGCTGAGTCATGGGCAACACACTGCACTCTTTCTTGGGATATCTTGGTTTCACAGCACTCGCACAGGTTCACGAGCACCGTTCTGGCAAGTTCCGACTTGCTGTGGAAGTCGCACACATTCCCTAGTCTGAGCTGCACTGAGAAAAACACTAGGCTTCCCCTTCCTTCCAGGAACTCCTACCTGAAGTCACCCTGCCTCCAGGAGAACGACGCCTTGCTTCCTATTGCAACTAAAGCACAGTTTTTCCTATAGCACTGCAAGCTTTTGAATAGGCACGAGCCCAGAGGCCTAGCTAGGGCGTTCCTTGGTTGAGGCAGTTCACTAGATGCAGAACACCCTGCCACGAGAATTTGATTCAGTGTGTAATCTGTGTCTCTTTTGAGTTGTGTGAAACCACAGGGATGTATGCTGTTTGTGCCTAGGGAAATGTGGGCATGTTGGTAGTAGACTTGCTTATCCATTTTGAAAGCTCCATTCATGCTGCCTTGAAGCTCCCTGAATTCTCTGCTGTTGACAGGACCCTGGCTATTGTAGGCATTGGTCTGGGAAGAAAATGAGTTTTCTCTGGCTACACAGGGTGCTTCATTATCCGGGGTGGGACTCATCTTGCCATGCTCTAGAGCTAAAGGGAATCTCAACGTGAGTCCCTGCCTCGAGGTAAGGCCCTGAGTAGCCAGACAGAAAGGGAGGCATGCAGCTCTTTCCATGAGCTCTTAGTCGCTGTTCTGCTTTATTTTAAAGGAAGTACACTTTTCAGCACTCCTAGGCCCCTCGGGTGAGCATCCTTTTCGTTCCAAGATCACTGAGATCCTCCACACTCCTGTAGGCCTGCTGAGCAACAACGTGGCCCATATGTCCCTCGGAGTTCCTCTGTGCCTGCTGAGTCATGGGCAACACACTGCAGTCTTTCTTAGGAGATCTTGATCGAACAGCACTCGCACAGGTTGACGAGCTCCGTTTTGGCAAGTTCCAACTTGCTGTGGAAATCGCGCACACATTCCCTAGTCTGAGCTGCATTGAGGAAAACACTAGGCTTCGCCTTCCTTCCAGGACCTCCTACCTGAAGTCACCCTGCCTCCAGGAGAAAATCGGCTTGCGTTCGTATTGCAACTAAAGCAGAGTTTTTCCTCTAGCACTGCAGGCTTTTGAAGAGGCACCGGCCCCGAGGCCTAACTAGGGCGTTCCTTGGTTGAGGCCGTGCACTAGATGCAGAACGCCGTGCCTCGAGAAGTTGCTTCAGGGAAGGAACTAGTGGGTACGCTGTGTCTCTTTTGTCTTGTGAGAAACCAGAGTTTTGGATGCTGCCTGTGCACATGGAAATGGGGTCGTGATGGTACTAGCCTTGCTTTTCTCTTTGGAAACCTCCATTCTTGCTGCCGTGAAGCTCCCTGAAATTCTCTGCTGTTGACCGCCCCGTACCACTGTAGCCATGGGTCTGGGAAGAAAATGAGTTTTCTCTGGCTACACACGGAGCTTCACTGGCCGGGGTGGGGCTCACCTTGCCATGCTCTAGAGCCAAAGGGAATCTCCACGTGAGTCCTCGCCTCGAGGTAAGGCCCTGAGTAGCCCTGCAGAAAGGGAGGCATGCAGCTCTTTCCATGAGCTCTTAGTGGAGGTTCCGCTTTATATTAAAGGAAGGACCCTTTTCAGGACTCCTAGGTCTCTCGGGTGAGCATCATTTTGCTTCCAAGATCACTGACTCCCTCCACACCCCTGTGGGCCTGCTGAGCAGCATTGAGTCCCATACGTCCCTCGGAGGCCCTCTGTGTCTGCCGAGTCTCGGGCAACACACTATACGTTACTTCAGGAGAGCTACATTTCCAGAACCCTCGAACAGCATCAGAACCACATTTCTAGCAGTCCATCATGCCCTGGAAGTCTTCGACATTGCCCTCGTCTGAGCTGCTCTGAGGAAACACTCTGCTTAGAATTGATCGAGGACCTCGTTCCTGAAGTCACTCTAGTCAAGGAGAAATACAGCATCCTAACATGCTGTGTCGCTCCCAGGGCAAGCAACGTGAGAACTTGCCTCGAGGTAAGGCCCTGAAATGCTATGCACAAGCAGAGGCGTGTAGCAGTTTCCATGAGGCCGTAGTCGCTGCTCTGCAGCATTTGAACGCCAGTAGGCTTTTTAGGACACCTAGGTGCCTCGTCTGGTAAACTTATTCCCTGCAAGAACACCGAGTACCCTCAGTCTCACCTGGCCATTCTAAGCACTATCCAGGCCAGGAGCTTTCCGACTCACAGTGTGTATGCCGAGTGAAGGGCTACACAGTGCACTCTTATTGGGACATCTGGATTTAGCCAGCAATCGCACAGATTGACGAGCACCGTTCTAGCAAGTTCCAACATGCCGTGGAAGTCACACTCATTCCCTAGTCTGAGCTGCACAGAGAAAAACACTAGGCTTCTCCTTCCATCCAGGACCTCCTACCTGAAGTCACCCTGCCTCCAGGAGAAAGACGGCTGCGTTCCTATTGCAACTGAAGCACAGTTTCTCCTGTAGCACTGCAGGCTTTTGAATAGGCAAGGGCCCAGAGGCCTAGCTAGGGCTTTCCCTGGTGAGGCCGTTCACTAGATGTAGAACACCCTGCCTCGAGAAGTTGATTCAGGGAAGCAACCAGTGTGTACTCTGGGTCTCTTTTGACTTGTTAGAAACCACAGAGATGTATGCTGCCTGTGCCCACGGAAATGGGGGTATATGATGGTAATAGCCTTGTTTCCCATTTGGAAACCTCCATTCTTGCTGCCGTGAAGCTCCCTGAAATTCTCTGCTGTGGACAGGCCCCTGGCTATTGTAGGCATTGGTCTGGGGAGAAAATGAGTTTTCTCTGGCTACCCAGTGTGCTTCATACCCAGGGCTGGGACTCATCTTGCCATGTTCTAGAGCTATAAGGAATCTCAACGTCAGTCCTTGCCTCGAGGTAAGGCCCTGAGTAGCCATGCAGAAAGGGAGGCATGCAGCTCTTTCCATGAGCTCTTAGTCGCTGTTCTCCTTTATATTAAAGGAAGTAGCCTTTTCAGCACTCCTAGGACCCTCGGGGCAGCCTCATTTTAGTACCAAGATCACTGAGTACCTCCACACCCCTGTTGGCTTGCTGAGCAACAACGAGGCCCTTAGGTCCCTCGGAGGTCCTCTGTGTCTGCTGAGTCATGGGCAACACACTGCACTCTTTCTTGGGATATCTTGGTTTCACAGCACTCGCACAGGTTCACGAGCACCGTTCTGGCAAGTTCCGACTTGCTGTGGAAGTCGCACACATTCCCTAGTCTGAGCTGCACTGAGAAAAACACTAGGCTTCCCCTTCCTTCCAGGAACTCCTACCTGAAGTCACCCTGCCTCCAGGAGAACGACGCCTTGCTTCCTATTGCAACTAAAGCACAGTTCTTCCTATAGCACTGCAAGCTTTTGAATAGGCACGAGCCCAGAGGCCTAGCTAGGGCGTTCCTTGGTTGAGGCAGTTCACTAGATGCAGAACACCCTGCCACGAGAATTTGATTCAGGGAAGGAAGCAGTGTGTAATCTGTGTCTCTTTTGAGTTGTGTGAAACCACAGGGATGTATGCTGTTTGTGCCTAGGGAAATGTGGGCATGTTGGTAGTAGACTTGCTTATCCATTTTGAAAGCTCCATTCATGCTGCCTTGAAGCTCCCTGAATTCTCTGCTGTTGACAGGACCCTGGCTATTGTAGGCATTGGTCTGGGAAGAAAATGAGTTTTCTCTGGCTACACAGGGTGCTTCATTATCCGGGGTGGGACTCATCTTGCCATGCTCTAGAGCTAAAGGGAATCTCAACGTGAGTCCCTGCCTCGAGGTAAGGCCCTGAGTAGCCAGACAGAAAGGGAGGCATGCAGCTCTTTCCATGAGCTCTTAGTCGCTGTTCTGCTTTATTTTAAAGGAAGTACACTTTTCAGCACTCCTAGGCCCCTCGGGTGAGCATCCTTTTCGTTCCAAGATCACTGAGATCCTCCACACTCCTGTAGGCCTGCTGAGCAACAACGTGGCCCATATGTCCCTCGGAGTTCCTCTGTGCCTGCTGAGTCATGGGCAACACACTGCAGTCTTTCTTAGGAGATCTTGATCGAACAGCACTCGCACAGGTTGACGAGCTCCGTTTTGGCAAGTTCCAACTTGCTGTGGAAATCGCGCACACATTCCCTAGTCTGAGCTGCATTGAGGAAAACACTAGGCTTCGCCTTCCTTCCAGGACCTCCTACCTGAAGTCACCCTGCCTCCAGGAGAAAATCGGCTTGCGTTCGTATTGCAACTAAAGCAGAGTTTTTCCTCTAGCACTGCAGGCTTTTGAAGAGGCACCGGCCCCGAGGCCTAACTAGGGCGTTCCTTGGTTGAGGCCGTGCACTAGATGCAGAACGCCGTGCCTCGAGAAGTTGCTTCAGGGAAGGAACTAGTGGGTACGCTGTGTCTCTTTTGTCTTGTGAGAAACCAGAGTTTTGGATGCTGCCTGTGCACATGGAAATGGGGTCGTGATGGTACTAGCCTTGCTTTTCTCTTTGGAAACCTCCATTCTTGCTGCCGTGAAGCTCCCTGAAATTCTCTGCTGTTGACCGCCCCGTACCACTGTAGCCATGGGTCTGGGAAGAAAATGAGTTTTCTCTGGCTACACACGGAGCTTCACTGGCCGGGGTGGGGCTCACCTTGCCATGCTCTAGAGCCAAAGGGAATCTCCACGTGAGTCCTCGCCTCGAGGTAAGGCCCTGAGTAGCCCTGCAGAAAGGGAGGCATGCAGCTCTTTCCATGAGCTCTTAGTGGAGGTTCCGCTTTATATTAAAGGAAGGACCCTTTTCAGGACTCCTAGGTCTCTCGGGTGAGCATCATTTTGCTTCCAAGATCACTGACTCCCTCCACACCCCTGTGGGCCTGCTGAGCAGCATTGAGTCCCATACGTCCCTCGGAGGCCCTCTGTGTCTGCCGAGTCTCGGGCAACACACTATACGTTACTTCAGGAGAGCTACATTTCCAGAACCCTCGAACAGCATCAGAACCACATTTCTAGGCAGTCCATCATGCCCTGGAAGTCTTCGACATTGCCCTCGTCTGAGCTGCTCTGAGGAAACACTCTGCTTAGAATTGATCGAGGACCTCGTTCCTGAAGTCACTCTAGTCAAGGAGAAATACAGCATCCTAACATGCTGTGTCGCTCACAGGGCAAGCAACGTGAGAACTTGCCTCGAGGTAAGGCCCTGAAATGCTATGCACAAGCAGAGGCGTGTAGCAGTTTCCATGAGGCCGTAGTCGCTGCTCTGCAGCATTTGAACGCCAGTAGGCTTTTTAGGACACCTAGGTGCCTCGTCTGGTAAACTTATTCCCTGCAAGAACACCGAGTACCCTCAGTCTCACCTGGCCATTCTAAGCACTATCCAGGCCAGGAGCTTTCCGACTCACAGTGTGTATGCCGAGTGAAGGGCTACACAGTGCACTCTTATTGGGACATCTGGATTTAGCCAGCAATCGCACAGATTGACGAGCACCGTTCTAGCAAGTTCCAACATGCCGTGGAAGTCACACTCATTCCCTAGTCTGAGCTGCACAGAGAAAAACACTAGGCTTCTCCTTCCATCCAGGACCTCCTACCTGAAGTCACCCTGCCTCCAGGAGAAAGACGGCTGCGTTCCTATTGCAACTGAAGCACAGTTTCTCCTGTAGCACTGCAGGCTTTTGAATAGGCAAGGGCCCAGAGGCCTAGCTAGGGCTTTCCCTGGTGAGGCCGTTCACTAGATGTAGAACACCCTGCCTCGAGAAGTTGATTCAGGGAAGCAACCAGTGTGTACTCTGGGTCTCTTTTGACTTGTTAGAAACCACAGAGATGTATGCTGCCTGTGCCCACGGAAATGGGGGTATATGATGGTAATAGCCTTGTTTCCCATTTGGAAACCTCCATTCTTGCTGCCGTGAAGCTCCCTGAAATTCTCTGCTGTGGACAGGCCCCTGGCTATTGTAGGCATTGGTCTGGGGAGAAAATGAGTTTTCTCTGGCTACCCAGTGTGCTTCATACCCAGGGCTGGGACTCATCTTGCCATGTTCTAGAGCTATAAGGAATCTCAACGTCAGTCCTTGCCTCGAGGTAAGGCCCTGAGTAGCCATGCAGAAAGGGAGGCATGCAGCTCTTTCCATGAGCTCTTAGTCGCTGTTCTCCTTTATATTAAAGGAAGTAGCCTTTTCAGCACTCCTAGGACCCTCGGGGCAGCCTCATTTTAGTACCAAGATCACTGAGTACCTCCACACCCCTGTTGGCTTGCTGAGCAACAACGAGGCCCTTAGGTCCCTCGGAGGTCCTCTGTGTCTGCTGAGTCATGGGCAACACACTGCACTCTTTCTTGGGATATCTTGGTTTCACAGCACTCGCACAGGTTCACGAGCACCGTTCTGGCAAGTTCCGACTTGCTGTGGAAGTCGCACACATTCCCTAGTCTGAGCTGCACTGAGAAAAACACTAGGCTTCCCCTTCCTTCCAGGAACTCCTACCTGAAGTCACCCTGCCTCCAGGAGAACGACGCCTTGCTTCCTATTGCAACTAAAGCACAGTTCTTCCTATAGCACTGCAAGCTTTTGAATAGGCACGAGCCCAGAGGCCTAGCTAGGGCGTTCCTTGGTTGAGGCAGTTCACTAGATGCAGAACACCCTGCCACGAGAATTTGATTCAGGGAAGGAAGCAGTGTGTAATCTGTGTCTCTTTTGAGTTGTGTGAAACCACAGGGATGTATGCTGTTTGTGCCTAGGGAAATGTGGGCATGTTGGTAGTAGACTTGCTTATCCATTTTGAAAGCTCCATTCATGCTGCCTTGAAGCTCCCTGAATTCTCTGCTGTTGACAGGACCCTGGCTATTGTAGGCATTGGTCTGGGAAGAAAATGAGTTTTCTCTGGCTACACAGGGTGCTTCATTATCCGGGGTGGGACTCATCTTGCCATGCTCTAGAGCTAAAGGGAATCTCAACGTGAGTCCCTGCCTCGAGGTAAGGCCCTGAGTAGCCAGACAGAAAGGGAGGCATGCAGCTCTTTCCATGAGCTCTTAGTCGCTGTTCTGCTTTATTTTAAAGGAAGTACACTTTTCAGCACTCCTAGGCCCCTCGGGTGAGCATCCTTTTCGTTCCAAGATCACTGAGATCCTCCACACTCCTGTAGGCCTGCTGAGCAACAACGTGGCCCATATGTCCCTCGGAGTTCCTCTGTGCCTGCTGAGTCATGGGCAACACACTGCAGTCTTTCTTAGGAGATCTTGATCGAACAGCACTCGCACAGGTTGACGAGCTCCGTTTTGGCAAGTTCCAACTTGCTGTGGAAATCGCGCACACATTCCCTAGTCTGAGCTGCATTGAGGAAAACACTAGGCTTCGCCTTCCTTCCAGGACCTCCTACCTGAAGTCACCCTGCCTCCAGGAGAAAATCGGCTTGCGTTCGTATTGCAACTAAAGCAGAGTTTTTCCTCTAGCACTGCAGGCTTTTGAAGAGGCACCGGCCCCGAGGCCTAACTAGGGCGTTCCTTGGTTGAGGCCGTGCACTAGATGCAGAACGCCGTGCCTCGAGAAGTTGCTTCAGGGAAGGAACTAGTGGGTACGCTGTGTCTCTTTTGTCTTGTGAGAAACCAGAGTTTTGGATGCTGCCTGTGCACATGGAAATGGGGTCGTGATGGTACTAGCCTTGCTTTTCTCTTTGGAAACCTCCATTCTTGCTGCCGTGAAGCTCCCTGAAATTCTCTGCTGTTGACCGCCCCGTACCACTGTAGCCATGGGTCTGGGAAGAAAATGAGTTTTCTCTGGCTACACACGGAGCTTCACTGGCCGGGGTGGGGCTCACCTTGCCATGCTCTAGAGCCAAAGGGAATCTCCACGTGAGTCCTCGCCTCGAGGTAAGGCCCTGAGTAGCCCTGCAGAAAGGGAGGCATGCAGCTCTTTCCATGAGCTCTTAGTGGAGGTTCTGCTTTATATTAAAGGAAGGACCCTTTTCAGGACTCCTAGGTCTCTCGGGTGAGCATCATTTTGCTTCCAAGATCACTGACTCCCTCCACACCCCTGTGGGCCTGCTGAGCAGCATTGAGTCCCATACGTCCCTCGGAGGCCCTCTGTGTCTGCCGAGTCTCGGGCAACACACTATACGTTACTTCAGGAGAGCTACATTTCCAGAACCCTCGAACAGCATCAGAACCACATTTCTAGGCAGTCCATCATGCCCTGGAAGTCTTCGACATTGCCCTCGTCTGAGCTGCTCTGAGGAAACACTCTGCTTAGAATTGATCGAGGACCTCGTTCCTGAAGTCACTCTAGTCAAGGAGAAATACAGCATCCTAACATGCTGTGTCTCTCCCAGGGCAAGCAACGTGAGAACTTGCCTCGAGGTAAGGCCCTGAAATGCTATGCACAAGCAGAGGCGTGTAGCAGTTTCCATGAGGCCGTAGTCGCTGCTCTGCAGCATTTGAACGCCAGTAGGCTTTTTAGGACACCTAGGTGCCTCGTCTGGTAAACTTATTCCCTGCAAGAACACCGAGTACCCTCAGTCTCACCTGGCCATTCTAAGCACTATCCAGGCCAGGAGCTTTCCGACTCACAGTGTGTATGCCGAGTGAAGGGCTACACAGTGCACTCTTATTGGGACATCTGGATTTAGCCAGCAATCGCACAGATTGACGAGCACCGTTCTAGCAAGTTCCAACATGCCGTGGAAGTCACACTCATTCCCTAGTCTGAGCTGCACAGAGAAAAACACTAGGCTTCTCCTTCCATCCAGGACCTCCTACCTGAAGTCACCCTGCCTCCAGGAGAAAGACGGCTGCGTTCCTATTGCAACTGAAGCACAGTTTCTCCTGTAGCACTGCAGGCTTTTGAATAGGCAAGGGCCCAGAGGCCTAGCTAGGGCTTTCCCTGGTGAGGCCGTTCACTAGATGTAGAACACCCTGCCTCGAGAAGTTGATTCAGGGAAGCAACCAGTGTGTACTCTGGGTCTCTTTTGACTTGTTAGAAACCACAGAGATGTATGCTGCCTGTGCCCACGGAAATGGGGGTATATGATGGTAATAGCCTTGTTTCCCATTTGGAAACCTCCATTCTTGCTGCCGTGAAGCTCCCTGAAATTCTCTGCTGTGGACAGGCCCCTGGCTATTGTAGGCATTGGTCTGGGGAGAAAATGAGTTTTCTCTGGCTACCCAGTGTGCTTCATACCCAGGGCTGGGACTCATCTTGCCATGTTCTAGAGCTATAAGGAATCTCAACGTCAGTCCTTGCCTCGAGGTAAGGCCCTGAGTAGCCATGCAGAAAGGGAGGCATGCAGCTCTTTCCATGAGCTCTTAGTCGCTGTTCTCCTTTATATTAAAGGAAGTAGCCTTTTCAGCACTCCTAGGACCCTCGGGGCAGCCTCATTTTAGTACCAAGATCACTGAGTACCTCCACACCCCTGTTGGCTTGCTGAGCAACAACGAGGCCCTTAGGTCCCTCGGAGGTCCTCTGTGTCTGCTGAGTCATGGGCAACACACTGCACTCTTTCTTGGGATATCTTGGTTTCACAGCACTCGCACAGGTTCACGAGCACCGTTCTGGCAAGTTCCGACTTGCTGTGGAAGTCGCACACATTCCCTAGTCTGAGCTGCACTGAGAAAAACACTAGGCTTCCCCTTCCTTCCAGGAACTCCTACCTGAAGTCACCCTGCCTCCAGGAGAACGACGCCTTGCTTCCTATTGCAACTAAAGCACAGTTCTTCCTATAGCACTGCAAGCTTTTGAATAGGCACGAGCCCAGAGGCCTAGCTAGGGCGTTCCTTGGTTGAGGCAGTTCACTAGATGCAGAACACCCTGCCACGAGAATTTGATTCAGGGAAGGAAGCAGTGTGTAATCTGTGTCTCTTTTGAGTTGTGTGAAACCACAGGGATGTATGCTGTTTGTGCCTAGGGAAATGTGGGCATGTTGGTAGTAGACTTGCTTATCCATTTTGAAAGCTCCATTCATGCTGCCTTGAAGCTCCCTGAATTCTCTGCTGTTGACAGGACCCTGGCTATTGTAGGCATTGGTCTGGGAAGAAAATGAGTTTTCTCTGGCTACACAGGGTGCTTCATTATCCGGGGTGGGACTCATCTTGCCATGCTCTAGAGCTAAAGGGAATCTCAACGTGAGTCCCTGCCTCGAGGTAAGGCCCTGAGTAGCCAGACAGAAAGGGAGGCATGCAGCTCTTTCCATGAGCTCTTAGTCGCTGTTCTGCTTTATTTTAAAGGAAGTACACTTTTCAGCACTCCTAGGCCCCTCGGGTGAGCATCCTTTTCGTTCCAAGATCACTGAGATCCTCCACACTCCTGTAGGCCTGCTGAGCAACAACGTGGCCCATATGTCCCTCGGAGTTCCTCTGTGCCTGCTGAGTCATGGGCAACACACTGCAGTCTTTCTTAGGAGATCTTGATCGAACAGCACTCGCACAGGTTGACGAGCTCCGTTTTGGCAAGTTCCAACTTGCTGTGGAAATCGCGCACACATTCCCTAGTCTGAGCTGCATTGAGGAAAACACTAGGCTTCGCCTTCCTTCCAGGACCTCCTACCTGAAGTCACCCTGCCTCCAGGAGAAAATCGGCTTGCGTTCGTATTGCAACTAAAGCAGAGTTTTTCCTCTAGCACTGCAGGCTTTTGAAGAGGCACCGGCCCCGAGGCCTAACTAGGGCGTTCCTTGGTTGAGGCCGTGCACTAGATGCAGAACGCCGTGCCTCGAGAAGTTGCTTCAGGGAAGGAACTAGTGGGTACGCTGTGTCTCTTTTGTCTTGTGAGAAACCAGAGTTTTGGATGCTGCCTGTGCACATGGAAATGGGGTCGTGATGGTACTAGCCTTGCTTTTCTCTTTGGAAACCTCCATTCTTGCTGCCGTGAAGCTCCCTGAAATTCTCTGCTGTTGACCGCCCCGTGACCACTGTAGCCATGGGTCTGGGAAGAAAATGAGTTTTCTCTGGCTACACACGGAGCTTCACTGGCCGGGGTGGGGCTCACCTTGCCATGCTCTAGAGCCAAAGGGAATCTCCACGTGAGTCCTCGCCTCGAGGTAAGGCCCTGAGTAGCCCTGCAGAAAGGGAGGCATGCAGCTCTTTCCATGAGCTCTTAGTGGAGGTTCCGCTTTATATTAAAGGAAGGACCCTTTTCAGGACTCCTAGGCCCCTCGGGTGAGCATCATTTTGCTTCCAAGATCACTGACTCCCTCCACACCCCTGTGGGCCTGCTGAGCAGCATTGAGTCCCATACGTCCCTCGGAGGCCCTCTGTGTCTGCCGAGTCTCGGGCAACACACTATACGTTACTTCAGGAGAGCTACATTTCCAGAACCCTCGAACAGCATCAGAACCACATTTCTAGGCAGTCCAACATGCCCTGGAAGTCTTCGACATTGCCCTCGTCTGAGCTGCTCTGAGGAAACACTCTGCTTAGAATTGATCGAGGACCTCGTTCCTGAAGTCACTCTAGTCAAGGAGAAATACAGCATCCTAACATGCTGTGTCGCTCACAGGGCAAGCAACGTGAGAACTTGCCTCGAGGTAAGGCCCTGAAATGCTATGCACAAGCAGAGGCGTGTAGCAGTTTCCATGAGGCCGTAGTCGCTGCTCTGCAGCATTTGAACGCCAGTAGGCTTTTTAGGACACCTAGGTGCCTCGTCTGGTAAACTTATTCCCTGCAAGAACACCGAGTACCCTCAGTCTCACCTGGCCATTCTAAGCACTATCCAGGCCAGGAGCTTTCCGACTCACAGTGTGTATGCCGAGTGAAGGGCTACACAGTGCACTCTTATTGGGACATCTGGATTTAGCCAGCAATCGCACAGATTGACGAGCACCGTTCTAGCAAGTTCCAACATGCCGTGGAAGTCACACTCATTCCCTAGTCTGAGCTGCACAGAGAAAAACACTAGGCTTCTCCTTCCATCCAGGACCTCCTACCTGAAGTCACCCTGCCTCCAGGAGAAAGACGGCTGCGTTCCTATTGCAACTGAAGCACAGTTTCTCCTGTAGCACTGCAGGCTTTTGAATAGGCAAGGGCCCAGAGGCCTAGCTAGGGCTTTCCCTGGTGAGGCCGTTCACTAGAGGTAGAACACCCTCCCTCGAGAAGTTGATTCAGGGAAGCAACCAGTGTGCACTCTGTGTCTCTTTTGACTTGTTAGAAACCACAGAGATGTATGCTGCCTGTGCCCACGGAAATGGGGGTATGATGGTAATAGCCTTGTTGCCCATTTGGAAACCTCCATTCTTGCTGCCGTGAAGCTCCCTGAAATTCTCTGCTGTGGACAGGCCCCTGGCTATTGTAGGCATTGGTCTGGGGAGAAAATGAGTTTTCTCTGGCTACCCAGTGTGCTTCATACCCAGGGCTGGGACTCATCTTGCCATGCTCTAGAGCTATAAGGAATCTCAACGTCAGTCCTTGCCTCGAGGTAAGGCCCTGAGTAGCCATGCAGAAAGGGAGGCATGCAGCTCTTTCCATGAGCTCTTAGTCGCTGTTCTCCTTTATATTAAAGGAAGTAGCCTTTTCAGCACTCCTAGGACCCTCGGGGCAGCCTCATTTTAGTACCAAGATCACTGAGTACCTCCACACCCCTGTTGGCTTGCTGAGCAACAACGAGGCCCATAGGTCCCTCGGAGGTCCTCTGTGTCTGCTGAGTCAAGGGCAACGCACTGCACTCTTTCTTGGGATATCTTGGTTTCACAGCACTCGCACAGGTTCACGAGCACCGTTCTGGCAAGTTCCAACTTGCTGTGGAAGTCGCACACATTCCCTAGTCTGAGCTGCACTGAGAAAAACACTAGGCTTCCCCTTCCTTCCAGGAACTCCTACCTGAAGTCACCCTGCCTCCAGGAGAACGACGCCTTGCTTCCTATTGCAACTAAAGCACAGTTCTTCCTATAGCACTGCAAGCTTTTGAATAGGCACGAGCCCAGAGGCCTAGCTAGGGCGTTCCTTGGTTGAGGCAGTTCACTAGATGCAGAACACCCTGCCACGAGAATTTGATTCAGGGAAGGAAGCAGTGTGTAATCTGTGTCTCTTTTGAGTTGTGTGAAACCACAGGGATGTATGCTGTTTGTGCCTAGGGAAATGTGGGCATGTTGGTAGTAGACTTGCTTATCCATTTTGAAAGCTCCATTCATGCTGCCTTGAAGCTCCCTGAATTCTCTGCTGTTGACAGGACCCTGGCTATTGTAGGCATTGGTCTGGGAAGAAAATGAGTTTTCTCTGGCTACACAGGGTGCTTCATTATCCGGGGTGGGACTCATCTTGCCATGCTCTAGAGCTAAAGGGAATCTCAACGTGAGTCCCTGCCTCGAGGTAAGGCCCTGAGTAGCCAGACAGAAAGGGAGGCATGCAGCTCTTTCCATGAGCTCTTAGTCGCTGTTCTGCTTTATTTTAAAGGAAGTACACTTTTCAGCACTCCTAGGCCCCTCGGGTGAGCATCCTTTTCGTTCCAAGATCACTGAGATCCTCCACACTCCTGTAGGCCTGCTGAGCAACAACGTGGCCCATATGTCCCTCGGAGTTCCTCTGTGCCTGCTGAGTCATGGGCAACACACTGCAGTCTTTCTTAGGAGATCTTGATCGAACAGCACTCGCACAGGTTGACGAGCTCCGTTTTGGCAAGTTCCAACTTGCTGTGGAAATCGCGCACACATTCCCTAGTCTGAGCTGCATTGAGGAAAACACTAGGCTTCGCCTTCCTTCCAGGACCTCCTACCTGAAGTCACCCTGCCTCCAGGAGAAAATCGGCTTGCGTTCGTATTGCAACTAAAGCAGAGTTTTTCCTCTAGCACTGCAGGCTTTTGAAGAGGCACCGGCCCCGAGGCCTAACTAGGGCGTTCCTTGGTTGAGGCCGTGCACTAGATGCAGAACGCCGTGCCTCGAGAAGTTGCTTCAGGGAAGGAACTAGTGGGTACGCTGTGTCTCTTTTGTCTTGTGAGAAACCAGAGTTTTGGATGCTGCCTGTGCACATGGAAATGGGGTCGTGATGGTACTAGCCTTGCTTTTCTCTTTGGAAACCTCCATTCTTGCTGCCGTGAAGCTCCCTGAAATTCTCTGCTGTTGACCGCCCCGTGACCACTGTAGCCATGGGTCTGGGAAGAAAATGAGTTTTCTCTGGCTACACACGGAGCTTCACTGGCCGGGGTGGGGCTCACCTTGCCATGCTCTAGAGCCAAAGGGAATCTCCACGTGAGTCCTCGCCTCGAGGTAAGGCCCTGAGTAGCCCTGCAGAAAGGGAGGCATGCAGCTCTTTCCATGAGCTCTTAGTGGAGGTTCTGCTTTATATTAAAGGAAGGACCCTTTTCAGGACTCCTAGGTCTCTCGGGTGAGCATCATTTTGCTTCCAAGATCACTGACTCCCTCCACACCCCTGTGGGCCTGCTGAGCAGCATTGAGTCCCATACGTCCCTCGGAGGCCCTCTGTGTCTGCCGAGTCTCGGGCAACACACTATACGTTACTTCAGGAGAGCTACATTTCCAGAACCCTCGAACAGCATCAGAACCACATTTCTAGGCAGTCCAACATGCCCTGGAAGTCTTCGACATTGCCCTCGTCTGAGCTGCTCTGAGGAAACACTCTGCTTAGAATTGATCGAGGACCTCGTTCCTGAAGTCACTCTAGTCAAGGAGAAATACAGCATCCTAACATGCTGTGTCGCTCACAGGGCAAGCAACGTGAGAACTTGCCTCGAGGTAAGGCCCTGAAATGCTATGCACAAGCAGAGGCGTGTAGCAGTTTCCATGAGGCCGTAGTCGCTGCTCTGCAGCATTTGAACGCCAGTAGGCTTTTTAGGACACCTAGGTGCCTCGTCTGGTAAACTTATTCCCTGCAAGAACACCGAGTACCCTCAGTCTCACCTGGCCATTCTAAGCACTATCCAGGCCAGGAGCTTTCCGACTCACAGTGTGTATGCCGAGTGAAGGGCTACACAGTGCACTCTTATTGGGACATCTGGATTTAGCCAGCAATCGCACAGATTGACGAGCACCGTTCTAGCAAGTTCCAACATGCCGTGGAAGTCACACTCATTCCCTAGTCTGAGCTGCACAGAGAAAAACACTAGGCTTCTCCTTCCATCCAGGACCTCCTACCTGAAGTCACCCTGCCTCCAGGAGAAAGACGGCTGCGTTCCTATTGCAACGGAAGCACAGTTTCTCCTGTAGCACTGCAGGCTTTTGAATAGGCAAGGGCCCAGAGGCCTAGCTAGGGCTTTCCCTGGTGAGGCCGTTCACTAGAGGTAGAACACCCTGCCTCGAGAAGTTGATTCAGGGAAGCAACCAGTGTGTACTCTGGGTCTCTTTTGACTTGTTAGAAACCACAGAGATGTATGCTGCCTGTGCCCACGGAAATGGGGGTATATGATGGTAATAGCCTTGTTTCCCATTTGGAAACCTCCATTCTTGCTGCCGTGAAGCTCCCTGAAATTCTCTGCTGTGGACAGGCCCCTGGCTATTGTAGGCATTGGTCTGGGGAGAAAATGAGTTTTCTCTGGCTACCCAGTGTGCTTCATACCCAGGGCTGGGACTCATCTTGCCATGCTCTAGAGCTATAAGGAATCTCAACGTCAGTCCTTGCCTCGAGGTAAGGCCCTGAGTAGCCATGCAGAAAGGGAGGCATGCAGCTCTTTCCATGAGCTCTTAGTCGCTGTTCTCCTTTATATTAAAGGAAGTAGCCTTTTCAGCACTCCTAGGACCCTCGGGGCAGCCTCATTTTAGTACCAAGATCACTGAGTACCTCCACACCCCTGTTGGCTTGCTGAGCAACAACGAGGCCCTTAGGTCCCTCGGAGGTCCTCTGTGTCTGCTGAGTCATGGGCAACACACTGCACTCTTTCTTGGGATATCTTGGTTTCACAGCACTCGCACAGGTTCACGAGCACCGTTCTGGCAAGTTCCGACTTGCTGTGGAAGTCGCACACATTCCCTAGTCTGAGCTGCACTGAGAAAAACACTAGGCTTCCCCTTCCTTCCAGGAACTCCTACCTGAAGTCACCCTGCCTCCAGGAGAAGGACGCCTTGCTTCCTATTGCAACTAAAGCACAGTTCTTCCTATAGCACTGCAAGCTTTTGAATAGGCACGAGCCCAGAGGCCTAGCTAGGGCGTTCCTTGGTTGAGGCAGTTCACTAGATGCAGAACACCCTGCCACGAGAATTTGATTCAGGGAAGGAAGCAGTGTGTAATCTGTGTCTCTTTTGAGTTGTGTGAAACCACAGGGATGTATGCTGTTTGTGCCTAGGGAAATGTGGGCATGTTGGTAGTAGACTTGCTTATCCATTTTGAAAGCTCCATTCATGCTGCCTTGAAGCTCCCTGAATTCTCTGCTGTTGACAGGACCCTGGCTATTGTAGGCATTGGTCTGGGAAGAAAATGAGTTTTCTCTGGCTACACAGGGTGCTTCATTATCCGGGGTGGGACTCATCTTGCCATGCTCTAGAGCTAAAGGGAATCTCAACGTGAGTCCCTGCCTCGAGGTAAGGCCCTGAGTAGCCAGACAGAAAGGGAGGCATGCAGCTCTTTCCATGAGCTCTTAGTCGCTGTTCTGCTTTATTTTAAAGGAAGTACACTTTTCAGCACTCCTAGGCCCCTCGGGTGAGCATCCTTTTCGTTCCAAGATCACTGAGATCCTCCACACTCCTGTAGGCCTGCTGAGCAACAACGTGGCCCATATGTCCCTCGGAGTTCCTCTGTGCCTGCTGAGTCATGGGCAACACACTGCAGTCTTTCTTAGGAGATCTTGATCGAACAGCACTCGCACAGGTTGACGAGCTCCGTTTTGGCAAGTTCCAACTTGCTGTGGAAATCGCGCACACATTCCCTAGTCTGAGCTGCATTGAGGAAAACACTAGGCTTCGCCTTCCTTCCAGGACCTCCTACCTGAAGTCACCCTGCCTCCAGGAGAAAATCGGCTTGCGTTCGTATTGCAACTAAAGCAGAGTTTTTCCTCTAGCACTGCAGGCTTTTGAAGAGGCACCGGCCCCGAGGCCTAACTAGGGCGTTCCTTGGTTGAGGCCGTGCACTAGATGCAGAACGCCGTGCCTCGAGAAGTTGCTTCAGGGAAGGAACTAGTGGGTACGCTGTGTCTCTTTTGTCTTGTGAGAAACCAGAGTTTTGGATGCTGCCTGTGCACATGGAAATGGGGTCGTGATGGTACTAGCCTTGCTTTTCTCTTTGGAAACCTCCATTCTTGCTGCCGTGAAGCTCCCTGAAATTCTCTGCTGTTGACCGCCCCGTGACCACTGTAGCCATGGGTCTGGGAAGAAAATGAGTTTTCTCTGGCTACACACGGAGCTTCACTGGCCGGGGTGGGGCTCACCTTGCCATGCTCTAGAGCCAAAGGGAATCTCCACGTGAGTCCTCGCCTCGAGGTAAGGCCCTGAGTAGCCCTGCAGAAAGGGAGGCATGCAGCTCTTTCCATGAGCTCTTAGTGGAGGTTCTGCTTTATATTAAAGGAAGGACCCTTTTCAGGACTCCTAGGTCTCTCGGGTGAGCATCATTTTGCTTCCAAGATCACTGACTCCCTCCACACCCCTGTGGGCCTGCTGAGCAGCATTGAGTCCCATACGTCCCTCGGAGGCCCTCTGTGTCTGCCGAGTCTCGGGCAACACACTATACGTTACTTCAGGAGAGCTACATTTCCAGAACCCTCGAACAGCATCAGAACCACATTTCTAGGCAGTCCAACATGCCCTGGAAGTCTTCGACATTGCCCTCGTCTGAGCTGCTCTGAGGAAACACTCTGCTTAGAATTGATCGAGGACCTCGTTCCTGAAGTCACTCTAGTCAAGGAGAAATACAGCATCCTAACATGCTGTGTCGCTCCCAGGGCAAGCAACGTGAGAACTTGCCTCGAGGTAAGGCCCTGAAATGCTATGCACAAGCAGAGGCGTGTAGCAGTTTCCATGAGGCCGTAGTCGCTGCTCTGCAGCATTTGAACGCCAGTAGGCTTTTTAGGACACCTAGGTGCCTCGTCTGGTAAACTTATTCCCTGCAAGAACACCGAGTACCCTCAGTCTCACCTGGCCATTCTAAGCACTATCCAGGCCAGGAGCTTTCCGACTCACAGTGTGTATGCCGAGTGAAGGGCTACACAGTGCACTCTTATTGGGACATCTGGATTTAGCCAGCAATCGCACAGATTGACGAGCACCGTTCTAGCAAGTTCCAACATGCCGTGGAAGTCACACTCATTCCCTAGTCTGAGCTGCACAGAGAAAAACACTAGGCTTCTCCTTCCATCCAGGACCTCCTACCTGAAGTCACCCTGCCTCCAGGAGAAAGACGGCTGCGTTCCTATTGCAACTGAAGCACAGTTTCTCCTGTAGCACTGCAGGCTTTTGAATAGGCAAGGGCCCAGAGGCCTAGCTAGGGCTTTCCCTGGTGAGGCCGTTCACTAGAGGTAGAACACCCTGCCTCGAGAAGTTGATTCAGGGAAGCAACCAGTGTGTACTCTGGGTCTCTTTTGACTTGTTAGAAACCACAGAGATGTATGCTGCCTGTGCCCACGGAAATGGGGGTATATGATGGTAATAGCCTTGTTTCCCATTTGGAAACCTCCATTCTTGCTGCCGTGAAGCTCCCTGAAATTCTCTGCTGTGGACAGGCCCCTGGCTATTGTAGGCATTGGTCTGGGGAGAAAATGAGTTTTCTCTGGCTACCCAGTGTGCTTCATACCCAGGGCTGGGACTCATCTTGCCATGCTCTAGAGCTATAAGGAATCTCAACGTCAGTCCTTGCCTCGAGGTAAGGCCCTGAGTAGCCATGCAGAAAGGGAGGCATGCAGCTCTTTCCATGAGCTCTTAGTCGCTGTTCTCCTTTATATTAAAGGAAGTAGCCTTTTCAGCACTCCTAAGACCCTCGGGGCAGCCTCATTTTAGTACCAAGATCACTGAGTACCTCCACACCCCTGTTGGCTTGCTGAGCAACAACGAGGCCCTTAGGTCCCTCGGAGGTCCTCTGTGTCTGCTGAGTCATGGGCAACACACTGCACTCTTTCTTGGGATATCTTGGTTTCACAGCACTCGCACAGGTTCACGAGCACCGTTCTGGCAAGTTCCGACTTGCTGTGGAAGTCGCACACATTCCCTAGTCTGAGCTGCACTGAGAAAAACACTAGGCTTCCCCTTCCTTCCAGGAACTCCTACCTGAAGTCACCCTGCCTCCAGGAGAACGACGCCTTGCTTCCTATTGCAACTAAAGCACAGTTCTTCCTATAGCACTGCAAGCTTTTGAATAGGCACGAGCCCAGAGGCCTAGCTAGGGCGTTCCTTGGTTGAGGCAGTTCACTAGATGCAGAACACCCTGCCACGAGAATTTGATTCAGGGAAGGAAGCAGTGTGTAATCTGTGTCTCTTTTGAGTTGTGTGAAACCACAGGGATGTATGCTGTTTGTGCCTAGGGAAATGTGGGCATGTTGGTAGTAGACTTGCTTATCCATTTTGAAAGCTCCATTCATGCTGCCTTGAAGCTCCCTGAATTCTCTGCTGTTGACAGGACCCTGGCTATTGTAGGCATTGGTCTGGGAAGAAAATGAGTTTTCTCTGGCTACACAGGGTGCTTCATTATCCGGGGTGGGACTCATCTTGCCATGCTCTAGAGCTAAAGGGAATCTCAACGTGAGTCCCTGCCTCGAGGTAAGGCCCTGAGTAGCCAGACAGAAAGGGAGGCATGCAGCTCTTTCCATGAGCTCTTAGTCGCTGTTCTGCTTTATTTTAAAGGAAGTACACTTTTCAGCACTCCTAGGCCCCTCGGGTGAGCATCCTTTTCGTTCCAAGATCACTGAGATCCTCCACACTCCTGTAGGCCTGCTGAGCAACAACGTGGCCCATATGTCCCTCGGAGTTCCTCTGTGCCTGCTGAGTCATGGGCAACACACTGCAGTCTTTCTTAGGAGATCTTGATCGAACAGCACTCGCACAGGTTGACGAGCTCCGTTTTGGCAAGTTCCAACTTGCTGTGGAAATCGCGCACACATTCCCTAGTCTGAGCTGCATTGAGGAAAACACTAGGCTTCGCCTTCCTTCCAGGACCTCCTACCTGAAGTCACCCTGCCTCCAGGAGAAAATCGGCTTGCGTTCGTATTGCAACTAAAGCAGAGTTTTTCCTCTAGCACTGCAGGCTTTTGAAGAGGCACCGGCCCCGAGGCCTAACTAGGGCGTTCCTTGGTTGAGGCCGTGCACTAGATGCAGAACGCCGTGCCTCGAGAAGTTGCTTCAGGGAAGGAACTAGTGGGTACGCTGTGTCTCTTTTGTCTTGTGAGAAACCAGAGTTTTGGATGCTGCCTGTGCACATGGAAATGGGGTCGTGATGGTACTAGCCTTGCTTTTCTCTTTGGAAACCTCCATTCTTGCTGCCGTGAAGCTCCCTGAAATTCTCTGCTGTTGACCGCCCCGTGACCACTGTAGCCATGGGTCTGGGAAGAAAATGAGTTTTCTCTGGCTACACACGGAGCTTCACTGGCCGGGGTGGGGCTCACCTTGCCATGCTCTAGAGCCAAAGGGAATCTCCACGTGAGTCCTCGCCTCGAGGTAAGGCCCTGAGTAGCCCTGCAGAAAGGGAGGCATGCAGCTCTTTCCATGAGCTCTTAGTGGAGGTTCTGCTTTATATTAAAGGAAGGAACCTTTTCAGGACTCCTAGGTCTCTCGGGTGAGCATCATTTTGCTTCCAAGATCACTGACTCCCTCCACACCCCTGTGGGCCTGCTGAGCAGCATTGAGTCCCATACGTCCCTCGGAGGCCCTCTGTGTCTGCCGAGTCTCGGGCAACACACTATACGTTACTTCAGGAGAGCTACATTTCCAGAACCCTCGAACAGCATCAGAACCACATTTCTAGGCAGTCCAACATGCCCTGGAAGTCTTCGACATTGCCCTCGTCTGAGCTGCTCTGAGGAAACACTCTGCTTAGAATTGATCGAGGACCTCGTTCCTGAAGTCACTCTAGTCAAGGAGAAATACAGCATCCTAACATGCTGTGTCGCTCACAGGGCAAGCAACGTGAGAACTTGCCTCGAGGTAAGGCCCTGAAATGCTATGCACAAGCAGAGGCGTGTAGCAGTTTCCATGAGGCCGTAGTCGCTGCTCTGCAGCATTTGAACGCCAGTAGGCTTTTTAGGACACCTAGGTGCCTCGTCTGGTAAACTTATTCCCTGCAAGAACACCGAGTACCCTCAGTCTCACCTGGCCATTCTAAGCACTATCCAGGCCAGGAGCTTTCCGACTCACAGTGTGTATGCCGAGTGAAGGGCTACACAGTGCACTCTTATTGGGACATCTGGATTTAGCCAGCAATCGCACAGATTGACGAGCACCGTTCTAGCAAGTTCCAACATGCCGTGGAAGTCACACTCATTCCCTAGTCTGAGCTGCACAGAGAAAAACACTAGGCTTCTCCTTCCATCCAGGACCTCCTACCTGAAGTCACCCTGCCTCCAGGAGAAAGACGGCTGCGTTCCTATTGCAACGGAAGCACAGTTTCTCCTGTAGCACTGCAGGCTTTTGAATAGGCAAGGGCCCAGAGGCCTAGCTAGGGCTTTCCCTGGTGAGGCCGTTCACTAGAGGTAGAACACCCTGCCTCGAGAAGTTGATTCAGGGAAGCAACCAGTGTGTACTCTGGGTCTCTTTTGACTTGTTAGAAACCACAGAGATGTATGCTGCCTGTGCCCACGGAAATGGGGGTATATGATGGTAATAGCCTTGTTTCCCATTTGGAAACCTCCATTCTTGCTGCCGTGAAGCTCCCTGAAATTCTCTGCTGTGGACAGGCCCCTGGCTATTGTAGGCATTGGTCTGGGGAGAAAATGAGTTTTCTCTGGCTACCCAGTGTGCTTCATACCCAGGGCTGGGACTCATCTTGCCATGTTCTAGAGCTATAAGGAATCTCAACGTCAGTCCTTGCCTCGAGGTAAGGCCCTGAGTAGCCATGCAGAAAGGGAGGCATGCAGCTCTTTCCATGAGCTCTTAGTCGCTGTTCTCCTTTATATTAAAGGAAGTAGCCTTTTCAGCACTCCTAGGACCCTCGGGGCAGCCTCATTTTAGTACCAAGATCACTGAGTACCTCCACACCCCTGTTGGCTTGCTGAGCAACAACGAGGCCCTTAGGTCCCTCGGAGGTCCTCTGTGTCTGCTGAGTCATGGGCAACACACTGCACTCTTTCTTGGGATATCTTGGTTTCACAGCACTCGCACAGGTTCACGAGCACCGTTCTGGCAAGTTCCGACTTGCTGTGGAAGTCGCACACATTCCCTAGTCTGAGCTGCACTGAGAAAAACACTAGGCTTCCCCTTCCTTCCAGGAACTCCTACCTGAAGTCACCCTGCCTCCAGGAGAAGGACGCCTTGCTTCCTATTGCAACTAAAGCACAGTTCTTCCTATAGCACTGCAAGCTTTTGAATAGGCACGAGCCCAGAGGCCTAGCTAGGGCGTTCCTTGGTTGAGGCAGTTCACTAGATGCAGAACACCCTGCCACGAGAATTTGATTCAGGGAAGGAAGCAGTGTGTAATCTGTGTCTCTTTTGAGTTGTGTGAAACCACAGGGATGTATGCTGTTTGTGCCTAGGGAAATGTGGGCATGTTGGTAGTAGACTTGCTTATCCATTTTGAAAGCTCCATTCATGCTGCCTTGAAGCTCCCTGAATTCTCTGCTGTTGACAGGACCCTGGCTATTGTAGGCATTGGTCTGGGAAGAAAATGAGTTTTCTCTGGCTACACAGGGTGCTTCATTATCCGGGGTGGGACTCATCTTGCCATGCTCTAGAGCTAAAGGGAATCTCAACGTGAGTCCCTGCCTCGAGGTAAGGCCCTGAGTAGCCAGACAGAAAGGGAGGCATGCAGCTCTTTCCATGAGCTCTTAGTCGCTGTTCTGCTTTATTTTAAAGGAAGTACACTTTTCAGCACTCCTAGGCCCCTCGGGTGAGCATCCTTTTCGTTCCAAGATCACTGAGATCCTCCACACTCCTGTAGGCCTGCTGAGCAACAACGTGGCCCATATGTCCCTCGGAGTTCCTCTGTGCCTGCTGAGTCATGGGCAACACACTGCAGTCTTTCTTAGGAGATCTTGATCGAACAGCACTCGCACAGGTTGACGAGCTCCGTTTTGGCAAGTTCCAACTTGCTGTGGAAATCGCGCACACATTCCCTAGTCTGAGCTGCATTGAGGAAAACACTAGGCTTCGCCTTCCTTCCAGGACCTCCTACCTGAAGTCACCCTGCCTCCAGGAGAAAATCGGCTTGCGTTCGTATTGCAACTAAAGCAGAGTTTTTCCTCTAGCACTGCAGGCTTTTGAAGAGGCACCGGCCCCGAGGCCTAACTAGGGCGTTCCTTGGTTGAGGCCGTGCACTAGATGCAGAACGCCGTGCCTCGAGAAGTTGCTTCAGGGAAGGAACTAGTGGGTACGCTGTGTCTCTTTTGTCTTGTGAGAAACCAGAGTTTTGGATGCTGCCTGTGCACATGGAAATGGGGTCGTGATGGTACTAGCCTTGCTTTTCTCTTTGGAAACCTCCATTCTTGCTGCCGTGAAGCTCCCTGAAATTCTCTGCTGTTGACCGCCCCGTACCACTGTAGCCATGGGTCTGGGAAGAAAATGAGTTTTCTCTGGCTACACACGGAGCTTCACTGGCCGGGGTGGGGCTCACCTTGCCATGCTCTAGAGCCAAAGGGAATCTCCACGTGAGTCCTCGCCTCGAGGTAAGGCCCTGAGTAGCCCTGCAGAAAGGGAGGCATGCAGCTCTTTCCATGAGCTCTTAGTGGAGGTTCTGCTTTATATTAAAGGAAGGACCCTTTTCAGGACTCCTAGGTCTCTCGGGTGAGCATCATTTTGCTTCCAAGATCACTGACTCCCTCCACACCCCTGTGGGCCTGCTGAGCAGCATTGAGTCCCATACGTCCCTCGGAGGCCCTCTGTGTCTGCCGAGTCTCGGGCAACACACTATACGTTACTTCAGGAGAGCTACATTTCCAGAACCCTCGAACAGCATCAGAACCACATTTCTAGGCAGTCCAACATGCCCTGGAAGTCTTCGACATTGCCCTCGTCTGAGCTGCTCTGAGGAAACACTCTGCTTAGAATTGATCGAGGACCTCGTTCCTGAAGTCACTCTAGTCAAGGAGAAATACAGCATCCTAACATGCTGTGTCGCTCACAGGGCAAGCAACGTGAGAACTTGCCTCGAGGTAAGGCCCTGAAATGCTATGCACAAGCAGAGGCGTGTAGCAGTTTCCATGAGGCCGTAGTCGCTGCTCTGCAGCATTTGAACGCCAGTAGGCTTTTTAGGACACCTAGGTGCCTCGTCTGGTAAACTTATTCCCTGCAAGAACACCGAGTACCCTCAGTCTCACCTGGCCATTCTAAGCACTATCCAGGCCAGGAGCTTTCCGACTCACAGTGTGTATGCCGAGTGAAGGGCTACACAGTGCACTCTTATTGGGACATCTGGATTTAGCCAGCAATCGCACAGATTGACGAGCACCGTTCTAGCAAGTTCCAACATGCCGTGGAAGTCACACTCATTCCCTAGTCTGAGCTGCACAGAGAAAAACACTAGGCTTCTCCTTCCATCCAGGACCTCCTACCTGAAGTCACCCTGCCTCCAGGAGAAAGACGGCTGCGTTCCTATTGCAACTGAAGCACAGTTTCTCCTGTAGCACTGCAGGCTTTGGAATAGGCAAGGGCCCAGAGGCCTAGCTAGGGCTTTCCCTGGTGAGGCCGTTCACTAGAGGTAGAACACCCTGCCTCGAGAAGTTGATTCAGGGAAGCAACCAGTGTGTACTCTGGGTCTCTTTTGACTTGTTAGAAACCACAGAGATGTATGCTGCCTGTGCCCACGGAAATGGGGGTATATGATGGTAATAGCCTTGTTTCCCATTTGGAAACCTCCATTCTTGCTGCCGTGAAGCTCCCTGAAATTCTCTGCTGTGGACAGGCCCCTGGCTATTGTAGGCATTGGTCTGGGGAGAAAATGAGTTTTCTCTGGCTACCCAGTGTGCTTCATACCCAGGGCTGGGACTCATCTTGCCATGTTCTAGAGCTATAAGGAATCTCAACGTCAGTCCTTGCCTCGAGGTAAGGCCCTGAGTAGCCATGCAGAAAGGGAGGCATGCAGCTCTTTCCATGAGCTCTTAGTCGCTGTTCTCCTTTATATTAAAGGAAGTAGCCTTTTCAGCACTCCTAAGACCCTCGGGGCAGCCTCATTTTAGTACCAAGATCACTGAGTACCTCCACACCCCTGTTGGCTTGCTGAGCAACAACGAGGCCCTTAGGTCCCTCGGAGGTCCTCTGTGTCTGCTGAGTCATGGGCAACACACTGCACTCTTTCTTGGGATATCTTGGTTTCACAGCACTCGCACAGGTTCACGAGCACCGTTCTGGCAAGTTCCGACTTGCTGTGGAAGTCGCACACATTCCCTAGTCTGAGCTGCACTGAGAAAAACACTAGGCTTCCCCTTCCTTCCAGGAACTCCTACCTGAAGTCACCCTGCCTCCAGGAGAACGACGCCTTGCTTCCTATTGCAACTAAAGCACAGTTCTTCCTATAGCACTGCAAGCTTTTGAATAGGCACGAGCCCAGAGGCCTAGCTAGGGCGTTCCTTGGTTGAGGCAGTTCACTAGATGCAGAACACCCTGCCACGAGAATTTGATTCAGTGTGTAATCTGTGTCTCTTTTGAGTTGTGTGAAACCACAGGGATGTATGCTGTTTGTGCCTAGGGAAATGTGGGCATGTTGGTAGTAGACTTGCTTATCCATTTTGAAAGCTCCATTCATGCTGCCTTGAAGCTCCCTGAATTCTCTGCTGTTGACAGGACCCTGGCTATTGTAGGCATTGGTCTGGGAAGAAAATGAGTTTTCTCTGGCTACACAGGGTGCTTCATTATCCGGGGTGGGACTCATCTTGCCATGCTCTAGAGCTAAAGGGAATCTCAACGTGAGTCCCTGCCTCGAGGTAAGGCCCTGAGTAGCCAGACAGAAAGGGAGGCATGCAGCTCTTTCCATGAGCTCTTAGTCGCTGTTCTGCTTTATTTTAAAGGAAGTACACTTTTCAGCACTCCTAGGCCCCTCGGGTGAGCATCCTTTTCGTTCCAAGATCACTGAGATCCTCCACACTCCTGTAGGCCTGCTGAGCAACAACGTGGCCCATATGTCCCTCGGAGTTCCTCTGTGCCTGCTGAGTCATGGGCAACACACTGCAGTCTTTCTTAGGAGATCTTGATCGAACAGCACTCGCACAGGTTGACGAGCTCCGTTTTGGCAAGTTCCAACTTGCTGTGGAAATCGCGCACACATTCCCTAGTCTGAGCTGCATTGAGGAAAACACTAGGCTTCGCCTTCCTTCCAGGACCTCCTACCTGAAGTCACCCTGCCTCCAGGAGAAAATCGGCTTGCGTTCGTATTGCAACTAAAGCAGAGTTTTTCCTCTAGCACTGCAGGCTTTTGAAGAGGCACCGGCCCCGAGGCCTAACTAGGGCGTTCCTTGGTTGAGGCCGTGCACTAGATGCAGAACGCCGTGCCTCGAGAAGTTGCTTCAGGGAAGGAACTAGTGGGTACGCTGTGTCTCTTTTGTCTTGTGAGAAACCAGAGTTTTGGATGCTGCCTGTGCACATGGAAATGGGGTCGTGATGGTACTAGCCTTGCTTTTCTCTTTGGAAACCTCCATTCTTGCTGCCGTGAAGCTCCCTGAAATTCTCTGCTGTTGACCGCCCCGTGACCACTGTAGCCATGGGTCTGGGAAGAAAATGAGTTTTCTCTGGCTACACACGGAGCTTCACTGGCCGGGGTGGGGCTCACCTTGCCATGCTCTAGAGCCAAAGGGAATCTCCACGTGAGTCCTCGCCTCGAGGTAAGGCCCTGAGTAGCCCTGCAGAAAGGGAGGCATGCAGCTCTTTCCATGAGCTCTTAGTGGAGGTTCTGCTTTATATTAAAGGAAGGAACCTTTTCAGGACTCCTAGGTCTCTCGGGTGAGCATCATTTTGCTTCCAAGATCACTGACTCCCTCCACACCCCTGTGGGCCTGCTGAGCAGCATTGAGTCCCATACGTCCCTCGGAGGCCCTCTGTGTCTGCCGAGTCTCGGGCAACACACTATACGTTACTTCAGGAGAGCTACATTTCCAGAACCCTCGAACAGCATCAGAACCACATTTCTAGGCAGTCCAACATGCCCTGGAAGTCTTCGACATTGCCCTCGTCTGAGCTGCTCTGAGGAAACACTCTGCTTAGAATTGATCGAGGACCTCGTTCCTGAAGTCACTCTAGTCAAGGAGAAATACAGCATCCTAACATGCTGTGTCGCTCACAGGGCAAGCAACGTGAGAACTTGCCTCGAGGTAAGGCCCTGAAATGCTATGCACAAGCAGAGGCGTGTAGCAGTTTCCATGAGGCCGTAGTCGCTGCTCTGCAGCATTTGAACGCCAGTAGGCTTTTTAGGACACCTAGGTGCCTCGTCTGGTAAACTTATTCCCTGCAAGAACACCGAGTACCCTCAGTCTCACCTGGCCATTCTAAGCACTATCCAGGCCAGGAGCTTTCCGACTCACAGTGTGTATGCCGAGTGAAGGGCTACACAGTGCACTCTTATTGGGACATCTGGATTTAGCCAGCAATCGCACAGATTGACGAGCACCGTTCTAGCAAGTTCCAACATGCCGTGGAAGTCACACTCATTCCCTAGTCTGAGCTGCACAGAGAAAAACACTAGGCTTCTCCTTCCATCCAGGACCTCCTACCTGAAGTCACCCTGCCTCCAGGAGAAAGACGGCTGCGTTCCTATTGCAACGGAAGCACAGTTTCTCCTGTAGCACTGCAGGCTTTTGAATAGGCAAGGGCCCAGAGGCCTAGCTAGGGCTTTCCCTGGTGAGGCCGTTCACTAGAGGTAGAACACCCTGCCTCGAGAAGTTGATTCAGGGAAGCAACCAGTGTGTACTCTGGGTCTCTTTTGACTTGTTAGAAACCACAGAGATGTATGCTGCCTGTGCCCACGGAAATGGGGGTATATGATGGTAATAGCCTTGTTTCCCATTTGGAAACCTCCATTCTTGCTGCCGTGAAGCTCCCTGAAATTCTCTGCTGTGGACAGGCCCCTGGCTATTGTAGGCATTGGTCTGGGGAGAAAATGAGTTTTCTCTGGCTACCCAGTGTGCTTCATACCCAGGGCTGGGACTCATCTTGCCATGTTCTAGAGCTATAAGGAATCTCAACGTCAGTCCTTGCCTCGAGGTAAGGCCCTGAGTAGCCATGCAGAAAGGGAGGCATGCAGCTCTTTCCATGAGCTCTTAGTCGCTGTTCTCCTTTATATTAAAGGAAGTAGCCTTTTCAGCACTCCTAGGACCCTCGGGGCAGCCTCATTTTAGTACCAAGATCACTGAGTACCTCCACACCCCTGTTGGCTTGCTGAGCAACAACGAGGCCCTTAGGTCCCTCGGAGGTCCTCTGTGTCTGCTGAGTCATGGGCAACACACTGCACTCTTTCTTGGGATATCTTGGTTTCACAGCACTCGCACAGGTTCACGAGCACCGTTCTGGCAAGTTCCGACTTGCTGTGGAAGTCGCACACATTCCCTAGTCTGAGCTGCACTGAGAAAAACACTAGGCTTCCCCTTCCTTCCAGGAACTCCTACCTGAAGTCACCCTGCCTCCAGGAGAAGGACGCCTTGCTTCCTATTGCAACTAAAGCACAGTTCTTCCTATAGCACTGCAAGCTTTTGAATAGGCACGAGCCCAGAGGCCTAGCTAGGGCGTTCCTTGGTTGAGGCAGTTCACTAGATGCAGAACACCCTGCCACGAGAATTTGATTCAGTGTGTAATCTGTGTCTCTTTTGAGTTGTGTGAAACCACAGGGATGTATGCTGTTTGTGCCTAGGGAAATGTGGGCATGTTGGTAGTAGACTTGCTTATCCATTTTGAAAGCTCCATTCATGCTGCCTTGAAGCTCCCTGAATTCTCTGCTGTTGACAGGACCCTGGCTATTGTAGGCATTGGTCTGGGAAGAAAATGAGTTTTCTCTGGCTACACAGGGTGCTTCATTATCCGGGGTGGGACTCATCTTGCCATGCTCTAGAGCTAAAGGGAATCTCAACGTGAGTCCCTGCCTCGAGGTAAGGCCCTGAGTAGCCCTGCAGAAAGGGAGGCATGCAGCTCTTTCCATGAGCTCTTAGTCGCTGTTCTGCTTTATTTTAAAGGAAGTACACTTTTCAGCACTCCTAGGCCCCTCGGGTGAGCATCCTTTTCGTTCCAAGATCACTGAGATCCTCCACACTCCTGTAGGCCTGCTGAGCAACAACGTGGCCCATATGTCCCTCGGAGTTCCTCTGTGCCTGCTGAGTCATGGGCAACACACTGCAGTCTTTCTTAGGAGATCTTGATCGAACAGCACTCGCACAGGTTGACGAGCTCCGTTTTGGCAAGTTCCAACTTGCTGTGGAAATCGCGCACACATTCCCTAGTCTGAGCTGCATTGAGGAAAACACTAGGCTTCGCCTTCCTTCCAGGACCTCCTACCTGAAGTCACCCTGCCTCCAGGAGAAAATCGGCTTGCGTTCGTATTGCAACTAAAGCAGAGTTTTTCCTCTAGCACTGCAGGCTTTTGAAGAGGCACCGGCCCCGAGGCCTAACTAGGGCGTTCCTTGGTTGAGGCCGTGCACTAGATGCAGAACGCCGTGCCTCGAGAAGTTGCTTCAGGGAAGGAACTAGTGGGTACGCTGTGTCTCTTTTGTCTTGTGAGAAACCAGAGTTTTGGATGCTGCCTGTGCACATGGAAATGGGGTCGTGATGGTACTAGCCTTGCTTTTCTCTTTGGAAACCTCCATTCTTGCTGCCGTGAAGCTCCCTGAAATTCTCTGCTGTTGACCGCCCCGTGACCACTGTAGCCATGGGTCTGGGAAGAAAATGAGTTTTCTCTGGCTACACACGGAGCTTCACTGGCCGGGGTGGGGCTCACCTTGCCATGCTCTAGAGCCAAAGGGAATCTCCACGTGAGTCCTCGCCTCGAGGTAAGGCCCTGAGTAGCCCTGCAGAAAGGGAGGCATGCAGCTCTTTCCATGAGCTCTTAGTGGAGGTTCTGCTTTATATTAAAGGAAGGAACCTTTTCAGGACTCCTAGGTCTCTCGGGTGAGCATCATTTTGCTTCCAAGATCACTGACTCCCTCCACACCCCTGTGGGCCTGCTGAGCAGCATTGAGTCCCATACGTCCCTCGGAGGCCCTCTGTGTCTGCCGAGTCTCGGGCAACACACTATACGTTACTTCAGGAGAGCTACATTTCCAGAACCCTCGAACAGCATCAGAACCACATTTCTAGGCAGTCCAACATGCCCTGGAAGTCTTCGACATTGCCCTCGTCTGAGCTGCTCTGAGGAAACACTCTGCTTAGAATTGATCGAGGACCTCGTTCCTGAAGTCACTCTAGTCAAGGAGAAATACAGCCTCCTAACATGCTGTGTCGCTCACAGGGCAAGCAACGTGAGAACTTGCCTCGAGGTAAGGCCCTGAAATGCTATGCACAAGCAGAGGCGTGTAGCAGTTTCCATGAGGCCGTAGTCGCTGCTCTGCAGCATTTGAACGCCAGTAGGCTTTTTAGGACACCTAGGTGCCTCGTCTGGTAAACTTATTCCCTGCAAGAACACCGAGTACCCTCAGTCTCACCTGGCCATTCTAAGCACTATCCAGGCCAGGAGCTTTCCGACTCACAGTGTGTATGCCGAGTGAAGGGCTACACAGTGCACTCTTATTGGGACATCTGGATTTAGCCAGCAATCGCACAGATTGACGAGCACCGTTCTAGCAAGTTCCAACATGCCGTGGAAGTCACACTCATTCCCTAGTCTGAGCTGCACAGAGAAAAACACTAGGCTTCTCCTTCCATCCAGGACCTCCTACCTGAAGTCACCCTGCCTCCAGGAGAAAGACGGCTGCGTTCCTATTGCAACGGAAGCACAGTTTCTCCTGTAGCACTGCAGGCTTTTGAATAGGCAAGGGCCCAGAGGCCTAGCTAGGGCTTTCCCTGGTGAGGCCGTTCACTAGAGGTAGAACACCCTGCCTCGAGAAGTTGATTCAGGGAAGCAACCAGTGTGTACTCTGGGTCTCTTTTGACTTGTTAGAAACCACAGAGATGTATGCTGCCTGTGCCCACGGAAATGGGGGTATATGATGGTAATAGCCTTGTTTCCCATTTGGAAACCTCCATTCTTGCTGCCGTGAAGCTCCCTGAAATTCTCTGCTGTGGACAGGCCCCTGGCTATTGTAGGCATTGGTCTGGGGAGAAAATGAGTTTTCTCTGGCTACCCAGTGTGCTTCATACCCAGGGCTGGGACTCATCTTGCCATGGTCTAGAGCTATAAGGAATCTCAACGTCAGTCCTTGCCTCGAGGTAAGGCCCTGAGTAGCCATGCAGAAAGGGAGGCATGCAGCTCTTTCCATGAGCTCTTAGTCGCTGTTCTCCTTTATATTAAAGGAAGTAGCCTTTTCAGCACTCCTAGGACCCTCGGGGCAGCCTCATTTTAGTACCAAGATCACTGAGTACCTCCACACCCCTGTTGGCTTGCTGAGCAACAACGAGGCCCTTAGGTCCCTCGGAGGTCCTCTGTGTCTGCTGAGTCATGGGCAACACACTGCACTCTTTCTTGGGATATCTTGGTTTCACAGCACTCGCACAGGTTCACGAGCACCGTTCTGGCAAGTTCCGACTTGCTGTGGAAGTCGCACACATTCCCTAGTCTGAGCTGCACTGAGAAAAACACTAGGCTTCCCCTTCCTTCCAGGAACTCCTACCTGAAGTCACCCTGCCTCCAGGAGAACGACGCCTTGCTTCCTATTGCAACTAAAGCACAGTTCTTCCTATAGCACTGCAAGCTTTTGAATAGGCACGAGCCCAGAGGCCTAGCTAGGGCGTTCCTTGGTTGAGGCAGTTCACTAGATGCAGAACACCCTGCCACGAGAATTTGATTCAGTGTGTAATCTGTGTCTCTTTTGAGTTGTGTGAAACCACAGGGATGTATGCTGTTTGTGCCTAGGGAAATGTGGGCATGTTGGTAGTAGACTCGCTTATCCATTTTGAAAGCTCCATTCATGCTGCCTTGAAGCTCCCTGAATTCTCTGCTGTTGACAGGACCCTGGCTATTGTAGGCATTGGTCTGGGAAGAAAATGAGTTTTCTCTGGCTACACAGGGTGCTTCATTATCCGGGGTGGGACTCATCTTGCCATGCTCTAGAGCTAAAGGGAATCTCAACGTGAGTCCCTGCCTCGAGGTAAGGCCCTGAGTAGCCAGACAGAAAGGGAGGCATGCAGCTCTTTCCATGAGCTCTTAGTCGCTGTTCTGCTTTATTTTAAAGGAAGTACACTTTTCAGCACTCCTAGGCCCCTCGGGTGAGCATCCTTTTCGTTCCAAGATCACTGAGATCCTCCACACTCCTGTAGGCCTGCTGAGCAACAACGTGGCCCATATGTCCCTCGGAGTTCCTCTGTGCCTGCTGAGTCATGGGCAACACACTGCAGTCTTTCTTAGGAGATCTTGATCGAACAGCACTCGCACAGGTTGACGAGCTCCGTTTTGGCAAGTTCCAACTTGCTGTGGAAATCGCGCACACATTCCCTAGTCTGAGCTGCATTGAGGAAAACACTAGGCTTCGCCTTCCTTCCAGGACCTCCTACCTGAAGTCACCCTGCCTCCAGGAGAAAATCGGCTTGCGTTCGTATTGCAACTAAAGCAGAGTTTTTCCTCTAGCACTGCAGGCTTTTGAAGAGGCACCAGCCCCGAGGCCTAACTAGGGCGTTCCTTGGTTGAGGCCGTGCACTAGATGCAGAACGCCGTGCCTCGAGAAGTTGCTTCAGGGAAGGAACTAGTGGGTACGCTGTGTCTCTTTTGTCTTGTGAGAAACCAGAGTTTTGGATGCTGCCTGTGCACATGGAAATGGGGTCGTGATGGTACTAGCCTTGCTTTTCTCTTTGGAAACCTCCATTCTTGCTGCCGTGAAGCTCCCTGAAATTCTCTGCTGTTGACCGCCCCGTGACCACTGTAGCCATGGGTCTGGGAAGAAAATGAGTTTTCTCTGGCTACACACGGAGCTTCACTGGCCGGGGTGGGGCTCACCTTGCCATGCTCTAGAGCCAAAGGGAATCTCCACGTGAGTCCTCGCCTCGAGGTAAGGCCCTGAGTAGCCCTGCAGAAAGGGAGGCATGCAGCTCTTTCCATGAGCTCTTAGTGGAGGTTCTGCTTTATATTAAAGGAAGGAACCTTTTCAGGACTCCTAGGTCTCTCGGGTGAGCATCATTTTGCTTCCAAGATCACTGACTCCCTCCACACCCCTGTGGGCCTGCTGAGCAGCATTGAGTCCCATACGTCCCTCGGAGGCCCTCTGTGTCTGCCGAGTCTCGGGCAACACACTATACGTTACTTCAGGAGAGCTACATTTCCAGAACCCTCGAACAGCATCAGAACCACATTTCTAGGCAGTCCAACATGCCCTGGAAGTCTTCGACATTGCCCTCGTCTGAGCTGCTCTGAGGAAACACTCTGCTTAGAATTGATCGAGGACCTCGTTCCTGAAGTCACTCTAGTCAAGGAGAAATACAGCATCCTAACATGCTGTGTCGCTCACAGGGCAAGCAACGTGAGAACTTGCCTCGAGGTAAGGCCCTGAAATGCTATGCACAAGCAGAGGCGTGTAGCAGTTTCCATGAGGCCGTAGTCGCTGCTCTGCAGCATTTGAACGCCAGTAGGCTTTTTAGGACACCTAGGTGCCTCGTCTGGTAAACTTATTCCCTGCAAGAACACCGAGTACCCTCAGTCTCACCTGGCCATTCTAAGCACTATCCAGGCCAGGAGCTTTCCGACTCACAGTGTGTATGCCGAGTGAAGGGCTACACAGTGCACTCTTATTGGGACATCTGGATTTAGCCAGCAATCGCACAGATTGACGAGCACCGTTCTAGCAAGTTCCAACATGCCGTGGAAGTCACACTCATTCCCTAGTCTGAGCTGCACAGAGAAAAACACTAGGCTTCTCCTTCCATCCAGGACCTCCTACCTGAAGTCACCCTGCCTCCAGGAGAAAGACGGCTGCGTTCCTATTGCAACGGAAGCACAGTTTCTCCTGTAGCACTGCAGGCTTTTGAATAGGCAAGGGCCCAGAGGCCTAGCTAGGGCTTTCCCTGGTGAGGCCGTTCACTAGAGGTAGAACACCCTGCCTCGAGAAGTTGATTCAGGGAAGCAACCAGTGTGTACTCTGGGTCTCTTTTGACTTGTTAGAAACCACAGAGATGTATGCTGCCTGTGCCCACGGAAATGGGGGTATATGATGGTAATAGCCTTGTTTCCCATTTGGAAACCTCCATTCTTGCTGCCGTGAAGCTCCCTGAAATTCTCTGCTGTGGACAGGCCCCTGGCTATTGTAGGCATTGGTCTGGGGAGAAAATGAGTTTTCTCTGGCTACCCAGTGTGCTTCATACCCAGGGCTGGGACTCATCTTGCCATGTTCTAGAGCTATAAGGAATCTCAACGTCAGTCCTTGCCTCGAGGTAAGGCCCTGAGTAGCCATGCAGAAAGGGAGGCATGCAGCTCTTTCCATGAGCTCTTAGTCGCTGTTCTCCTTTATATTAAAGGAAGTAGCCTTTTCAGCACTCCTAGGACCCTCGGGGCAGCCTCATTTTAGTACCAAGATCACTGAGTACCTCCACACCCCTGTTGGCTTGCTGAGCAACAACGAGGCCCTTAGGTCCCTCGGAGGTCCTCTGTGTCTGCTGAGTCATGGGCAACACACTGCACTCTTTCTTGGGATATCTTGGTTTCACAGCACTCGCACAGGTTCACGAGCACCGTTCTGGCAAGTTCCGACTTGCTGTGGAAGTCGCACACATTCCCTAGTCTGAGCTGCACTGAGAAAAACACTAGGCTTCCCCTTCCTTCCAGGAACTCCTACCTGAAGTCACCCTGCCTCCAGGAGAAGGACGCCTTGCTTCCTATTGCAACTAAAGCACAGTTCTTCCTATAGCACTGCAAGCTTTTGAATAGGCACGAGCCCAGAGGCCTAGCTAGGGCGTTCCTTGGTTGAGGCAGTTCACTAGATGCAGAACACCCTGCCACGAGAATTTGATTCAGTGTGTAATCTGTGTCTCTTTTGAGTTGTGTGAAACCACAGGGATGTATGCTGTTTGTGCCTAGGGAAATGTGGGCATGTTGGTAGTAGACTTGCTTATCCATTTTGAAAGCTCCATTCATGCTGCCTTGAAGCTCCCTGAATTCTCTGCTGTTGACAGGACCCTGGCTATTGTAGGCATTGGTCTGGGAAGAAAATGAGTTTTCTCTGGCTACACAGGGTGCTTCATTATCCGGGGTGGGACTCATCTTGCCATGCTCTAGAGCTAAAGGGAATCTCAACGTGAGTCCCTGCCTCGAGGTAAGGCCCTGAGTAGCCCTGCAGAAAGGGAGGCATGCAGCTCTTTCCATGAGCTCTTAGTCGCTGTTCTGCTTTATTTTAAAGGAAGTACACTTTTCAGCACTCCTAGGCCCCTCGGGTGAGCATCCTTTTCGTTCCAAGATCACTGAGATCCTCCACACTCCTGTAGGCCTGCTGAGCAACAACGTGGCCCATATGTCCCTCGGAGTTCCTCTGTGCCTGCTGAGTCATGGGCAACACACTGCAGTCTTTCTTAGGAGATCTTGATCGAACAGCACTCGCACAGGTTGACGAGCTCCGTTTTGGCAAGTTCCAACTTGCTGTGGAAATCGCGCACACATTCCCTAGTCTGAGCTGCATTGAGGAAAACACTAGGCTTCGCCTTCCTTCCAGGACCTCCTACCTGAAGTCACCCTGCCTCCAGGAGAAAATCGGCTTGCGTTCGTATTGCAACTAAAGCAGAGTTTTTCCTCTAGCACTGCAGGCTTTTGAAGAGGCACCGGCCCCGAGGCCTAACTAGGGCGTTCCTTGGTTGAGGCCGTGCACTAGATGCAGAACGCCGTGCCTCGAGAAGTTGCTTCAGGGAAGGAACTAGTGGGTACGCTGTGTCTCTTTTGTCTTGTGAGAAACCAGAGTTTTGGATGCTGCCTGTGCACATGGAAATGGGGTCGTGATGGTACTAGCCTTGCTTTTCTCTTTGGAAACCTCCATTCTTGCTGCCGTGAAGCTCCCTGAAATTCTCTGCTGTTGACCGCCCCGTGACCACTGTAGCCATGGGTCTGGGAAGAAAATGAGTTTTCTCTGGCTACACACGGAGCTTCACTGGCCGGGGTGGGGCTCACCTTGCCATGCTCTAGAGCCAAAGGGAATCTCCACGTGAGTCCTCGCCTCGAGGTAAGGCCCTGAGTAGCCCTGCAGAAAGGGAGGCATGCAGCTCTTTCCATGAGCTCTTAGTGGAGGTTCTGCTTTATATTAAAGGAAGGAACCTTTTCAGGACTCCTAGGTCTCTCGGGTGAGCATCATTTTGCTTCCAAGATCACTGACTCCCTCCACACCCCTGTGGGCCTGCTGAGCAGCATTGAGTCCCATACGTCCCTCGGAGGCCCTCTGTGTCTGCCGAGTCTCGGGCAACACACTATACGTTACTTCAGGAGAGCTACATTTCCAGAACCCTCGAACAGCATCAGAACCACATTTCTAGGCAGTCCAACATGCCCTGGAAGTCTTCGACATTGCCCTCGTCTGAGCTGCTCTGAGGAAACACTCTGCTTAGAATTGATCGAGGACCTCGTTCCTGAAGTCACTCTAGTCAAGGAGAAATACAGCATCCTAACATGCTGTGTCGCTCACAGGGCAAGCAACGTGAGAACTTGCCTCGAGGTAAGGCCCTGAAATGCTATGCACAAGCAGAGGCGTGTAGCAGTTTCCATGAGGCCGTAGTCGCTGCTCTGCAGCATTTGAACGCCAGTAGGCTTTTTAGGACACCTAGGTGCCTCGTCTGGTAAACTTATTCCCTGCAAGAACACCGAGTACCCTCAGTCTCACCTGGCCATTCTAAGCACTATCCAGGCCAGGAGCTTTCCGACTCACAGTGTGTATGCCGAGTGAAGGGCTACACAGTGCACTCTTATTGGGACATCTGGATTTAGCCAGCAATCGCACAGATTGACGAGCACCGTTCTAGCAAGTTCCAACATGCCGTGGAAGTCACACTCATTCCCTAGTCTGAGCTGCACAGAGAAAAACACTAGGCTTCTCCTTCCATCCAGGACCTCCTACCTGAAGTCACCCTGCCTCCAGGAGAAAGACGGCTGCGTTCCTATTGCAACGGAAGCACAGTTTCTCCTGTAGCACTGCAGGCTTTTGAATAGGCAAGGGCCCAGAGGCCTAGCTAGGGCTTTCCCTGGTGAGGCCGTTCACTAGAGGTAGAACACCCTGCCTCGAGAAGTTGATTCAGGGAAGCAACCAGTGTGTACTCTGGGTCTCTTTTGACTTGTTAGAAACCACAGAGATGTATGCTGCCTGTGCCCACGGAAATGGGGGTATATGATGGTAATAGCCTTGTTTCCCATTTGGAAACCTCCATTCTTGCTGCCGTGAAGCTCCCTGAAATTCTCTGCTGTGGACAGGCCCCTGGCTATTGTAGGCATTGGTCTGGGGAGAAAATGAGTTTTCTCTGGCTACCCAGTGTGCTTCATACCCAGGGCTGGGACTCATCTTGCCATGGTCTAGAGCTATAAGGAATCTCAACGTCAGTCCTTGCCTCGAGGTAAGGCCCTGAGTAGCCATGCAGAAAGGGAGGCATGCAGCTCTTTCCATGAGCTCTTAGTCGCTGTTCTCCTTTATATTAAAGGAAGTAGCCTTTTCAGCACTCCTAGGACCCTCGGGGCAGCCTCATTTTAGTACCAAGATCACTGAGTACCTCCACACCCCTGTTGGCTTGCTGAGCAACAACGAGGCCCTTAGGTCCCTCGGAGGTCCTCTGTGTCTGCTGAGTCATGGGCAACACACTGCACTCTTTCTTGGGATATCTTGGTTTCACAGCACTCGCACAGGTTCACGAGCACCGTTCTGGCAAGTTCCGACTTGCTGTGGAAGTCGCACACATTCCCTAGTCTGAGCTGCACTGAGAAAAACACTAGGCTTCCCCTTCCTTCCAGGAACTCCTACCTGAAGTCACCCTGCCTCCAGGAGAACGACGCCTTGCTTCCTATTGCAACTAAAGCACAGTTCTTCCTATAGCACTGCAAGCTTTTGAATAGGCACGAGCCCAGAGGCCTAGCTAGGGCGTTCCTTGGTTGAGGCAGTTCACTAGATGCAGAACACCCTGCCACGAGAATTTGATTCAGTGTGTAATCTGTGTCTCTTTTGAGTTGTGTGAAACCACAGGGATGTATGCTGTTTGTGCCTAGGGAAATGTGGGCATGTTGGTAGTAGACTCGCTTATCCATTTTGAAAGCTCCATTCATGCTGCCTTGAAGCTCCCTGAATTCTCTGCTGTTGACAGGACCCTGGCTATTGTAGGCATTGGTCTGGGAAGAAAATGAGTTTTCTCTGGCTACACAGGGTGCTTCATTATCCGGGGTGGGACTCATCTTGCCATGCTCTAGAGCTAAAGGGAATCTCAACGTGAGTCCCTGCCTCGAGGTAAGGCCCTGAGTAGCCAGACAGAAAGGGAGGCATGCAGCTCTTTCCATGAGCTCTTAGTCGCTGTTCTGCTTTATTTTAAAGGAAGTACACTTTTCAGCACTCCTAGGCCCCTCGGGTGAGCATCCTTTTCGTTCCAAGATCACTGAGATCCTCCACACTCCTGTAGGCCTGCTGAGCAACAACGTGGCCCATATGTCCCTCGGAGTTCCTCTGTGCCTGCTGAGTCATGGGCAACACACTGCAGTCTTTCTTAGGAGATCTTGATCGAACAGCACTCGCACAGGTTGACGAGCTCCGTTTTGGCAAGTTCCAACTTGCTGTGGAAATCGCGCACACATTCCCTAGTCTGAGCTGCATTGAGGAAAACACTAGGCTTCGCCTTCCTTCCAGGACCTCCTACCTGAAGTCACCCTGCCTCCAGGAGAAAATCGGCTTGCGTTCGTATTGCAACTAAAGCAGAGTTTTTCCTCTAGCACTGCAGGCTTTTGAAGAGGCACCGGCCCCGAGGCCTAACTAGGGCGTTCCTTGGTTGAGGCCGTGCACTAGATGCAGAACGCCGTGCCTCGAGAAGTTGCTTCAGGGAAGGAACTAGTGGGTACGCTGTGTCTCTTTTGTCTTGTGAGAAACCAGAGTTTTGGATGCTGCCTGTGCACATGGAAATGGGGTCGTGATGGTACTAGCCTTGCTTTTCTCTTTGGAAACCTCCATTCTTGCTGCCGTGAAGCTCCCTGAAATTCTCTGCTGTTGACCGCCCCGTGACCACTGTAGCCATGGGTCTGGGAAGAAAATGAGTTTTCTCTGGCTACACACGGAGCTTCACTGGCCGGGGTGGGGCTCACCTTGCCATGCTCTAGAGCCAAAGGGAATCTCCACGTGAGTCCTCGCCTCGAGGTAAGGCCCTGAGTAGCCCTGCAGAAAGGGAGGCATGCAGCTCTTTCCATGAGCTCTTAGTGGAGGTTCTGCTTTATATTAAAGGAAGGACCCTTTTCAGGACTCCTAGGTCTCTCGGGTGAGCATCATTTTGCTTCCAAGATCACTGACTCCCTCCACACCCCTGTGGGCCTGCTGAGCAGCATTGAGTCCCATACGTCCCTCGGAGGCCCTCTGTGTCTGCCGAGTCTCGGGCAACACACTATACGTTACTTCAGGAGAGCTACATTTCCAGAACCCTCGAACAGCATCAGAACCACATTTCTAGGCAGTCCAACATGCCCTGGAAGTCTTCGACATTGCCCTCGTCTGAGCTGCTCTGAGGAAACACTCTGCTTAGAATTGATCGAGGACCTCGTTCCTGAAGTCACTCTAGTCAAGGAGAAATACAGCATCCTAACATGCTGTGTCGCTCCCAAGGCAAGCAACGTGAGAACTTGCCTCGAGGTAAGGCCCTGAAATGCTATGCACAAGCAGAGGCGTGTAGCAGTTTCCATGAGGCCGTAGTCGCTGCTCTGCAGCATTTGAACGCCAGTAGGCTTTTTAGGACACCTAGGTGCCTCGTCTGGTAAACTTATTCCCTGCAAGAACACCGAGTACCCTCAGTCTCACCTGGCCATTCTAAGCAATATCCAGGCCAGGAGCTTTCCGACTCACAGTGTGTATGCCGAGTGAAGGGCTACACAGTGCACTCTTATTGGGACATCTGGATTTAGCCAGCAATCGCACAGATTGACGAGCACCGTTCTAGCAAGTTCCAACATGCCGTGGAAGTCACACTCATTCCCTAGTCTGAGCTGCACAGAGAAAAACACTAGGCTTCTCCTTCCATCCAGGACCTCCTACCTGAAGTCACCCTGCCTCCAGGAGAAAGACGGCTGCGTTCCTATTGCAACTGAAGCACAGTTTCTCCTGTAGCACTGCAGGCTTTTGAATAGGCAAGGGCCCAGAGGCCTAGCTAGGGCTTTCCCTGGTGAGGCCGTTCACTAGAGGTAGAACACCCTGCCTCGAGAAGTTGATTCAGGGAAGCAACCAGTGTGTACTCTGGGTCTCTTTTGACTTGTTAGAAACCACAGAGATGTATGCTGCCTGTGCCCACGGAAATGGGGGTATATGATGGTAATAGCCTTGTTTCCCATTTGGAAACCTCCATTCTTGCTGCCGTGAAGCTCCCTGAAATTCTCTGCTGTGGACAGGCCCCTGGCTATTGTAGGCATTGGTCTGGGGAGAAAATGAGTTTTCTCTGGCTACCCAGTGTGCTTCATACCCAGGGCTGGGACTCATCTTGCCATGCTCTAGAGCTATAAGGAATCTCAACGTCAGTCCTTGCCTCGAGGTAAGGCCCTGAGTAGCCATGCAGAAAGGGAGGCATGCAGCTCTTTCCATGAGCTCTTAGTCGCTGTTCTCCTTTATATTAAAGGAAGTAGCCTTTTCAGCACTCCTAGGACCCTCGGGGCAGCCTCATTTTAGTACCAAGATCACTGAGTACCTCCACACCCCTGTTGGCTTGCTGAGCAACAACGAGGCCCTTAGGTCCCTCGGAGGTCCTCTGTGTCTGCTGAGTCATGGGCAACACACTGCACTCTTTCTTGGGATATCTTGGTTTCACAGCACTCGCACAGGTTCACGAGCACCGTTCTGGCAAGTTCCGACTTGCTGTGGAAGTCGCACACATTCCCTAGTCTGAGCTGCACTGAGAAAAACACTAGGCTTCCCCTTCCTTCCAGGAACTCCTACCTGAAGTCACCCTGCCTCCAGGAGAACGACGCCTTGCTTCCTATTGCAACTAAAGCACAGTTCTTCCTATAGCACTGCAAGCTTTTGAATAGGCACGAGCCCAGAGGCCTAGCTAGGGCGTTCCTTGGTTGAGGCAGTTCACTAGATGCAGAACACCCTGCCACGAGAATTTGATTCAGTGTGTAATCTGTGTCTCTTTTGAGTTGTGTGAAACCACAGGGATGTATGCTGTTTGTGCCTAGGGAAATGTGGGCATGTTGGTAGTAGACTCGCTTATCCATTTTGAAAGCTCCATTCATGCTGCCTTGAAGCTCCCTGAATTCTCTGCTGTTGACAGGACCCTGGCTATTGTAGGCATTGGTCTGGGAAGAAAATGAGTTTTCTCTGGCTACACAGGGTGCTTCATTATCCGGGGTGGGACTCATCTTGCCATGCTCTAGAGCTAAAGGGAATCTCAACGTGAGTCCCTGCCTCGAGGTAAGGCCCTGAGTAGCCAGACAGAAAGGGAGGCATGCAGCTCTTTCCATGAGCTCTTAGTCGCTGTTCTGCTTTATTTTAAAGGAAGTACACTTTTCAGCACTCCTAGGCCCCTCGGGTGAGCATCCTTTTCGTTCCAAGATCACTGAGATCCTCCACACTCCTGTAGGCCTGCTGAGCAACAACGTGGCCCATATGTCCCTCGGAGTTCCTCTGTGCCTGCTGAGTCATGGGCAACACACTGCAGTCTTTCTTAGGAGATCTTGATCGAACAGCACTCGCACAGGTTGACGAGCTCCGTTTTGGCAAGTTCCAACTTGCTGTGGAAATCGCGCACACATTCCCTAGTCTGAGCTGCATTGAGGAAAACACTAGGCTTCGCCTTCCTTCCAGGACCTCCTACCTGAAGTCACCCTGCCTCCAGGAGAAAATCGGCTTGCGTTCGTATTGCAACTAAAGCAGAGTTTTTCCTCTAGCACTGCAGGCTTTTGAAGAGGCACCGGCCCCGAGGCCTAACTAGGGCGTTCCTTGGTTGAGGCCGTGCACTAGATGCAGAACGCCGTGCCTCGAGAAGTTGCTTCAGGGAAGGAACTAGTGGGTACGCTGTGTCTCTTTTGTCTTGTGAGAAACCAGAGTTTTGGATGCTGCCTGTGCACATGGAAATGGGGTCGTGATGGTACTAGCCTTGCTTTTCTCTTTGGAAACCTCCATTCTTGCTGCCGTGAAGCTCCCTGAAATTCTCTGCTGTTGACCGCCCCGTGACCACTGTAGCCATGGGTCTGGGAAGAAAATGAGTTTTCTCTGGCTACACACGGAGCTTCACTGGCCGGGGTGGGGCTCACCTTGCCATGCTCTAGAGCCAAAGGGAATCTCCACGTGAGTCCTCGCCTCGAGGTAAGGCCCTGAGTAGCCCTGCAGAAAGGGAGGCATGCAGCTCTTTCCATGAGCTCTTAGTGGAGGTTCTGCTTTATATTAAAGGAAGGACCCTTTTCAGGACTCCTAGGTCTCTCGGGTGAGCATCATTTTGCTTCCAAGATCACTGACTCCCTCCACACCCCTGTGGGCCTGCTGAGCAGCATTGAGTCCCATACGTCCCTCGGAGGCCCTCTGTGTCTGCCGAGTCTCGGGCAACACACTATACGTTACTTCAGGAGAGCTACATTTCCAGAACCCTCGAACAGCATCAGAACCACATTTCTAGGCAGTCCAACATGCCCTGGAAGTCTTCGACATTGCCCTCGTCTGAGCTGCTCTGAGGAAACACTCTGCTTAGAATTGATCGAGGACCTCGTTCCTGAAGTCACTCTAGTCAAGGAGAAATACAGCATCCTAACATGCTGTGTCGCTCCCAAGGCAAGCAACGTGAGAACTTGCCTCGAGGTAAGGCCCTGAAATGCTATGCACAAGCAGAGGCGTGTAGCAGTTTCCATGAGGCCGTAGTCGCTGCTCTGCAGCATTTGAACGCCAGTAGGCTTTTTAGGACACCTAGGTGCCTCGTCTGGTAAACTTATTCCCTGCAAGAACACCGAGTACCCTCAGTCTCACCTGGCCATTCTAAGCACTATCCAGGCCAGGAGCTTTCCGACTCACAGTGTGTATGCCGAGTGAAGGGCTACACAGTGCACTCTTATTGGGACATCTGGATTTAGCCAGCAATCGCACAGATTGACGAGCACCGTTCTAGCAAGTTCCAACATGCCGTGGAAGTCACACTCATTCCCTAGTCTGAGCTGCACAGAGAAAAACACTAGGCTTCTCCTTCCATCCAGGACCTCCTACCTGAAGTCACCCTGCCTCCCGGAGAAAGACGGCTGCGTTCCTATTGCAACGGAAGCACAGTTTCTCCTGTAAAACTGCAGGCTTTGGAATAGGCAAGGGCCCAGAGGCCTAGCTAGGGCTTTCCCTGGTGAGGCCGTTCACTAGAGGTAGAACACCCTGCCTCGAGAAGTTGATTCAGGGAAGCAACCAGTGTGTACTCTGGGTCTCTTTTGACTTGTTAGAAACCACAGAGATGTATGCTGCCTGTGCCCACGGAAATGGGGGTATATGATGGTAATAGCCTTGTTTCCCATTTGGAAACCTCCATTCTTGCTGCCGTGAAGCTCCCTGAAATTCTCTGCTGTGGACAGGCCCCTGGCTATTGTAGGCATTGGTCTGGGGAGAAAATGAGTTTTCTCTGGCTACCCAGTGTGCTTCATACCCAGGGCTGGGACTCATCTTGCCATGCTCTAGAGCTATAAGGAATCTCAACGTCAGTCCTTGCCTCGAGGTAAGGCCCTGAGTAGCCATGCAGAAAGGGAGGCATGCAGCTCTTTCCATGAGCTCTTAGTCGCTGTTCTCCTTTATATTAAAGGAAGTAGCCTTTTCAGCACTCCTAGGACCCTCGGGGCAGCCTCATTTTAGTACCAAGATCACTGAGTACCTCCACAGCCCTGTTGGCTTGCTGAGCAACAACGAGGCCCTTAGGTCCCTCGGAGGTCCTCTGTGTCTGCTGAGTCATGGGCAACACACTGCACTCTTTCTTGGGATATCTTGGTTTCACAGCACTCGCACAGGTTCACGAGCACCGTTCTGGCAAGTTCCGACTTGCTGTGGAAGTCGCACACATTCCCTAGTCTGAGCTGCACTGAGAAAAACACTAGGCTTCCCCTTCCTTCCAGGAACTCCTACCTGAAGTCACCCTGCCTCCAGGAGAAGGACGCCTTGCTTCCTATTGCAACTAAAGCACAGTTCTTCCTATAGCACTGCAAGCTTTTGAATAGGCACGAGCCCAGAGGCCTAGCTAGGGCGTTCCTTGGTTGAGGCAGTTCACTAGATGCAGAACACCCTGCCACGAGAATTTGATTCAGTGTGTAATCTGTGTCTCTTTTGAGTTGTGTGAAACCACAGGGATGTATGCTGTTTGTGCCTAGGGAAATGTGGGCATGTTGGTAGTAGACTTGCTTATCCATTTTGAAAGCTCCATTCATGCTGCCTTGAAGCTCCCTGAATTCTCTGCTGTTGACAGGACCCTGGCTATTGTAGGCATTGGTCTGGGAAGAAAATGAGTTTTCTCTGGCTACACAGGGTGCTTCATTATCCGGGGTGGGACTCATCTTGCCATGCTCTAGAGCTAAAGGGAATCTCAACGTGAGTCCTTGCCTCGAGGTAAGGCCCTGAGTAGCCAGACAGAAAGGGAGGCATGCAGCTCTTTCCATGAGCTCTTAGTCGCTGTTCTGCTTTATTTTAAAGGAAGTACACTTTTCAGCACTCCTAGGCCCCTCGGGTGAGCATCCTTTTCGTTCCAAGATCACTGAGATCCTCCACACTCCTGTAGGCCTGCTGAGCAACAACGTGGCCCATATGTCCCTCGGAGTTCCTCTGTGCCTGCTGAGTCATGGGCAACACACTGCAGTCTTTCTTAGGAGATCTTGATCGAACAGCACTCGCACAGGTTGACGAGCTCCGTTTTGGCAAGTTCCAACTTGCTGTGGAAATCGCGCACACATTCCCTAGTCTGAGCTGCATTGAGGAAAACACTAGGCTTCGCCTTCCTTCCAGGACCTCCTACCTGAAGTCACCCTGCCTCCAGGAGAAAATCGGCTTGCGTTCGTATTGCAACTAAAGCAGAGTTTTTCCTCTAGCACTGCAGGCTTTTGAAGAGGCACCGGCCCCGAGGCCTAACTAGGGCGTTCCTTGGTTGAGGCCGTGCACTAGATGCAGAACGCCGTGCCTCGAGAAGATGCTTCAGGGAAGGAACTAGTGGGTACGCTGTGTCTCTTTTGTCTTGTGAGAAACCAGAGTTTTGGATGCTGCCTGTGCACATGGAAATGGGGTCGTGATGGTACTAGCCTTGCTTTTCTCTTTGGAAACCTCCATTCTTGCTGCCGTGAAGCTCCCTGAAATTCTCTGCTGTTGACCGCCCCGTGACCACTGTAGCCATGGGTCTGGGAAGAAAATGAGTTTTCTCTGGCTACACACGGAGCTTCACTGGCCGGGGTGGGGCTCACCTTGCCATGCTCTAGAGCCAAAGGGAATCTCCACGTGAGTCCTCGCCTCGAGGTAAGGCCCTGAGTAGCCCTGCAGAAAGGGAGGCATGCAGCTCTTTCCATGAGCTCTTAGTGGAGGTTCTGCTTTATATTAAAGGAAGGACCCTTTTCAGGACTCCTAGGTCTCTCGGGTGAGCATCATTTTGCTTCCAAGATCACTGACTCCCTCCACACCCCTGTGGGCCTGCTGAGCAGCATTGAGTCCCATACGTCCCTCGGAGGCCCTCTGTGTCTGCCGAGTCTCGGGCAACACACTATACGTTACTTCAGGAGAGCTACATTTCCAGAACCCTCGAACAGCATCAGAACCACATTTCTAGGCAGTCCAACATGCCCTGGAAGTCTTCGACATTGCCCTCGTCTGAGCTGCTCTGAGGAAACACTCTGCTTAGAATTGATCGAGGACCTCGTTCCTGAAGTCACTCTAGTCAAGGAGAAATACAGCATCCTAACATGCTGTGTCGCTCCCAGGGCAAGCAACGTGAGAACTTGCCTCGAGGTAAGGCCCTGAAATGCTATGCACAAGCAGAGGCGTGTAGCAGTTTCCATGAGGCCGTAGTCGCTGCTCTGCAGCATTTGAACGCCAGTAGGCTTTTTAGGACACCTAGGTGCCTCGTCTGGTAAACTTATTCCCTGCAAGAACACCGAGTACCCTCAGTCTCACCTGGCCATTCTAAGCACTATCCAGGCCAGGAGCTTTCCGACTCACAGTGTGTATGCCGAGTGAAGGGCTACACAGTGCACTCTTATTGGGACATCTGGATTTAGCCAGCAATCGCACAGATTGACGAGCACCGTTCTAGCAAGTTCCAACATGCCGTGGAAGTCACACTCATTCCCTAGTCTGAGCTGCACAGAGAAAAACACTAGGCTTCTCCTTCCATCCAGGACCTCCTACCTGAAGTCACCCTGCCTCCAGGAGAAAGACGGCTGCGTTCCTATTGCAACTGAAGCACAGTTTCTCCTGTAGCACTGCAGGCTTTTGAATAGGCAAGGGCCCAGAGGCCTAGCTAGGGCTTTCCCTGGTGAGGCCGTTCACTAGAGGTAGAACACCCTGCCTCGAGAAGTTGATTCAGGGAAGCAACCAGTGTGTACTCTGGGTCTCTTTTGACTTGTTAGAAACCACAGAGATGTATGCTGCCTGTGCCCACGGAAATGGGGGTATATGATGGTAATAGCCTTGTTTCCCATTTGGAAACCTCCATTCTTGCTGCCGTGAAGCTCCCTGAAATTCTCTGCTGTGGACAGGCCCCTGGCTATTGTAGGCATTGGTCTGGGGAGAAAATGAGTTTTCTCTGGCTACCCAGTGTGCTTCATACCCAGGGCTGGGACTCATCTTGCCATGCTCTAGAGCTATAAGGAATCTCAACGTCAGTCCTTGCCTCGAGGTAAGGCCCTGAGTAGCCATGCAGAAAGGGAGGCATGCAGCTCTTTCCATGAGCTCTTAGTCGCTGTTCTCCTTTATATTAAAGGAAGTAGCCTTTTCAGCACTCCTAGGACCCTCGGGGCAGCCTCATTTTAGTACCAAGATCACTGAGTACCTCCACACCCCTGTTGGCTTGCTGAGCAACAACGAGGCCCTTAGGTCCCTCGGAGGTCCTCTGTGTCTGCTGAGTCATGGGCAACACACTGCACTCTTTCTTGGGATATCTTGGTTTCACAGCACTCGCACAGGTTCACGAGCACCGTTCTGGCAAGTTCCGACTTGCTGTGGAAGTCGCACACATTCCCTAGTCTGAGCTGCACTGAGAAAAACACTAGGCTTCCCCTTCCTTCCAGGAACTCCTACCTGAAGTCACCCTGCCTCCAGGAGAAGGACGCCTTGCTTCCTATTGCAACTAAAGCACAGTTCTTCCTATAGCACTGCAAGCTTTTGAATAGGCACGAGCCCAGAGGCCTAGCTAGGGCGTTCCTTGGTTGAGGCAGTTCACTAGATGCAGAACACCCTGCCACGAGAATTTGATTCAGTGTGTAATCTGTGTCTCTTTTGAGTTGTGTGAAACCACAGGGATGTATGCTGTTTGTGCCTAGGGAAATGTGGGCATGTTGGTAGTAGACTTGCTTATCCATTTTGAAAGCTCCATTCATGCTGCCTTGAAGCTCCCTGAATTCTCTGCTGTTGACAGGACCCTGGCTATTGTAGGCATTGGTCTGGGAAGAAAATGAGTTTTCTCTGGCTACACAGGGTGCTTCATTATCCGGGGTGGGACTCATCTTGCCATGCTCTAGAGCTAAAGGGAATCTCAACGTGAGTCCCTGCCTCGAGGTAAGGCCCTGAGTAGCCAGACAGAAAGGGAGGCATGCAGCTCTTTCCATGAGCTCTTAGTCGCTGTTCTGCTTTATTTTAAAGGAAGTACACTTTTCAGCACTCCTAGGCCCCTCGGGTGAGCATCCTTTTCGTTCCAAGATCACTGAGATCCTCCACACTCCTGTAGGCCTGCTGAGCAACAACGTGGCCCATATGTCCCTCGGAGTTCCTCTGTGCCTGCTGAGTCATGGGCAACACACTGCAGTCTTTCTTAGGAGATCTTGATCGAACAGCACTCGCACAGGTTGACGAGCTCCGTTTTGGCAAGTTCCAACTTGCTGTGGAAATCGCGCACACATTCCCTAGTCTGAGCTGCATTGAGGAAAACACTAGGCTTCGCCTTCCTTCCAGGACCTCCTACCTGAAGTCACCCTGCCTCCAGGAGAAAATCGGCTTGCGTTCGTATTGCAACTAAAGCAGAGTTTTTCCTCTAGCACTGCAGGCTTTTGAAGAGGCACCGGCCCCGAGGCCTAACTAGGGCGTTCCTTGGTTGAGGCCGTGCACTAGATGCAGAACGCCGTGCCTCGAGAAGATGCTTCAGGGAAGGAACTAGTGGGTACGCTGTGTCTCTTTTGTCTTGTGAGAAACCAGAGTTTTGGATGCTGCCTGTGCACATGGAAATGGGGTCGTGATGGTACTAGCCTTGCTTTTCTCTTTGGAAACCTCCATTCTTGCTGCCGTGAAGCTCCCTGAAATTCTCTGCTGTTGACCGCCCCGTGACCACTGTAGCCATGGGTCTGGGAAGAAAATGAGTTTTCTCTGGCTACACACGGAGCTTCACTGGCCGGGGTGGGGCTCACCTTGCCATGCTCTAGAGCCAAAGGGAATCTCCACGTGAGTCCTCGCCTCGAGGTAAGGCCCTGAGTAGCCCTGCAGAAAGGGAGGCATGCAGCTCTTTCCATGAGCTCTTAGTGGAGGTTCTGCTTTATATTAAAGGAAGGACCCTTTTCAGGACTCCTAGGTCTCTCGGGTGAGCATCATTTTGCTTCCAAGATCACTGACTCCCTCCACACCCCTGTGGGCCTGCTGAGCAGCATTGAGTCCCATACGTCCCTCGGAGGCCCTCTGTGTCTGCCGAGTCTCGGGCAACACACTATACGTTACTTCAGGAGAGCTACATTTCCAGAACCCTCGAACAGCATCAGAACCACATTTCTAGGCAGTCCAACATGCCCTGGAAGTCTTCGACATTGCCCTCGTCTGAGCTGCTCTGAGGAAACACTCTGCTTAGAATTGATCGAGGACCTCGTTCCTGAAGTCACTCTAGTCAAGGAGAAATACAGCATCCTAACATGCTGTGTCGCTCCCAGGGCAAGCAACGTGAGAACTTGCCTCGAGGTAAGGCCCTGAAATGCTATGCACAAGCAGAGGCGTGTAGCAGTTTCCATGAGGCCGTAGTCGCTGCTCTGCAGCATTTGAACGCCAGTAGGCTTTTTAGGACACCTAGGTGCCTCGTCTGGTAAACTTATTCCCTGCAAGAACACCGAGTACCCTCAGTCTCACCTGGCCATTCTAAGCACTATCCAGGCCAGGAGCTTTCCGACTCACAGTGTGTATGCCGAGTGAAGGGCTACACAGTGCACTCTTATTGGGACATCTGGATTTAGCCAGCAATCGCACAGATTGACGAGCACCGTTCTAGCAAGTTCCAACATGCCGTGGAAGTCACACTCATTCCCTAGTCTGAGCTGCACAGAGAAAAACACTAGGCTTCTCCTTCCATCCAGGACCTCCTACCTGAAGTCACCCTGCCTCCAGGAGAAAGACGGCTGCGTTCCTATTGCAACTGAAGCACAGTTTCTCCTGTAGCACTGCAGGCTTTTGAATAGGCAAGGGCCCAGAGGCCTAGCTAGGGCTTTCCCTGGTGAGGCCGTTCACTAGAGGTAGAACACCCTGCCTCGAGAAGTTGATTCAGGGAAGCAACCAGTGTGTACTCTGGGTCTCTTTTGACTTGTTAGAAACCACAGAGATGTATGCTGCCTGTGCCCACGGAAATGGGGGTATATGATGGTAATAGCCTTGTTTCCCATTTGGAAACCTCCATTCTTGCTGCCGTGAAGCTCCCTGAAATTCTCTGCTGTGGACAGGCCCCTGGCTATTGTAGGCATTGGTCTGGGGAGAAAATGAGTTTTCTCTGGCTACCCAGTGTGCTTCATACCCAGGGCTGGGACTCATCTTGCCATGCTCTAGAGCTATAAGGAATCTCAACGTCAGTCCTTGCCTCGAGGTAAGGCCCTGAGTAGCCATGCAGAAAGGGAGGCATGCAGCTCTTTCCATGAGCTCTTAGTCGCTGTTCTCCTTTATATTAAAGGAAGTAGCCTTTTCAGCACTCCTAGGACCCTCGGGGCAGCCTCATTTTAGTACCAAGATCACTGAGTACCTCCACACCCCTGTTGGCTTGCTGAGCAACAACGAGGCCCTTAGGTCCCTCGGAGGTCCTCTGTGTCTGCTGAGTCATGGGCAACACACTGCACTCTTTCTTGGGATATCTTGGTTTCACAGCACTCGCACAGGTTCACGAGCACCGTTCTGGCAAGTTCCGACTTGCTGTGGAAGTCGCACACATTCCCTAGTCTGAGCTGCACTGAGAAAAACACTAGGCTTCCCCTTCCTTCCAGGAACTCCTACCTGAAGTCACCCTGCCTCCAGGAGAAGGACGCCTTGCTTCCTATTGCAACTAAAGCACAGTTCTTCCTATAGCACTGCAAGCTTTTGAATAGGCACGAGCCCAGAGGCCTAGCTAGGGCGTTCCTTGGTTGAGGCAGTTCACTAGATGCAGAACACCCTGCCACGAGAATTTGATTCAGTGTGTAATCTGTGTCTCTTTTGAGTTGTGTGAAACCACAGGGATGTATGCTGTTTGTGCCTAGGGAAATGTGGGCATGTTGGTAGTAGACTTGCTTATCCATTTTGAAAGCTCCATTCATGCTGCCTTGAAGCTCCCTGAATTCTCTGCTGTTGACAGGACCCTGGCTATTGTAGGCATTGGTCTGGGAAGAAAATGAGTTTTCTCTGGCTACACAGGGTGCTTCATTATCCGGGGTGGGACTCATCTTGCCATGCTCTAGAGCTAAAGGGAATCTCAACGTGAGTCCCTGCCTCGAGGTAAGGCCCTGAGTAGCCAGACAGAAAGGGAGGCATGCAGCTCTTTCCATGAGCTCTTAGTCGCTGTTCTGCTTTATTTTAAAGGAAGTACACTTTTCAGCACTCCTAGGCCCCTCGGGTGAGCATCCTTTTCGTTCCAAGATCACTGAGATCCTCCACACTCCTGTAGGCCTGCTGAGCAACAACGTGGCCCATATGTCCCTCGGAGTTCCTCTGTGCCTGCTGAGTCATGGGCAACACACTGCAGTCTTTCTTAGGAGATCTTGATCGAACAGCACTCGCACAGGTTGACGAGCTCCGTTTTGGCAAGTTCCAACTTGCTGTGGAAATCGCGCACACATTCCCTAGTCTGAGCTGCATTGAGGAAAACACTAGGCTTCGCCTTCCTTCCAGGACCTCCTACCTGAAGTCACCCTGCCTCCAGGAGAAAATCGGCTTGCGTTCGTATTGCAACTAAAGCAGAGTTTTTCCTCTAGCACTGCAGGCTTTTGAAGAGGCACCGGCCCCGAGGCCTAACTAGGGCGTTCCTTGGTTGAGGCCGTGCACTAGATGCAGAACGCCGTGCCTCGAGAAGATGCTTCAGGGAAGGAACTAGTGGGTACGCTGTGTCTCTTTTGTCTTGTGAGAAACCAGAGTTTTGGATGCTGCCTGTGCACATGGAAATGGGGTCGTGATGGTACTAGCCTTGCTTTTCTCTTTGGAAACCTCCATTCTTGCTGCCGTGAAGCTCCCTGAAATTCTCTGCTGTTGACCGCCCCGTGACCACTGTAGCCATGGGTCTGGGAAGAAAATGAGTTTTCTCTGGCTACACACGGAGCTTCACTGGCCGGGGTGGGGCTCACCTTGCCATGCTCTAGAGCCAAAGGGAATCTCCACGTGAGTCCTCGCCTCGAGGTAAGGCCCTGAGTAGCCCTGCAGAAAGGGAGGCATGCAGCTCTTTCCATGAGCTCTTAGTGGAGGTTCTGCTTTATATTAAAGGAAGGACCCTTTTCAGGACTCCTAGGTCTCTCGGGTGAGCATCATTTTGCTTCCAAGATCACTGACTCCCTCCACACCCCTGTGGGCCTGCTGAGCAGCATTGAGTCCCATACGTCCCTCGGAGGCCCTCTGTGTCTGCCGAGTCTCGGGCAACACACTATACGTTACTTCAGGAGAGCTACATTTCCAGAACCCTCGAACAGCATCAGAACCACATTTCTAGGCAGTCCAACATGCCCTGGAAGTCTTCGACATTGCCCTCGTCTGAGCTGCTCTGAGGAAACACTCTGCTTAGAATTGATCGAGGACCTCGTTCCTGAAGTCACTCTAGTCAAGGAGAAATACAGCATCCTAACATGCTGTGTCGCTCCCAGGGCAAGCAACGTGAGAACTTGCCTCGAGGTAAGGCCCTGAAATGCTATGCACAAGCAGAGGCGTGTAGCAGTTTCCATGAGGCCGTAGTCGCTGCTCTGCAGCATTTGAACGCCAGTAGGCTTTTTAGGACACCTAGGTGCCTCGTCTGGTAAACTTATTCCCTGCAAGAACACCGAGTACCCTCAGTCTCACCTGGCCATTCTAAGCACTATCCAGGCCAGGAGCTTTCCGACTCACAGTGTGTATGCCGAGTGAAGGGCTACACAGTGCACTCTTATTGGGACATCTGGATTTAGCCAGCAATCGCACAGATTGACGAGCACCGTTCTAGCAAGTTCCAACATGCCGTGGAAGTCACACTCATTCCCTAGTCTGAGCTGCACAGAGAAAAACACTAGGCTTCTCCTTCCATCCAGGACCTCCTACCTGAAGTCACCCTGCCTCCCGGAGAAAGACGGCTGCGTTCCTATTGCAACTGAAGCACAGTTTCTCCTGTAGCACTGCAGGCTTTTGAATAGGCAAGGGCCCAGAGGCCTAGCTAGGGCTTTCCCTGGTGAGGCCGTTCACTAGAGGTAGAACACCCTGCCTCGAGAAGTTGATTCAGGGAAGCAACCAGTGTGTACTCTGGGTCTCTTTTGACTTGTTAGACACCACAGAGATGTATGCTGCCTGTGCCCACGGAAATGGGGGTATATGATGGTAATAGCCTTGTTTCCCATTTGGAAACCTCCATTCTTGCTGCCGTGAAGCTCCCTGAAATTCTCTGCTGTGGACAGGCCCCTGGCTATTGTAGGCATTGGTCTGGGGAGAAAATGAGTTTTCTCTGGCTACCCAGTGTGCTTCATACCCAGGGCTGGGACTCATCTTGCCATGCTCTAGAGCTATAAGGAATCTCAACGTCAGTCCTTGCCTCGAGGTAAGGCCCTGAGTAGCCATGCAGAAAGGGAGGCATGCAGCTCTTTCCATGAGCTCTTAGTCGCTGTTCTCCTTTATATTAAAGGAAGTAGCCTTTTCAGCACTCCTAGGACCCTCGGGGCAGCCTCATTTTAGTACCAAGATCACTGAGTACCTCCACACCCCTGTTGGCTTGCTGAGCAACAACGAGGCCCTTAGGTCCCTCGGAGGTCCTCTGTGTCTGCTGAGTCATGGGCAACACACTGCACTCTTTCTTGGGATATCTTGGTTTCACAGCACTCGCACAGGTTCACGAGCACCGTTCTGGCAAGTTCCGACTTGCTGTGGAAGTCGCACACATTCCCTAGTCTGAGCTGCACTGAGAAAAACACTAGGCTTCCCCTTCCTTCCAGGAACTCCTACCTGAAGTCACCCTGCCTCCAGGAGAACGACGCCTTGCTTCCTATTGCAACTAAAGCACAGTTCTTCCTATAGCACTGCAAGCTTTTGAATAGGCACGAGCCCAGAGGCCTAGCTAGGGCGTTCCTTGGTTGAGGCAGTTCACTAGATGCAGAACACCCTGCCACGAGAATTTGATTCAGTGTGTAATCTGTGTCTCTTTTGAGTTGTGTGAAACCACAGGGATGTATGCTGTTTGTGCCTAGGGAAATGTGGGCATGTTGGTAGTAGACTCGCTTATCCATTTTGAAAGCTCCATTCATGCTGCCTTGAAGCTCCCTGAATTCTCTGCTGTTGACAGGACCCTGGCTATTGTAGGCATTGGTCTGGGAAGAAAATGAGTTTTCTCTGGCTACACAGGGTGCTTCATTATCCGGGGTGGGACTCATCTTGCCATGCTCTAGAGCTAAAGGGAATCTCAACGTGAGTCCCTGCCTCGAGGTAAGGCCCTGAGTAGCCAGACAGAAAGGGAGGCATGCAGCTCTTTCCATGAGCTCTTAGTCGCTGTTCTGCTTTATTTTAAAGGAAGTACACTTTTCAGCACTCCTAGGCCCCTCGGGTGAGCATCCTTTTCGTTCCAAGATCACTGAGATCCTCCACACTCCTGTAGGCCTGCTGAGCAACAACGTGGCCCATATGTCCCTCGGAGTTCCTCTGTGCCTGCTGAGTCATGGGCAACACACTGCAGTCTTTCTTAGGAGATCTTGATCGAACAGCACTCGCACAGGTTGACGAGCTCCGTTTTGGCAAGTTCCAACTTGCTGTGGAAATCGCGCACACATTCCCTAGTCTGAGCTGCATTGAGGAAAACACTAGGCTTCGCCTTCCTTCCAGGACCTCCTACCTGAAGTCACCCTGCCTCCAGGAGAAAATCGGCTTGCGTTCGTATTGCAACTAAAGCAGAGTTTTTCCTCTAGCACTGCAGGCTTTTGAAGAGGCACCGGCCCCGAGGCCTAACTAGGGCGTTCCTTGGTTGAGGCCGTGCACTAGATGCAGAACGCCGTGCCTCGAGAAGTTGCTTCAGGGAAGGAACTAGTGGGTACGCTGTGTCTCTTTTGTCTTGTGAGAAACCAGAGTTTTGGATGCTGCCTGTGCACATGGAAATGGGGTCGTGATGGTACTAGCCTTGCTTTTCTCTTTGGAAACCTCCATTCTTGCTGCCGTGAAGCTCCCTGAAATTCTCTGCTGTTGACCGCCCCGTGACCACTGTAGCCATGGGTCTGGGAAGAAAATGAGTTTTCTCTGGCTACACACGGAGCTTCACTGGCCGGGGTGGGGCTCACCTTGCCATGCTCTAGAGCCAAAGGGAATCTCCACGTGAGTCCTCGCCTCGAGGTAAGGCCCTGAGTAGCCCTGCAGAAAGGGAGGCATGCAGCTCTTTCCATGAGCTCTTAGTGGAGGTTCTGCTTTATATTAAAGGAAGGACCCTTTTCAGGACTCCTAGGTCTCTCGGGTGAGCATCATTTTGCTTCCAAGATCACTGACTCCCTCCACACCCCTGTGGGCCTGCTGAGCAGCATTGAGTCCCATACGTCCCTCGGAGGCCCTCTGTGTCTGCCGAGTCTCGGGCAACACACTATACGTTACTTCAGGAGAGCTACATTTCCAGAACCCTCGAACAGCATCAGAACCACATTTCTAGGCAGTCCAACATGCCCTGGAAGTCTTCGACATTGCCCTCGTCTGAGCTGCTCTGAGGAAACACTCTGCTTAGAATTGATCGAGGACCTCGTTCCTGAAGTCACTCTAGTCAAGGAGAAATACAGCATCCTAACATGCTGTGTCGCTCCCAGGGCAAGCAACGTGAGAACTTGCCTCGAGGTAAGGCCCTGAAATGCTATGCACAAGCAGAGGCGTGTAGCAGTTTCCATGAGGCCGTAGTCGCTGCTCTGCAGCATTTGAACGCCAGTAGGCTTTTTAGGACACCTAGGTGCCTCGTCTGGTAAACTTATTCCCTGCAAGAACACCGAGTACCCTCAGTCTCACCTGGCCATTCTAAGCACTATCCAGGCCAGGAGCTTTCCGACTCACAGTGTGTATGCCGAGTGAAGGGCTACACAGTGCACTCTTATTGGGACATCTGGATTTAGCCAGCAATCGCACAGATTGACGAGCACCGTTCTAGCAAGTTCCAACATGCCGTGGAAGTCACACTCATTCCCTAGTCTGAGCTGCACAGAGAAAAACACTAGGCTTCTCCTTCCATCCAGGACCTCCTACCTGAAGTCACCCTGCCTCCCGGAGAAAGACGGCTGCGTTCCTATTGCAACTGAAGCACAGTTTCTCCTGTAGCACTGCAGGCTTTTGAATAGGCAAGGGCCCAGAGGCCTAGCTAGGGCTTTCCCTGGTGAGGCCGTTCACTAGAGGTAGAACACCCTGCCTCGAGAAGTTGATTCAGGGAAGCAACCAGTGTGTACTCTGGGTCTCTTTTGACTTGTTAGAAACCACAGAGATGTATGCTGCCTGTGCCCACGGAAATGGGGGTATATGATGGTAATAGCCTTGTTTCCCATTTGGAAACCTCCATTCTTGCTGCCGTGAAGCTCCCTGAAATTCTCTGCTGTGGACAGGCCCCTGGCTATTGTAGGCATTGGTCTGGGGAGAAAATGAGTTTTCTCTGGCTACCCAGTGTGCTTCATACCCAGGGCTGGGACTCATCTTGCCATGCTCTAGAGCTATAAGGAATCTCAACGTCAGTCCTTGCCTCGAGGTAAGGCCCTGAGTAGCCATGCAGAAAGGGAGGCATGCAGCTCTTTCCATGAGCTCTTAGTCGCTGTTCTCCTTTATATTAAAGGAAGTAGCCTTTTCAGCACTCCTAGGACCCTCGGGGCAGCCTCATTTTAGTACCAAGATCACTGAGTACCTCCACAGCCCTGTTGGCTTGCTGAGCAACAACGAGGCCCTTAGGTCCCTCGGAGGTCCTCTGTGTCTGCTGAGTCATGGGCAACACACTGCACTCTTTCTTGGGATATCTTGGTTTCACAGCACTCGCACAGGTTCACGAGCACCGTTCTGGCAAGTTCCGACTTGCTGTGGAAGTCGCACACATTCCCTAGTCTGAGCTGCACTGAGAAAAACACTAGGCTTCCCCTTCCTTCCAGGAACTCCTACCTGAAGTCACCCTGCCTCCAGGAGAACGACGCCTTGCTTCCTATTGCAACTAAAGCACAGTTCTTCCTATAGCACTGCAAGCTTTTGAATAGGCACGAGCCCAGAGGCCTAGCTAGGGCGTTCCTTGGTTGAGGCAGTTCACTAGATGCAGAACACCCTGCCACGAGAATTTGATTCAGTGTGTAATCTGTGTCTCTTTTGAGTTGTGTGAAACCACAGGGATGTATGCTGTTTGTGCCTAGGGAAATGTGGGCATGTTGGTAGTAGACTCGCTTATCCATTTTGAAAGCTCCATTCATGCTGCCTTGAAGCTCCCTGAATTCTCTGCTGTTGACAGGACCCTGGCTATTGTAGGCATTGGTCTGGGAAGAAAATGAGTTTTCTCTGGCTACACAGGGTGCTTCATTATCCGGGGTGGGACTCATCTTGCCATGCTCTAGAGCTAAAGGGAATCTCAACGTGAGTCCCTGCCTCGAGGTAAGGCCCTGAGTAGCCAGACAGAAAGGGAGGCATGCAGCTCTTTCCATGAGCTCTTAGTCGCTGTTCTGCTTTATTTTAAAGGAAGTACACTTTTCAGCACTCCTAGGCCCCTCGGGTGAGCATCCTTTTCGTTCCAAGATCACTGAGATCCTCCACACTCCTGTAGGCCTGCTGAGCAACAACGTGGCCCATATGTCCCTCGGAGTTCCTCTGTGCCTGCTGAGTCATGGGCAACACACTGCAGTCTTTCTTAGGAGATCTTGATCGAACAGCACTCGCACAGGTTGACGAGCTCCGTTTTGGCAAGTTCCAACTTGCTGTGGAAATCGCGCACACATTCCCTAGTCTGAGCTGCATTGAGGAAAACACTAGGCTTCGCCTTCCTTCCAGGACCTCCTACCTGAAGTCACCCTGCCTCCAGGAGAAAATCGGCTTGCGTTCGTATTGCAACTAAAGCAGAGTTTTTCCTCTAGCACTGCAGGCTTTTGAAGAGGCACCGGCCCCGAGGCCTAACTAGGGCGTTCCTTGGTTGAGGCCGTGCACTAGATGCAGAACGCCGTGCCTCGAGAAGTTGCTTCAGGGAAGGAACTAGTGGGTACGCTGTGTCTCTTTTGTCTTGTGAGAAACCAGAGTTTTGGATGCTGCCTGTGCACATGGAAATGGGGTCGTGATGGTACTAGCCTTGCTTTTCTCTTTGGAAACCTCCATTCTTGCTGCCGTGAAGCTCCCTGAAATTCTCTGCTGTTGACCGCCCCGTGACCACTGTAGCCATGGGTCTGGGAAGAAAATGAGTTTTCTCTGGCTACACACGGAGCTTCACTGGCCGGGGTGGGGCTCACCTTGCCATGCTCTAGAGCCAAAGGGAATCTCCACGTGAGTCCTCGCCTCGAGGTAAGGCCCTGAGTAGCCCTGCAGAAAGGGAGGCATGCAGCTCTTTCCATGAGCTCTTAGTGGAGGTTCTGCTTTATATTAAAGGAAGGACCCTTTTCAGGACTCCTAGGTCTCTCGGGTGAGCATCATTTTGCTTCCAAGATCACTGACTCCCTCCACACCCCTGTGGGCCTGCTGAGCAGCATTGAGTCCCATACGTCCCTCGGAGGCCCTCTGTGTCTGCCGAGTCTCGGGCAACACACTATACGTTACTTCAGGAGAGCTACATTTCCAGAACCCTCGAACAGCATCAGAACCACATTTCTAGGCAGTCCAACATGCCCTGGAAGTCTTCGACATTGCCCTCGTCTGAGCTGCTCTGAGGAAACACTCTGCTTAGAATTGATCGAGGACCTCGTTCCTGAAGTCACTCTAGTCAAGGAGAAATACAGCATCCTAACATGCTGTGTCGCTCCCAGGGCAAGCAACGTGAGAACTTGCCTCGAGGTAAGGCCCTGAAATGCTATGCACAAGCAGAGGCGTGTAGCAGTTTCCATGAGGCCGTAGTCGCTGCTCTGCAGCATTTGAACGCCAGTAGGCTTTTTAGGACACCTAGGTGCCTCGTCTGGTAAACTTATTCCCTGCAAGAACACCGAGTACCCTCAGTCTCACCTGGCCATTCTAAGCACTATCCAGGCCAGGAGCTTTCCGACTCACAGTGTGTATGCCGAGTGAAGGGCTACACAGTGCACTCTTATTGGGACATCTGGATTTAGCCAGCAATCGCACAGATTGACGAGCACCGTTCTAGCAAGTTCCAACATGCCGTGGAAGTCACACTCATTCCCTAGTCTGAGCTGCACAGAGAAAAACACTAGGCTTCTCCTTCCATCCAGGACCTCCTACCTGAAGTCACCCTGCCTCCCGGAGAAAGACGGCTGCGTTCCTATTGCAACTGAAGCACAGTTTCTCCTGTAGCACTGCAGGCTTTTGAATAGGCAAGGGCCCAGAGGCCTAGCTAGGGCTTTCCCTGGTGAGGCCGTTCACTAGAGGTAGAACACCCTGCCTCGAGAAGTTGATTCAGGGAAGCAACCAGTGTGTACTCTGGGTCTCTTTTGACTTGTTAGAAACCACAGAGATGTATGCTGCCTGTGCCCACGGAAATGGGGGTATATGATGGTAATAGCCTTGTTTCCCATTTGGAAACCTCCATTCTTGCTGCCGTGAAGCTCCCTGAAATTCTCTGCTGTGGACAGGCCCCTGGCTATTGTAGGCATTGGTCTGGGGAGAAAATGAGTTTTCTCTGGCTACCCAGTGTGCTTCATACCCAGGGCTGGGACTCATCTTGCCATGCTCTAGAGCTATAAGGAATCTCAACGTCAGTCCTTGCCTCGAGGTAAGGCCCTGAGTAGCCATGCAGAAAGGGAGGCATGCAGCTCTTTCCATGAGCTCTTAGTCGCTGTTCTCCTTTATATTAAAGGAAGTAGCCTTTTCAGCACTCCTAGGACCCTCGGGGCAGCCTCATTTTAGTACCAAGATCACTGAGTACCTCCACACCCCTGTTGGCTTGCTGAGCAACAACGAGGCCCTTAGGTCCCTCGGAGGTCCTCTGTGTCTGCTGAGTCATGGGCAACACACTGCACTCTTTCTTGGGATATCTTGGTTTCACAGCACTCGCACAGGTTCACGAGCACCGTTCTGGCAAGTTCCGACTTGCTGTGGAAGTCGCACACATTCCCTAGTCTGAGCTGCACTGAGAAAAACACTAGGCTTCCCCTTCCTTCCAGGAACTCCTACCTGAAGTCACCCTGCCTCCAGGAGAACGACGCCTTGCTTCCTATTGCAACTAAAGCACAGTTCTTCCTATAGCACTGCAAGCTTTTGAATAGGCACGAGCCCAGAGGCCTAGCTAGGGCGTTCCTTGGTTGAGGCAGTTCACTAGATGCAGAACACCCTGCCACGAGAATTTGATTCAGTGTGTAATCTGTGTCTCTTTTGAGTTGTGTGAAACCACAGGGATGTATGCTGTTTGTGCCTAGGGAAATGTGGGCATGTTGGTAGTAGACTCGCTTATCCATTTTGAAAGCTCCATTCATGCTGCCTTGAAGCTCCCTGAATTCTCTGCTGTTGACAGGACCCTGGCTATTGTAGGCATTGGTCTGGGAAGAAAATGAGTTTTCTCTGGCTACACAGGGTGCTTCATTATCCGGGGTGGGACTCATCTTGCCATGCTCTAGAGCTAAAGGGAATCTCAACGTGAGTCCCTGCCTCGAGGTAAGGCCCTGAGTAGCCAGACAGAAAGGGAGGCATGCAGCTCTTTCCATGAGCTCTTAGTCGCTGTTCTGCTTTATTTTAAAGGAAGTACACTTTTCAGCACTCCTAGGCCCCTCGGGTGAGCATCCTTTTCGTTCCAAGATCACTGAGATCCTCCACACTCCTGTAGGCCTGCTGAGCAACAACGTGGCCCATATGTCCCTCGGAGTTCCTCTGTGCCTGCTGAGTCATGGGCAACACACTGCAGTCTTTCTTAGGAGATCTTGATCGAACAGCACTCGCACAGGTTGACGAGCTCCGTTTTGGCAAGTTCCAACTTGCTGTGGAAATCGCGCACACATTCCCTAGTCTGAGCTGCATTGAGGAAAACACTAGGCTTCGCCTTCCTTCCAGGACCTCCTACCTGAAGTCACCCTGCCTCCAGGAGAAAATCGGCTTGCGTTCGTATTGCAACTAAAGCAGAGTTTTTCCTCTAGCACTGCAGGCTTTTGAAGAGGCACCGGCCCCGAGGCCTAACTAGGGCGTTCCTTGGTTGAGGCCGTGCACTAGATGCAGAACGCCGTGCCTCGAGAAGTTGCTTCAGGGAAGGAACTAGTGGGTACGCTGTGTCTCTTTTGTCTTGTGAGAAACCAGAGTTTTGGATGCTGCCTGTGCACATGGAAATGGGGTCGTGATGGTACTAGCCTTGCTTTTCTCTTTGGAAACCTCCATTCTTGCTGCCGTGAAGCTCCCTGAAATTCTCTGCTGTTGACCGCCCCGTGACCACTGTAGCCATGGGTCTGGGAAGAAAATGAGTTTTCTCTGGCTACACACGGAGCTTCACTGGCCGGGGTGGGGCTCACCTTGCCATGCTCTAGAGCCAAAGGGAATCTCCACGTGAGTCCTCGCCTCGAGGTAAGGCCCTGAGTAGCCCTGCAGAAAGGGAGGCATGCAGCTCTTTCCATGAGCTCTTAGTGGAGGTTCTGCTTTATATTAAAGGAAGGACCCTTTTCAGGACTCCTAGGTCTCTCGGGTGAGCATCATTTTGCTTCCAAGATCACTGACTCCCTCCACACCCCTGTGGGCCTGCTGAGCAGCATTGAGTCCCATACGTCCCTCGGAGGCCCTCTGTGTCTGCCGAGTCTCGGGCAACACACTATACGTTACTTCAGGAGAGCTACATTTCCAGAACCCTCGAACAGCATCAGAACCACATTTCTAGGCAGTCCAACATGCCCTGGAAGTCTTCGACATTGCCCTCGTCTGAGCTGCTCTGAGGAAACACTCTGCTTAGAATTGATCGAGGACCTCGTTCCTGAAGTCACTCTAGTCAAGGAGAAATACAGCATCCTAACATGCTGTGTCGCTCCCAGGGCAAGCAACGTGAGAACTTGCCTCGAGGTAAGGCCCTGAAATGCTATGCACAAGCAGAGGCGTGTAGCAGTTTCCATGAGGCCGTAGTCGCTGCTCTGCAGCATTTGAACGCCAGTAGGCTTTTTAGGACACCTAGGTGCCTCGTCTGGTAAACTTATTCCCTGCAAGAACACCGAGTACCCTCAGTCTCACCTGGCCATTCTAAGCACTATCCAGGCCAGGAGCTTTCCGACTCACAGTGTGTATGCCGAGTGAAGGGCTACACAGTGCACTCTTATTGGGACATCTGGATTTAGCCAGCAATCGCACAGATTGACGAGCACCGTTCTAGCAAGTTCCAACATGCCGTGGAAGTCACACTCATTCCCTAGTCTGAGCTGCACAGAGAAAAACACTAGGCTTCTCCTTCCATCCAGGACCTCCTACCTGAAGTCACCCTGCCTCCCGGAGAAAGACGGCTGCGTTCCTATTGCAACTGAAGCACAGTTTCTCCTGTAGCACTGCAGGCTTTTGAATAGGCAAGGGCCCAGAGGCCTAGCTAGGGTTTTCCCTGGTGAGGCCGTTCACTAGAGGTAGAACACCCTGCCTCGAGAAGTTGATTCAGGGAAGCAACCAGTGTGTACTCTGGGTCTCTTTTGACTTGTTAGAAACCACAGAGATGTATGCTGCCTGTGCCCACGGAAATGGGGGTATATGATGGTAATAGCCTTGTTTCCCATTTGGAAACCTCCATTCTTGCTGCCGTGAAGCTCCCTGAAATTCTCTGCTGTGGACAGGCCCCTGGCTATTGTAGGCATTGGTCTGGGGAGAAAATGAGTTTTCTCTGGCTACCCAGTGTGCTTCATACCCAGGGCTGGGACTCATCTTGCCATGCTCTAGAGCTATAAGGAATCTCAACGTCAGTCCTTGCCTCGAGGTAAGGCCCTGAGTAGCCATGCAGAAAGGGAGGCATGCAGCTCTTTCCATGAGCTCTTAGTCGCTGTTCTCCTTTATATTAAAGGAAGTAGCCTTTTCAGCACTCCTAGGACCCTCGGGGCAGCCTCATTTTAGTACCAAGATCACTGAGTACCTCCACAGCCCTGTTGGCTTGCTGAGCAACAACGAGGCCCTTAGGTCCCTCGGAGGTCCTCTGTGTCTGCTGAGTCATGGGCAACACACTGCACTCTTTCTTGGGATATCTTGGTTTCACAGCACTCGCACAGGTTCACGAGCACCGTTCTGGCAAGTTCCGACTTGCTGTGGAAGTCGCACACATTCCCTAGTCTGAGCTGCACTGAGAAAAACACTAGGCTTCCCCTTCCTTCCAGGAACTCCTACCTGAAGTCACCCTGCCTCCAGGAGAAGGACGCCTTGCTTCCTATTGCAACTAAAGCACAGTTTTTCCTATAGCACTGCAAGCTTTTGAATAGGCACGAGCCCAGAGGCCTAGCTAGGGCGTTCCTTGGTTGAGGCAGTTCACTAGATGCAGAACACCCTGCCACGAGAATTTGATTCAGTGTGTAATCTGTGTCTCTTTTGAGTTGTGTGAAACCACAGGGATGTATGCTGTTTGTGCCTAGGGAAATGTGGGCATGTTGGTAGTAGACTTGCTTATCCATTTTGAAAGCTCCATTCATGCTGCCTTGAAGCTCCCTGAATTCTCTGCTGTTGACAGGACCCTGGCTATTGTAGGCATTGGTCTGGGAAGAAAATGAGTTTTCTCTGGCTACACAGGGTGCTTCATTATCCGGGGTGGGACTCATCTTGCCATGCTCTAGAGCTAAAGGGAATCTCAACGTGAGTCCCTGCCTCGAGGTAAGGCCCTGAGTAGCCAGACAGAAAGGGAGGCATGCAGCTCTTTCCATGAGCTCTTAGTCGCTGTTCTGCTTTATTTTAAAGGAAGTACACTTTTCAGCACTCCTAGGCCCCTCGGGTGAGCATCCTTTTCGTTCCAAGATCACTGAGATCCTCCACACTCCTGTAGGCCTGCTGAGCAACAACGTGGCCCATATGTCCCTCGGAGTTCCTCTGTGCCTGCTGAGTCATGGGCAACACACTGCAGTCTTTCTTAGGAGATCTTGATCGAACAGCACTCGCACAGGTTGACGAGCTCCGTTTTGGCAAGTTCCAACTTGCTGTGGAAATCGCGCACACATTCCCTAGTCTGAGCTGCATTGAGGAAAACACTAGGCTTCGCCTTCCTTCCAGGACCTCCTACCTGAAGTCACCCTGCCTCCAGGAGAAAATCGGCTTGCGTTCGTATTGCAACTAAAGCAGAGTTTTTCCTCTAGCACTGCAGGCTTTTGAAGAGGCACCGGCCCCGAGGCCTAACTAGGGCGTTCCTTGGTTGAGGCCGTGCACTAGATGCAGAACGCCGTGCCTCGAGAAGTTGCTTCAGGGAAGGAACTAGTGGGTACGCTGTGTCTCTTTTGTCTTGTGAGAAACCAGAGTTTTGGATGCTGCCTGTGCACATGGAAATGGGGTCGTGATGGTACTAGCCTTGCTTTTCTCTTTGGAAACCTCCATTCTTGCTGCCGTGAAGCTCCCTGAAATTCTCTGCTGTTGACCGCCCCGTGACCACTGTAGCCATGGGTCTGGGAAGAAAATGAGTTTTCTCTGGCTACACACGGAGCTTCACTGGCCGGGGTGGGGCTCACCTTGCCATGCTCTAGAGCCAAAGGGAATCTCCACGTGAGTCCTCGCCTCGAGGTAAGGCCCTGAGTAGCCCTGCAGAAAGGGAGGCATGCAGCTCTTTCCATGAGCTCTTAGTGGAGGTTCTGCTTTATATTAAAGGAAGGACCCTTTTCAGGACTCCTAGGTCTCTCGGGTGAGCATCATTTTGCTTCCAAGATCACTGACTCCCTCCACACCCCTGTGGGCCTGCTGAGCAGCATTGAGTCCCATACGTCCCTCGGAGGCCCTCTGTGTCTGCCGAGTCTCGGGCAACACACTATACGTTACTTCAGGAGAGCTACATTTCCAGAACCCTCGAACAGCATCAGAACCACATTTCTAGGCAGTCCAACATGCCCTGGAAGTCTTCGACATTGCCCTCGTCTGAGCTGCTCTGAGGAAACACTCTGCTTAGAATTGATCGAGGACCTCGTTCCTGAAGTCACTCTAGTCAAGGAGAAATACAGCATCCTAACATGCTGTGTCGCTCCCAGGGCAAGCAACGTGAGAACTTGCCTCGAGGTAAGGCCCTGAAATGCTATGCACAAGCAGAGGCGTGTAGCAGTTTCCATGAGGCCGTAGTCGCTGCTCTGCAGCATTTGAACGCCAGTAGGCTTTTTAGGACACCTAGGTGCCTCGTCTGGTAAACTTATTCCCTGCAAGAACACCGAGTACCCTCAGTCTCACCTGGCCATTCTAAGCACTATCCAGGCCAGGAGCTTTCCGACTCACAGTGTGTATGCCGAGTGAAGGGCTACACAGTGCACTCTTATTGGGACATCTGGATTTAGCCAGCAATCGCACAGATTGACGAGCACCGTTCTAGCAAGTTCCAACATGCCGTGGAAGTCACACTCATTCCCTAGTCTGAGCTGCACAGAGAAAAACACTAGGCTTCTCCTTCCATCCAGGACCTCCTACCTGAAGTCACCCTGCCTCCCGGAGAAAGACGGCTGCGTTCCTATTGCAACTGAAGCACAGTTTCTCCTGTAGCACTGCAGGCTTTTGAATAGGCAAGGGCCCAGAGGCCTAGCTAGGGCTTTCCCTGGTGAGGCCGTTCACTAGAGGTAGAACACCCTGCCTCGAGAAGTTGATTCAGGGAAGCAACCAGTGTGTACTCTGGGTCTCTTTTGACTTGTTAGAAACCACAGAGATGTATGCTGCCTGTGCCCACGGAAATGGGGGTATATGATGGTAATAGCCTTGTTTCCCATTTGGAAACCTCCATTCTTGCTGCCGTGAAGCTCCCTGAAATTCTCTGCTGTGGACAGGCCCCTGGCTATTGTAGGCATTGGTCTGGGGAGAAAATGAGTTTTCTCTGGCTACCCAGTGTGCTTCATACCCAGGGCTGGGACTCATCTTGCCATGCTCTAGAGCTATAAGGAATCTCAACGTCAGTCCTTGCCTCGAGGTAAGGCCCTGAGTAGCCATGCAGAAAGGGAGGCATGCAGCTCTTTCCATGAGCTCTTAGTCGCTGTTCTCCTTTATATTAAAGGAAGTAGCCTTTTCAGCACTCCTAGGACCCTCGGGGCAGCCTCATTTTAGTACCAAGATCACTGAGTACCTCCACAGCCCTGTTGGCTTGCTGAGCAACAACGAGGCCCTTAGGTCCCTCGGAGGTCCTCTGTGTCTGCTGAGTCATGGGCAACACACTGCACTCTTTCTTGGGATATCTTGGTTTCACAGCACTCGCACAGGTTCACGAGCACCGTTCTGGCAAGTTCCGACTTGCTGTGGAAGTCGCACACATTCCCTAGTCTGAGCTGCACTGAGAAAAACACTAGGCTTCCCCTTCCTTCCAGGAACTCCTACCTGAAGTCACCCTGCCTCCAGGAGAAGGACGCCTTGCTTCCTATTGCAACTAAAGCACAGTTTTTCCTATAGCACTGCAAGCTTTTGAATAGGCACGAGCCCAGAGGCCTAGCTAGGGCGTTCCTTGGTTGAGGCAGTTCACTAGATGCAGAACACCCTGCCACGAGAATTTGATTCAGTGTGTAATCTGTGTCTCTTTTGAGTTGTGTGAAACCACAGGGATGTATGCTGTTTGTGCCTAGGGAAATGTGGGCATGTTGGTAGTAGACTTGCTTATCCATTTTGAAAGCTCCATTCATGCTGCCTTGAAGCTCCCTGAATTCTCTGCTGTTGACAGGACCCTGGCTATTGTAGGCATTGGTCTGGGAAGAAAATGAGTTTTCTCTGGCTACACAGGGTGCTTCATTATCCGGGGTGGGACTCATCTTGCCATGCTCTAGAGCTAAAGGGAATCTCAACGTGAGTCCTTGCCTCGAGGTAAGGCCCTGAGTAGCCAGACAGAAAGGGAGGCATGCAGCTCTTTCCATGAGCTCTTAGTCGCTGTTCTGCTTTATTTTAAAGGAAGTACACTTTTCAGCACTCCTAGGCCCCTCGGTTGAGCATCCTTTTCGTTCCAAGATCACTGAGATCCTCCACACTCCTGTAGGCCTGCTGAGCAACAACGTGGCCCATATGTCCCTCGGAGTTCCTCTGTGCCTGCTGAGTCATGGGCAACACACTGCAGTCTTTCTTAGGAGATCTTGATCGAACAGCACTCGCACAGGTTGACGAGCTCCGTTTTGGCAAGTTCCAACTTGCTGTGGAAATCGCGCACACATTCCCTAGTCTGAGCTGCATTGAGGAAAACACTAGGCTTCGCCTTCCTTCCAGGACCTCCTACCTGAAGTCACCCTGCCTCCAGGAGAAAATCGGCTTGCGTTCGTATTGCAACTAAAGCAGAGTTTTTCCTCTAGCACTGCAGGCTTTTGAAGAGGCACCGGCCCCGAGGCCTAACTAGGGCGTTCCTTGGTTGAGGCCGTGCACTAGATGCAGAACGCCGTGCCTCGAGAAGTTGCTTCAGGGAAGGAACTAGTGGGTACGCTGTGTCTCTTTTGTCTTGTGAGAAACCAGAGTTTTGGATGCTGCCTGTGCACATGGAAATGGGGTCGTGATGGTACTAGCCTTGCTTTTCTCTTTGGAAACCTCCATTCTTGCTGCCGTGAAGCTCCCTGAAATTCTCTGCTGTTGACCGCCCCGTGACCACTGTAGCCATGGGTCTGGGAAGAAAATGAGTTTTCTCTGGCTACACACGGAGCTTCACTGGCCGGGGTGGGGCTCACCTTGCCATGCTCTAGAGCCAAAGGGAATCTCCACGTGAGTCCTCGCCTCGAGGTAAGGCCCTGAGTAGCCCTGCAGAAAGGGAGGCATGCAGCTCTTTCCATGAGCTCTTAGTGGAGGTTCTGCTTTATATTAAAGGAAGGACCCTTTTCAGGACTCCTAGGTCTCTCGGGTGAGCATCATTTTGCTTCCAAGATCACTGACTCCCTCCACACCCCTGTGGGCCTGCTGAGCAGCATTGAGTCCCATACGTCCCTCGGAGGCCCTCTGTGTCTGCCGAGTCTCGGGCAACACACTATACGTTACTTCAGGAGAGCTACATTTCCAGAACCCTCGAACAGCATCAGAACCACATTTCTAGGCAGTCCAACATGCCCTGGAAGTCTTCGACATTGCCCTCGTCTGAGCTGCTCTGAGGAAACACTCTGCTTAGAATTGATCGAGGACCTCGTTCCTGAAGTCACTCTAGTCAAGGAGAAATACAGCATCCTAACATGCTGTGTCGCTCCCAGGGCAAGCAACGTGAGAACTTGCCTCGAGGTAAGGCCCTGAAATGCTATGCACAAGCAGAGGCGTGTAGCAGTTTCCATGAGGCCGTAGTCGCTGCTCTGCAGCATTTGAACGCCAGTAGGCTTTTTAGGACACCTAGGTGCCTCGTCTGGTAAACTTATTCCCTGCAAGAACACCGAGTACCCTCAGTCTCACCTGGCCATTCTAAGCACTATCCAGGCCAGGAGCTTTCCGACTCACAGTGTGTATGCCGAGTGAAGGGCTACACAGTGCACTCTTATTGGGACATCTGGATTTAGCCAGCAATCGCACAGATTGACGAGCACCGTTCTAGCAAGTTCCAACATGCCGTGGAAGTCACACTCATTCCCTAGTCTGAGCTGCACAGAGAAAAACACTAGGCTTCTCCTTCCATCCAGGACCTCCTACCTGAAGTCACCCTGCCTCCCGGAGAAAGACGGCTGCGTTCCTATTGCAACTGAAGCACAGTTTCTCCTGTAGCACTGCAGGCTTTTGAATAGGCAAGGGCCCAGAGGCCTAGCTAGGGCTTTCCCTGGTGAGGCCGTTCACTAGAGGTAGAACACCCTGCCTCGAGAAGTTGATTCAGGGAAGCAACCAGTGTGTACTCTGGGTCTCTTTTGACTTGTTAGAAACCACAGAGATGTATGCTGCCTGTGCCCACGGAAATGGGGGTATATGATGGTAATAGCCTTGTTTCCCATTTGGAAACCTCCATTCTTGCTGCCGTGAAGCTCCCTGAAATTCTCTGCTGTGGACAGGCCCCTGGCTATTGTAGGCATTGGTCTGGGGAGAAAATGAGTTTTCTCTGGCTACCCAGTGTGCTTCATACCCAGGGCTGGGACTCATCTTGCCATGCTCTAGAGCTATAAGGAATCTCAACGTCAGTCCTTGCCTCGAGGTAAGGCCCTGAGTAGCCATGCAGAAAGGGAGGCATGCAGCTCTTTCCATGAGCTCTTAGTCGCTGTTCTCCTTTATATTAAAGGAAGTAGCCTTTTCAGCACTCCTAGGACCCTCGGGGCAGCCTCATTTTAGTACCAAGATCACTGAGTACCTCCACAGCCCTGTTGGCTTGCTGAGCAACAACGAGGCCCTTAGGTCCCTCGGAGGTCCTCTGTGTCTGCTGAGTCATGGGCAACACACTGCACTCTTTCTTGGGATATCTTGGTTTCACAGCACTCGCACAGGTTCACGAGCACCGTTCTGGCAAGTTCCGACTTGCTGTGGAAGTCGCACACATTCCCTAGTCTGAGCTGCACTGAGAAAAACACTAGGCTTCCCCTTCCTTCCAGGAACTCCTACCTGAAGTCACCCTGCCTCCAGGAGAAGGACGCCTTGCTTCCTATTGCAACTAAAGCACAGTTTTTCCTATAGCACTGCAAGCTTTTGAATAGGCACGAGCCCAGAGGCCTAGCTAGGGCGTTCCTTGGTTGAGGCAGTTCACTAGATGCAGAACACCCTGCCACGAGAATTTGATTCAGTGTGTAATCTGTGTCTCTTTTGAGTTGTGTGAAACCACAGGGATGTATGCTGTTTGTGCCTAGGGAAATGTGGGCATGTTGGTAGTAGACTTGCTTATCCATTTTGAAAGCTCCATTCATGCTGCCTTGAAGCTCCCTGAATTCTCTGCTGTTGACAGGACCCTGGCTATTGTAGGCATTGGTCTGGGAAGAAAATGAGTTTTCTCTGGCTACACAGGGTGCTTCATTATCCGGGGTGGGACTCATCTTGCCATGCTCTAGAGCTAAAGGGAATCTCAACGTGAGTCCTTGCCTCGAGGTAAGGCCCTGAGTAGCCAGACAGAAAGGGAGGCATGCAGCTCTTTCCATGAGCTCTTAGTCGCTGTTCTGCTTTATTTTAAAGGAAGTACACTTTTCAGCACTCCTAGGCCCCTCGGGTGAGCATCCTTTTCGTTCCAAGATCACTGAGATCCTCCACACTCCTGTAGGCCTGCTGAGCAACAACGTGGCCCATATGTCCCTCGGAGTTCCTCTGTGCCTGCTGAGTCATGGGCAACACACTGCAGTCTTTCTTAGGAGATCTTGATCGAACAGCACTCGCACAGGTTGACGAGCTCCGTTTTGGCAAGTTCCAACTTGCTGTGGAAATCGCGCACACATTCCCTAGTCTGAGCTGCATTGAGGAAAACACTAGGCTTCGCCTTCCTTCCAGGACCTCCTACCTGAAGTCACCCTGCCTCCAGGAGAAAATCGGCTTGCGTTCGTATTGCAACTAAAGCAGAGTTTTTCCTCTAGCACTGCAGGCTTTTGAAGAGGCACCGGCCCCGAGGCCTAACTAGGGCGTTCCTTGGTTGAGGCCGTGCACTAGATGCAGAACGCCGTGCCTCGAGAAGTTGCTTCAGGGAAGGAACTAGTGGGTACGCTGTGTCTCTTTTGTCTTGTGAGAAACCAGAGTTTTGGATGCTGCCTGTGCACATGGAAATGGGGTCGTGATGGTACTAGCCTTGCTTTTCTCTTTGGAAACCTCCATTCTTGCTGCCGTGAAGCTCCCTGAAATTCTCTGCTGTTGACCGCCCCGTGACCACTGTAGCCATGGGTCTGGGAAGAAAATGAGTTTTCTCTGGCTACACACGGAGCTTCACTGGCCGGGGTGGGGCTCACCTTGCCATGCTCTAGAGCCAAAGGGAATCTCCACGTGAGTCCTCGCCTCGAGGTAAGGCCCTGAGTAGCCCTGCAGAAAGGGAGGCATGCAGCTCTTTCCATGAGCTCTTAGTGGAGGTTCTGCTTTATATTAAAGGAAGGACCCTTTTCAGGACTCCTAGGTCTCTCGGGTGAGCATCATTTTGCTTCCAAGATCACTGACTCCCTCCACACCCCTGTGGGCCTGCTGAGCAGCATTGAGTCCCATACGTCCCTCGGAGGCCCTCTGTGTCTGCCGAGTCTCGGGCAACACACTATACGTTACTTCAGGAGAGCTACATTTCCAGAACCCTCGAACAGCATCAGAACCACATTTCTAGGCAGTCCAACATGCCCTGGAAGTCTTCGACATTGCCCTCGTCTGAGCTGCTCTGAGGAAACACTCTGCTTAGAATTGATCGAGGACCTCGTTCCTGAAGTCACTCTAGTCAAGGAGAAATACAGCATCCTAACATGCTGTGTCGCTCCCAGGGCAAGCAACGTGAGAACTTGCCTCGAGGTAAGGCCCTGAAATGCTATGCACAAGCAGAGGCGTGTAGCAGTTTCCATGAGGCCGTAGTCGCTGCTCTGCAGCATTTGAACGCCAGTAGGCTTTTTAGGACACCTAGGTGCCTCGTCTGGTAAACTTATTCCCTGCAAGAACACCGAGTACCCTCAGTCTCACCTGGCCATTCTAAGCACTATCCAGGCCAGGAGCTTTCCGACTCACAGTGTGTATGCCGAGTGAAGGGCTACACAGTGCACTCTTATTGGGACATCTGGATTTAGCCAGCAATCGCACAGATTGACGAGCACCGTTCTAGCAAGTTCCAACATGCCGTGGAAGTCACACTCATTCCCTAGTCTGAGCTGCACAGAGAAAAACACTAGGCTTCTCCTTCCATCCAGGACCTCCTACCTGAAGTCACCCTGCCTCCCGGAGAAAGACGGCTGCGTTCCTATTGCAACTGAAGCACAGTTTCTCCTGTAGCACTGCAGGCTTTTGAATAGGCAAGGGCCCAGAGGCCTAGCTAGGGCTTTCCCTGGTGAGGCCGTTCACTAGAGGTAGAACACCCTGCCTCGAGAAGTTGATTCAGGGAAGCAACCAGTGTGTACTCTGGGTCTCTTTTGACTTGTTAGAAACCACAGAGATGTATGCTGCCTGTGCCCACGGAAATGGGGGTATATGATGGTAATAGCCTTGTTTCCCATTTGGAAACCTCCATTCTTGCTGCCGTGAAGCTCCCTGAAATTCTCTGCTGTGGACAGGCCCCTGGCTATTGTAGGCATTGGTCTGGGGAGAAAATGAGTTTTCTCTGGCTACCCAGTGTGCTTCATACCCAGGGCTGGGACTCATCTTGCCATGCTCTAGAGCTATAAGGAATCTCAAAGTCAGTCCTTGCCTCGAGGTAAGGCCCTGAGTAGCCATGCAGAAAGGGAGGCATGCAGCTCTTTCCATGAGCTCTTAGTCGCTGTTCTCCTTTATATTAAAGGAAGTAGCCTTTTCAGCACTCCTAGGACCCTCGGGGCAGCCTCATTTTAGTACCAAGATCACTGAGTACCTCCACACCCCTGTTGGCTTGCTGAGCAACAACGAGGCCCTTAGGTCCCTCGGAGGTCCTCTGTGTCTGCTGAGTCATGGGCAACACACTGCACTCTTTCTTGGGATATCTTGGTTTCACAGCACTCGCACAGGTTCACGAGCACCGTTCTGGCAAGTTCCGACTTGCTGTGGAAGTCGCACACATTCCCTAGTCTGAGCTGCACTGAGAAAAACACTAGGCTTCCCCTTCCTTCCAGGAACTCCTACCTGAAGTCACCCTGCCTCCAGGAGAAGGACGCCTTGCTTCCTATTGCAACTAAAGCACAGTTTTTCCTATAGCACTGCAAGCTTTTGAATAGGCACGAGCCCAGAGGCCTAGCTAGGGCGTTCCTTGGTTGAGGCAGTTCACTAGATGCAGAACACCCTGCCACGAGAATTTGATTCAGTGTGTAATCTGTGTCTCTTTTGAGTTGTGTGAAACCACAGGGATGTATGCTGTTTGTGCCTAGGGAAATGTGGGCATGTTGGTAGTAGACTCGCTTATCCATTTTGAAAGCTCCATTCATGCTGCCTTGAAGCTCCCTGAATTCTCTGCTGTTGACAGGACCCTGGCTATTGTAGGCATTGGTCTGGGAAGAAAATGAGTTTTCTCTGGCTACACAGGGTGCTTCATTATCCGGGGTGGGACTCATCTTGCCATGCTCTAGAGCTAAAGGGAATCTCAACGTGAGTCCCTGCCTCGAGGTAAGGCCCTGAGTAGCCAGACAGAAAGGGAGGCATGCAGCTCTTTCCATGAGCTCTTAGTCGCTGTTCTGCTTTATTTTAAAGGAAGTACACTTTTCAGCACTCCTAGGCCCCTCGGGTGAGCATCCTTTTCGTTCCAAGATCACTGAGATCCTCCACACTCCTGTAGGCCTGCTGAGCAACAACGTGGCCCATATGTCCCTCGGAGTTCCTCTGTGCCTGCTGAGTCATGGGCAACACACTGCAGTCTTTCTTAGGAGATCTTGATCGAACAGCACTCGCACAGGTTGACGAGCTCCGTTTTGGCAAGTTCCAACTTGCTGTGGAAATCGCGCACACATTCCCTAGTCTGAGCTGCATTGAGGAAAACACTAGGCTTCGCCTTCCTTCCAGGACCTCCTACCTGAAGTCACCCTGCCTCCAGGAGAAAATCGGCTTGCGTTCGTATTGCAACTAAAGCAGAGTTTTTCCTCTAGCACTGCAGGCTTTTGAAGAGGCACCGGCCCCGAGGCCTAACTAGGGCGTTCCTTGGTTGAGGCCGTGCACTAGATGCAGAACGCCGTGCCTCGAGAAGTTGCTTCAGGGAAGGAACTAGTGGGTACGCTGTGTCTCTTTTGTCTTGTGAGAAACCAGAGTTTTGGATGCTGCCTGTGCACATGGAAATGGGGTCGTGATGGTACTAGCCTTGCTTTTCTCTTTGGAAACCTCCATTCTTGCTGCCGTGAAGCTCCCTGAAATTCTCTGCTGTTGACCGCCCCGTGACCACTGTAGCCATGGGTCTGGGAAGAAAATGAGTTTTCTCTGGCTACACACGGAGCTTCACTGGCCGGGGTGGGGCTCACCTTGCCATGCTCTAGAGCCAAAGGGAATCTCCACGTGAGTCCTCGCCTCGAGGTAAGGCCCTGAGTAGCCCTGCAGAAAGGGAGGCATGCAGCTCTTTCCATGAGCTCTTAGTGGAGGTTCTGCTTTATATTAAAGGAAGGACCCTTTTCAGGACTCCTAGGTCTCTCGGGTGAGCATCATTTTGCTTCCAAGATCACTGACTCCCTCCACACCCCTGTGGGCCTGCTGAGCAGCATTGAGTCCCATACGTCCCTCGGAGGCCCTCTGTGTCTGCCGAGTCTCGGGCAACACACTCTACGTTACTTCAGGAGAGCTACATTTCCAGAACCCTCGAACAGCATCAGAACCACATTTCTAGGCAGTCCAACATGCCCTGGAAGTCTTCGACATTGCCCTCGTCTGAGCTGCTCTGAGGAAACACTCTGCTTAGAATTGATCGAGGACCTCGTTCCTGAAGTCACTCTAGTCAAGGAGAAATACAGCATCCGAACATGCTGTGTCGCTCCCAGGGCAAGCAACGTGAGAACTTGCCTCGAGGTAAGGCCCTGAAATGCTATGCACAAGCAGAGGCGTGTAGCAGTTTCCATGAGGCCGTAGTCGCTGCTCTGCAGCATTTGAACGCCAGTAGGCTTTTTAGGACACCTCGGTGCCTCGTCTGGTATACTTATTCCCTGCAAGAACACCGAGTACCCTCAGTCTCACCTGGCCATTCTAAGCACTATCCAGGCCAGGAGCTTTCCGACTCACAGTGTGTATGCCGAGTGAAGGGCTACACAGTGCACTCTTATTGGGACATCTGGATTTAGCCAGCAATCGCACAGATTGACGAGCACCGTTCTAGCAAGTTCCAACATGCCGTGGAAGTCACACTCATTCCCTAGTCTGAGCTGCACAGAGAAAAACACTAGGCTTCTCCTTCCATCCAGGACCTCCTACCTGAAGTCACCCTGCCTCCCGGAGAAAGACGGCTGCGTTCCTATTGCAACGGAAGCACAGTTTCTCCTGTAGCACTGCAGGCTTTTGAATAGGCAAGGGCCCAGAGGCCTAGCTAGGGCTTTCCCTGGTGAGGCCGTTCACTAGAGGTAGAACACCCTGCCTCGAGAAGTTGATTCAGGGAAGCAACCAGTGTGTACTCTGGGTCTCTTTTGACTTGTTAGAAACCACAGAGATGTATGCTGCCTGTGCCCACGGAAATGGGGGTATATGATGGTAATAGCCTTGTTTCCCATTTGGAAACCTCCATTCTTGCTGCCGTGAAGCTCCCTGAAATTCTCTGCTGTGGACAGGCCCCTGGCTATTGTAGGCATTGGTCTGGGGAGAAAATGAGTTTTCTCTGGCTACCCAGTGTGCTTCATACCCAGGGCTGGGACTCATCTTGCCATGCTCTAGAGCTATAAGGAATCTCAACGTCAGTCCTTGCCTCGAGGTAAGGCCCTGAGTAGCCATGCAGAAAGGGAGGCATGCAGCTCTTTCCATGAGCTCTTAGTCGCTGTTCTCCTTTATATTAAAGGAAGTAGCCTTTTCAGCACTCCTAGGACCCTCGGGGCAGCCTCATTTTAGTACCAAGATCACTGAGTACCTCCACAGCCCTGTTGGCTTGCTGAGCAACAACGAGGCCCTTAGGTCCCTCGGAGGTCCTCTGTGTCTGCTGAGTCATGGGCAACACACTGCACTCTTTCTTGGGATATCTTGGTTTCACAGCACTCGCACAGGTTCACGAGCACCGTTCTGGCAAGTTCCGACTTGCTGTGGAAGTCGCACACATTCCCTAGTCTGAGCTGCACTGAGAAAAACACTAGGCTTCCCCTTCCTTCCAGGAACTCCTACCTGAAGTCACCCTGCCTCCAGGAGAAGGACGCCTTGCTTCCTATTGCAACTAAAGCACAGTTTTTCCTATAGCACTGCAAGCTTTTGAATAGGCACGAGCCCAGAGGCCTAGCTAGGGCGTTCCTTGGTTGAGGCAGTTCACTAGATGCAGAACACCCTGCCACGAGAATTTGATTCAGTGTGTAATCTGTGTCTCTTTTGAGTTGTGTGAAACCACAGGGATGTATGCTGTTTGTGCCTAGGGAAATGTGGGCATGTTGGTAGTAGACTTGCTTATCCATTTTGAAAGCTCCATTCATGCTGCCTTGAAGCTCCCTGAATTCTCTGCTGTTGACAGGACCCTGGCTATTGTAGGCATTGGTCTGGGAAGAAAATGAGTTTTCTCTGGCTACACAGGGTGCTTCATTATCCGGGGTGGGACTCATCTTGCCATGCTCTAGAGCTAAAGGGAATCTCAACGTGAGTCCCTGCCTCGAGGTAAGGCCCTGAGTAGCCAGACAGAAAGGGAGGCATGCAGCTCTTTCCATGAGCTCTTAGTCGCTGTTCTGCTTTATTTTAAAGGAAGTACACTTTTCAGCACTCCTAGGCCCCTCGGGTGAGCATCCTTTTCGTTCCAAGATCACTGAGATCCTCCACACTCCTGTAGGCCTGCTGAGCAACAACGTGGCCCATATGTCCCTCGGAGTTCCTCTGTGCCTGCTGAGTCATGGGCAACACACTGCAGTCTTTCTTAGGAGATCTTGATCGAACAGCACTCGCACAGGTTGACGAGCTCCGTTTTGGCAAGTTCCAACTTGCTGTGGAAATCGCGCACACATTCCCTAGTCTGAGCTGCATTGAGGAAAACACTAGGCTTCGCCTTCCTTCCAGGACCTCCTACCTGAAGTCACCCTGCCTCCAGGAGAAAATCGGCTTGCGTTCGTATTGCAACTAAAGCAGAGTTTTTCCTCTAGCACTGCAGGCTTTTGAAGAGGCACCGGCCCCGAGGCCTAACTAGGGCGTTCCTTGGTTGAGGCCGTGCACTAGATGCAGAACGCCGTGCCTCGAGAAGTTGCTTCAGGGAAGGAACTAGTGGGTACGCTGTGTCTCTTTTGTCTTGTGAGAAACCAGAGTTTTGGATGCTGCCTGTGCACATGGAAATGGGGTCGTGATGGTACTAGCCTTGCTTTTCTCTTTGGAAACCTCCATTCTTGCTGCCGTGAAGCTCCCTGAAATTCTCTGCTGTTGACCGCCCCGTGACCACTGTAGCCATGGGTCTGGGAAGAAAATGAGTTTTCTCTGGCTACACACGGAGCTTCACTGGCCGGGGTGGGGCTCACCTTGCCATGCTCTAGAGCCAAAGGGAATCTCCACGTGAGTCCTCGCCTCGAGGTAAGGCCCTGAGTAGCCCTGCAGAAAGGGAGGCATGCAGCTCTTTCCATGAGCTCTTAGTGGAGGTTCTGCTTTATATTAAAGGAAGGACCCTTTTCAGGACTCCTAGGTCTCTCGGGTGAGCATCATTTTGCTTCCAAGATCACTGACTCCCTCCACACCCCTGTGGGCCTGCTGAGCAGCATTGAGTCCCATACGTCCCTCGGAGGCCCTCTGTGTCTGCCGAGTCTCGGGCAACACACTATACGTTACTTCAGGAGAGCTACATTTCCAGAACCCTCGAACAGCATCAGAACCACATTTCTAGGCAGTCCAACATGCCCTGGAAGTCTTCGACATTGCCCTCGTCTGAGCTGCTCTGAGGAAACACTCTGCTTAGAATTGATCGAGGACCTCGTTCCTGAAGTCACTCTAGTCAAGGAGAAATACAGCATCCTAACATGCTGTGTCGCTCCCAGGGCAAGCAACGTGAGAACTTGCCTCGAGGTAAGGCCCTGAAATGCTATGCACAAGCAGAGGCGTGTAGCAGTTTCCATGAGGCCGTAGTCGCTGCTCTGCAGCATTTGAACGCCAGTAGGCTTTTTAGGACACCTAGGTGCCTCGTCTGGTAAACTTATTCCCTGCAAGAACACCGAGTACCCTCAGTCTCACCTGGCCATTCTAAGCACTATCCAGGCCAGGAGCTTTCCGACTCACAGTGTGTATGCCGAGTGAAGGGCTACACAGTGCACTCTTATTGGGACATCTGGATTTAGCCAGCAATCGCACAGATTGACGAGCACCGTTCTAGCAAGTTCCAACATGCCGTGGAAGTCACACTCATTCCCTAGTCTGAGCTGCACAGAGAAAAACACTAGGCTTCTCCTTCCATCCAGGACCTCCTACCTGAAGTCACCCTGCCTCCCGGAGAAAGACGGCTGCGTTCCTATTGCAACTGAAGCACAGTTTCTCCTGTAGCACTGCAGGCTTTTGAATAGGCAAGGGCCCAGAGGCCTAGCTAGGGCTTTCCCTGGTGAGGCCGTTCACTAGAGGTAGAACACCCTGCCTCGAGAAGTTGATTCAGGGAAGCAACCAGTGTGTACTCTGGGTCTCTTTTGACTTGTTAGAAACCACAGAGATGTATGCTGCCTGTGCCCACGGAAATGGGGGTATATGATGGTAATAGCCTTGTTTCCCATTTGGAAACCTCCATTCTTGCTGCCGTGAAGCTCCCTGAAATTCTCTGCTGTGGACAGGCCCCTGGCTATTGTAGGCATTGGTCTGGGGAGAAAATGAGTTTTCTCTGGCTACCCAGTGTGCTTCATACCCAGGGCTGGGACTCATCTTGCCATGCTCTAGAGCTATAAGGAATCTCAACGTCAGTCCTTGCCTCGAGGTAAGGCCCTGAGTAGCCATGCAGAAAGGGAGGCATGCAGCTCTTTCCATGAGCTCTTAGTCGCTGTTCTCCTTTATATTAAAGGAAGTAGCCTTTTCAGCACTCCTAGGACCCTCGGGGCAGCCTCATTTTAGTACCAAGATCACTGAGTACCTCCACAGCCCTGTTGGCTTGCTGAGCAACAACGAGGCCCTTAGGTCCCTCGGAGGTCCTCTGTGTCTGCTGAGTCATGGGCAACACACTGCACTCTTTCTTGGGATATCTTGGTTTCACAGCACTCGCACAGGTTCACGAGCACCGTTCTGGCAAGTTCCGACTTGCTGTGGAAGTCGCACACATTCCCTAGTCTGAGCTGCACTGAGAAAAACACTAGGCTTCCCCTTCCTTCCAGGAACTCCTACCTGAAGTCACCCTGCCTCCAGGAGAAGGACGCCTTGCTTCCTATTGCAACTAAAGCACAGTTTTTCCTATAGCACTGCAAGCTTTTGAATAGGCACGAGCCCAGAGGCCTAGCTAGGGCGTTCCTTGGTTGAGGCAGTTCACTAGATGCAGAACACCCTGCCACGAGAATTTGATTCAGTGTGTAATCTGTGTCTCTTTTGAGTTGTGTGAAACCACAGGGATGTATGCTGTTTGTGCCTAGGGAAATGTGGGCATGTTGGTAGTAGACTTGCTTATCCATTTTGAAAGCTCCATTCATGCTGCCTTGAAGCTCCCTGAATTCTCTGCTGTTGACAGGACCCTGGCTATTGTAGGCATTGGTCTGGGAAGAAAATGAGTTTTCTCTGGCTACACAGGGTGCTTCATTATCCGGGGTGGGACTCATCTTGCCATGCTCTAGAGCTAAAGGGAATCTCAACGTGAGTCCTTGCCTCGAGGTAAGGCCCTGAGTAGCCAGACAGAAAGGGAGGCATGCAGCTCTTTCCATGAGCTCTTAGTCGCTGTTCTGCTTTATTTTAAAGGAAGTACACTTTTCAGCACTCCTAGGCCCCTCGGTTGAGCATCCTTTTCGTTCCAAGATCACTGAGATCCTCCACACTCCTGTAGGCCTGCTGAGCAACAACGTGGCCCATATGTCCCTCGGAGTTCCTCTGTGCCTGCTGAGTCATGGGCAACACACTGCAGTCTTTCTTAGGAGATCTTGATCGAACAGCACTCGCACAGGTTGACGAGCTCCGTTTTGGCAAGTTCCAACTTGCTGTGGAAATCGCGCACACATTCCCTAGTCTGAGCTGCATTGAGGAAAACACTAGGCTTCGCCTTCCTTCCAGGACCTCCTACCTGAAGTCACCCTGCCTCCAGGAGAAAATCGGCTTGCGTTCGTATTGCAACTAAAGCAGAGTTTTTCCTCTAGCACTGCAGGCTTTTGAAGAGGCACCGGCCCCGAGGCCTAACTAGGGCGTTCCTTGGTTGAGGCCGTGCACTAGATGCAGAACGCCGTGCCTCGAGAAGTTGCTTCAGGGAAGGAACTAGTGGGTACGCTGTGTCTCTTTTGTCTTGTGAGAAACCAGAGTTTTGGATGCTGCCTGTGCACATGGAAATGGGGTCGTGATGGTACTAGCCTTGCTTTTCTCTTTGGAAACCTCCATTCTTGCTGCCGTGAAGCTCCCTGAAATTCTCTGCTGTTGACCGCCCCGTGACCACTGTAGCCATGGGTCTGGGAAGAAAATGAGTTTTCTCTGGCTACACACGGAGCTTCACTGGCCGGGGTGGGGCTCACCTTGCCATGCTCTAGAGCCAAAGGGAATCTCCACGTGAGTCCTCGCCTCGAGGTAAGGCCCTGAGTAGCCCTGCAGAAAGGGAGGCATGCAGCTCTTTCCATGAGCTCTTAGTGGAGGTTCTGCTTTATATTAAAGGAAGGACCCTTTTCAGGACTCCTAGGTCTCTCGGGTGAGCATCATTTTGCTTCCAAGATCACTGACTCCCTCCACACCCCTGTGGGCCTGCTGAGCAGCATTGAGTCCCATACGTCCCTCGGAGGCCCTCTGTGTCTGCCGAGTCTCGGGCAACACACTATACGTTACTTCAGGAGAGCTACATTTCCAGAACCCTCGAACAGCATCAGAACCACATTTCTAGGCAGTCCAACATGCCCTGGAAGTCTTCGACATTGCCCTCGTCTGAGCTGCTCTGAGGAAACACTCTGCTTAGAATTGATCGAGGACCTCGTTCCTGAAGTCACTCTAGTCAAGGAGAAATACAGCATCCTAACATGCTGTGTCGCTCCCAGGGCAAGCAACGTGAGAACTTGCCTCGAGGTAAGGCCCTGAAATGCTATGCACAAGCAGAGGCGTGTAGCAGTTTCCATGAGGCCGTAGTCGCTGCTCTGCAGCATTTGAACGCCAGTAGGCTTTTTAGGACACCTAGGTGCCTCGTCTGGTAAACTTATTCCCTGCAAGAACACCGAGTACCCTCAGTCTCACCTGGCCATTCTAAGCACTATCCAGGCCAGGAGCTTTCCGACTCACAGTGTGTATGCCGAGTGAAGGGCTACACAGTGCACTCTTATTGGGACATCTGGATTTAGCCAGCAATCGCACAGATTGACGAGCACCGTTCTAGCAAGTTCCAACATGCCGTGGAAGTCACACTCATTCCCTAGTCTGAGCTGCACAGAGAAAAACACTAGGCTTCTCCTTCCATCCAGGACCTCCTACCTGAAGTCACCCTGCCTCCCGGAGAAAGACGGCTGCGTTCCTATTGCAACTGAAGCACAGTTTCTCCTGTAGCACTGCAGGCTTTTGAATAGGCAAGGGCCCAGAGGCCTAGCTAGGGCTTTCCCTGGTGAGGCCGTTCACTAGAGGTAGAACACCCTGCCTCGAGAAGTTGATTCAGGGAAGCAACCAGTGTGTACTCTGGGTCTCTTTTGACTTGTTAGAAACCACAGAGATGTATGCTGCCTGTGCCCACGGAAATGGGGGTATATGATGGTAATAGCCTTGTTTCCCATTTGGAAACCTCCATTCTTGCTGCCGTGAAGCTCCCTGAAATTCTCTGCTGTGGACAGGCCCCTGGCTATTGTAGGCATTGGTCTGGGGAGAAAATGAGTTTTCTCTGGCTACCCAGTGTGCTTCATACCCAGGGCTGGGACTCATCTTGCCATGCTCTAGAGCTATAAGGAATCTCAACGTCAGTCCTTGCCTCGAGGTAAGGCCCTGAGTAGCCATGCAGAAAGGGAGGCATGCAGCTCTTTCCATGAGCTCTTAGTCGCTGTTCTCCTTTATATTAAAGGAAGTAGCCTTTTCAGCACTCCTAGGACCCTCGGGGCAGCCTCATTTTAGTACCAAGATCACTGAGTACCTCCACAGCCCTGTTGGCTTGCTGAGCAACAACGAGGCCCTTAGGTCCCTCGGAGGTCCTCTGTGTCTGCTGAGTCATGGGCAACACACTGCACTCTTTCTTGGGATATCTTGGTTTCACAGCACTCGCACAGGTTCACGAGCACCGTTCTGGCAAGTTCCGACTTGCTGTGGAAGTCGCACACATTCCCTAGTCTGAGCTGCACTGAGAAAAACACTAGGCTTCCCCTTCCTTCCAGGAACTCCTACCTGAAGTCACCCTGCCTCCAGGAGAAGGACGCCTTGCTTCCTATTGCAACTAAAGCACAGTTTTTCCTATAGCACTGCAAGCTTTTGAATAGGCACGAGCCCAGAGGCCTAGCTAGGGCGTTCCTTGGTTGAGGCAGTTCACTAGATGCAGAACACCCTGCCACGAGAATTTGATTCAGTGTGTAATCTGTGTCTCTTTTGAGTTGTGTGAAACCACAGGGATGTATGCTGTTTGTGCCTAGGGAAATGTGGGCATGTTGGTAGTAGACTTGCTTATCCATTTTGAAAGCTCCATTCATGCTGCCTTGAAGCTCCCTGAATTCTCTGCTGTTGACAGGACCCTGGCTATTGTAGGCATTGGTCTGGGAAGAAAATGAGTTTTCTCTGGCTACACAGGGTGCTTCATTATCCGGGGTGGGACTCATCTTGCCATGCTCTAGAGCTAAAGGGAATCTCAACGTGAGTCCTTGCCTCGAGGTAAGGCCCTGAGTAGCCAGACAGAAAGGGAGGCATGCAGCTCTTTCCATGAGCTCTTAGTCGCTGTTCTGCTTTATTTTAAAGGAAGTACACTTTTCAGCACTCCTAGGCCCCTCGGGTGAGCATCCTTTTCGTTCCAAGATCACTGAGATCCTCCACACTCCTGTAGGCCTGCTGAGCAACAACGTGGCCCATATGTCCCTCGGAGTTCCTCTGTGCCTGCTGAGTCATGGGCAACACACTGCAGTCTTTCTTAGGAGATCTTGATCGAACAGCACTCGCACAGGTTGACGAGCTCCGTTTTGGCAAGTTCCAACTTGCTGTGGAAATCGCGCACACATTCCCTAGTCTGAGCTGCATTGAGGAAAACACTAGGCTTCGCCTTCCTTCCAGGACCTCCTACCTGAAGTCACCCTGCCTCCAGGAGAAAATCGGCTTGCGTTCGTATTGCAACTAAAGCAGAGTTTTTCCTCTAGCACTGCAGGCTTTTGAAGAGGCACCGGCCCCGAGGCCTAACTAGGGCGTTCCTTGGTTGAGGCCGTGCACTAGATGCAGAACGCCGTGCCTCGAGAAGTTGCTTCAGGGAAGGAACTAGTGGGTACGCTGTGTCTCTTTTGTCTTGTGAGAAACCAGAGTTTTGGATGCTGCCTGTGCACATGGAAATGGGGTCGTGATGGTACTAGCCTTGCTTTTCTCTTTGGAAACCTCCATTCTTGCTGCCGTGAAGCTCCCTGAAATTCTCTGCTGTTGACCGCCCCGTGACCACTGTAGCCATGGGTCTGGGAAGAAAATGAGTTTTCTCTGGCTACACACGGAGCTTCACTGGCCGGGGTGGGGCTCACCTTGCCATGCTCTAGAGCCAAAGGGAATCTCCACGTGAGTCCTCGCCTCGAGGTAAGGCCCTGAGTAGCCCTGCAGAAAGGGAGGCATGCAGCTCTTTCCATGAGCTCTTAGTGGAGGTTCTGCTTTATATTAAAGGAAGGACCCTTTTCAGGACTCCTAGGTCTCTCGGGTGAGCATCATTTTGCTTCCAAGATCACTGACTCCCTCCACACCCCTGTGGGCCTGCTGAGCAGCATTGAGTCCCATACGTCCCTCGGAGGCCCTCTGTGTCTGCCGAGTCTCGGGCAACACACTATACGTTACTTCAGGAGAGCTACATTTCCAGAACCCTCGAACAGCATCAGAACCACATTTCTAGGCAGTCCAACATGCCCTGGAAGTCTTCGACATTGCCCTCGTCTGAGCTGCTCTGAGGAAACACTCTGCTTAGAATTGATCGAGGACCTCGTTCCTGAAGTCACTCTAGTCAAGGAGAAATACAGCATCCTAACATGCTGTGTCGCTCCCAGGGCAAGCAACGTGAGAACTTGCCTCGAGGTAAGGCCCTGAAATGCTATGCACAAGCAGAGGCGTGTAGCAGTTTCCATGAGGCCGTAGTCGCTGCTCTGCAGCATTTGAACGCCAGTAGGCTTTTTAGGACACCTAGGTGCCTCGTCTGGTAAACTTATTCCCTGCAAGAACACCGAGTACCCTCAGTCTCACCTGGCCATTCTAAGCACTATCCAGGCCAGGAGCTTTCCGACTCACAGTGTGTATGCCGAGTGAAGGGCTACACAGTGCACTCTTATTGGGACATCTGGATTTAGCCAGCAATCGCACAGATTGACGAGCACCGTTCTAGCAAGTTCCAACATGCCGTGGAAGTCACACTCATTCCCTAGTCTGAGCTGCACAGAGAAAAACACTAGGCTTCTCCTTCCATCCAGGACCTCCTACCTGAAGTCACCCTGCCTCCCGGAGAAAGACGGCTGCGTTCCTATTGCAACTGAAGCACAGTTTCTCCTGTAGCACTGCAGGCTTTTGAATAGGCAAGGGCCCAGAGGCCTAGCTAGGGCTTTCCCTGGTGAGGCCGTTCACTAGAGGTAGAACACCCTGCCTCGAGAAGTTGATTCAGGGAAGCAACCAGTGTGTACTCTGGGTCTCTTTTGACTTGTTAGAAACCACAGAGATGTATGCTGCCTGTGCCCACGGAAATGGGGGTATATGATGGTAATAGCCTTGTTTCCCATTTGGAAACCTCCATTCTTGCTGCCGTGAAGCTCCCTGAAATTCTCTGCTGTGGACAGGCCCCTGGCTATTGTAGGCATTGGTCTGGGGAGAAAATGAGTTTTCTCTGGCTACCCAGTGTGCTTCATACCCAGGGCTGGGACTCATCTTGCCATGCTCTAGAGCTATAAGGAATCTCAAAGTCAGTCCTTGCCTCGAGGTAAGGCCCTGAGTAGCCATGCAGAAAGGGAGGCATGCAGCTCTTTCCATGAGCTCTTAGTCGCTGTTCTCCTTTATATTAAAGGAAGTAGCCTTTTCAGCACTCCTAGGACCCTCGGGGCAGCCTCATTTTAGTACCAAGATCACTGAGTACCTCCACACCCCTGTTGGCTTGCTGAGCAACAACGAGGCCCTTAGGTCCCTCGGAGGTCCTCTGTGTCTGCTGAGTCATGGGCAACACACTGCACTCTTTCTTGGGATATCTTGGTTTCACAGCACTCGCACAGGTTCACGAGCACCGTTCTGGCAAGTTCCGACTTGCTGTGGAAGTCGCACACATTCCCTAGTCTGAGCTGCACTGAGAAAAACACTAGGCTTCCCCTTCCTTCCAGGAACTCCTACCTGAAGTCACCCTGCCTCCAGGAGAAGGACGCCTTGCTTCCTATTGCAACTAAAGCACAGTTTTTCCTATAGCACTGCAAGCTTTTGAATAGGCACGAGCCCAGAGGCCTAGCTAGGGCGTTCCTTGGTTGAGGCAGTTCACTAGATGCAGAACACCCTGCCACGAGAATTTGATTCAGTGTGTAATCTGTGTCTCTTTTGAGTTGTGTGAAACCACAGGGATGTATGCTGTTTGTGCCTAGGGAAATGTGGGCATGTTGGTAGTAGACTCGCTTATCCATTTTGAAAGCTCCATTCATGCTGCCTTGAAGCTCCCTGAATTCTCTGCTGTTGACAGGACCCTGGCTATTGTAGGCATTGGTCTGGGAAGAAAATGAGTTTTCTCTGGCTACACAGGGTGCTTCATTATCCGGGGTGGGACTCATCTTGCCATGCTCTAGAGCTAAAGGGAATCTCAACGTGAGTCCCTGCCTCGAGGTAAGGCCCTGAGTAGCCAGACAGAAAGGGAGGCATGCAGCTCTTTCCATGAGCTCTTAGTCGCTGTTCTGCTTTATTTTAAAGGAAGTACACTTTTCAGCACTCCTAGGCCCCTCGGGTGAGCATCCTTTTCGTTCCAAGATCACTGAGATCCTCCACACTCCTGTAGGCCTGCTGAGCAACAACGTGGCCCATATGTCCCTCGGAGTTCCTCTGTGCCTGCTGAGTCATGGGCAACACACTGCAGTCTTTCTTAGGAGATCTTGATCGAACAGCACTCGCACAGGTTGACGAGCTCCGTTTTGGCAAGTTCCAACTTGCTGTGGAAATCGCGCACACATTCCCTAGTCTGAGCTGCATTGAGGAAAACACTAGGCTTCGCCTTCCTTCCAGGACCTCCTACCTGAAGTCACCCTGCCTCCAGGAGAAAATCGGCTTGCGTTCGTATTGCAACTAAAGCAGAGTTTTTCCTCTAGCACTGCAGGCTTTTGAAGAGGCACCGGCCCCGAGGCCTAACTAGGGCGTTCCTTGGTTGAGGCCGTGCACTAGATGCAGAACGCCGTGCCTCGAGAAGTTGCTTCAGGGAAGGAACTAGTGGGTACGCTGTGTCTCTTTTGTCTTGTGAGAAACCAGAGTTTTGGATGCTGCCTGTGCACATGGAAATGGGGTCGTGATGGTACTAGCCTTGCTTTTCTCTTTGGAAACCTCCATTCTTGCTGCCGTGAAGCTCCCTGAAATTCTCTGCTGTTGACCGCCCCGTGACCACTGTAGCCATGGGTCTGGGAAGAAAATGAGTTTTCTCTGGCTACACACGGAGCTTCACTGGCCGGGGTGGGGCTCACCTTGCCATGCTCTAGAGCCAAAGGGAATCTCCACGTGAGTCCTCGCCTCGAGGTAAGGCCCTGAGTAGCCCTGCAGAAAGGGAGGCATGCAGCTCTTTCCATGAGCTCTTAGTGGAGGTTCTGCTTTATATTAAAGGAAGGACCCTTTTCAGGACTCCTAGGTCTCTCGGGTGAGCATCATTTTGCTTCCAAGATCACTGACTCCCTCCACACCCCTGTGGGCCTGCTGAGCAGCATTGAGTCCCATACGTCCCTCGGAGGCCCTCTGTGTCTGCCGAGTCTCGGGCAACACACTCTACGTTACTTCAGGAGAGCTACATTTCCAGAACCCTCGAACAGCATCAGAACCACATTTCTAGGCAGTCCAACATGCCCTGGAAGTCTTCGACATTGCCCTCGTCTGAGCTGCTCTGAGGAAACACTCTGCTTAGAATTGATCGAGGACCTCGTTCCTGAAGTCACTCTAGTCAAGGAGAAATACAGCATCCGAACATGCTGTGTCGCTCCCAGGGCAAGCAACGTGAGAACTTGCCTCGAGGTAAGGCCCTGAAATGCTATGCACAAGCAGAGGCGTGTAGCAGTTTCCATGAGGCCGTAGTCGCTGCTCTGCAGCATTTGAACGCCAGTAGGCTTTTTAGGACACCTCGGTGCCTCGTCTGGTATACTTATTCCCTGCAAGAACACCGAGTACCCTCAGTCTCACCTGGCCATTCTAAGCACTATCCAGGCCAGGAGCTTTCCGACTCACAGTGTGTATGCCGAGTGAAGGGCTACACAGTGCACTCTTATTGGGACATCTGGATTTAGCCAGCAATCGCACAGATTGACGAGCACCGTTCTAGCAAGTTCCAACATGCCGTGGAAGTCACACTCATTCCCTAGTCTGAGCTGCACAGAGAAAAACACTAGGCTTCTCCTTCCATCCAGGACCTCCTACCTGAAGTCACCCTGCCTCCCGGAGAAAGACGGCTGCGTTCCTATTGCAACGGAAGCACAGTTTCTCCTGTAGCACTGCAGGCTTTTGAATAGGCAAGGGCCCAGAGGCCTAGCTAGGGCTTTCCCTGGTGAGGCCGTTCACTAGAGGTAGAACACCCTGCCTCGAGAAGTTGATTCAGGGAAGCAACCAGTGTGTACTCTGGGTCTCTTTTGACTTGTTAGAAACCACAGAGATGTATGCTGCCTGTGCCCACGGAAATGGGGGTATATGATGGTAATAGCCTTGTTTCCCATTTGGAAACCTCCATTCTTGCTGCCGTGAAGCTCCCTGAAATTCTCTGCTGTGGACAGGCCCCTGGCTATTGTAGGCATTGGTCTGGGGAGAAAATGAGTTTTCTCTGGCTACCCAGTGTGCTTCATACCCAGGGCTGGGACTCATCTTGCCATGCTCTAGAGCTATAAGGAATCTCAACGTCAGTCCTTGCCTCGAGGTAAGGCCCTGAGTAGCCATGCAGAAAGGGAGGCATGCAGCTCTTTCCATGAGCTCTTAGTCGCTGTTCTCCTTTATATTAAAGGAAGTAGCCTTTTCAGCACTCCTAGGACCCTCGGGGCAGCCTCATTTTAGTACCAAGATCACTGAGTACCTCCACAGCCCTGTTGGCTTGCTGAGCAACAACGAGGCCCTTAGGTCCCTCGGAGGTCCTCTGTGTCTGCTGAGTCATGGGCAACACACTGCACTCTTTCTTGGGATATCTTGGTTTCACAGCACTCGCACAGGTTCACGAGCACCGTTCTGGCAAGTTCCGACTTGCTGTGAAAGTCGCACACATTCCCTAGTCTGAGCTGCACTGAGAGAAACACTAGGCTTCCCCTTCCTTCCAGGAACTCCTACCTGAAGTCACCCTGCCTCCAGGAGAAGGACGCCTTGCTTCCTATTGCAACTAAAGCACAGTTTTTCCTATAGCACTGCAAGCTTTTGAATAGGCACGAGCCCAGAGGCCTAGCTAGGGCGTTCCTTGGTTGAGGCAGTTCACTAGATGCAGAACACCCTGCCACGAGAATTTGATTCAGTGTGTAATCTGTGTCTCTTTTGAGTTGTGTGAAACCACAGGGATGTATGCTGTTTGTGCCTAGGGAAATGTGGGCATGTTGGTAGTAGACTTGCTTATCCATTTTGAAAGCTCCATTCATGCTGCCTTGAAGCTCCCTGAATTCTCTGCTGTTGACAGGACCCTGGCTATTGTGGGCATTGGTCTGGGAAGAAAATGAGTTTTCTCTGGCTACACAGGGTGCTTCATTATCCGGGGTGGGACTCATCTTGCCATGCTCTAGAGCTAAAGGGAATCTCAACGTGAGTCCTTGCCTCGAGGTAAGGCCCTGAGTAGCCAGACAGAAAGGGAGGCATGCAGCTCTTTCCATGAGCTCTTAGTCGCTGTTCTGCTTTATTTTAAAGGAAGTACACTTTTCAGCACTCCTAGGCCCCTCGGGTGAGCATCCTTTTCGTTCCAAGATCACTGAGATCCTCCACACTCCTGTAGGCCTGCTGAGCAACAACGTGGCCCATATGTCCCTCGGAGTTCCTCTGTGCCTGCTGAGTCATGGGCAACACACTGCAGTCTTTCTTAGGAGATCTTGATCGAACAGCACTCGCACAGGTTGACGAGCTCCGTTTTGGCAAGTTCCAACTTGCTGTGGAAATCGCGCACACATTCCCTAGTCTGAGCTGCATTGAGGAAAACACTAGGCTTCGCCTTCCTTCCAGGACCTCCTACCTGAAGTCACCCTGCCTCCAGGAGAAAATCGGCTTGCGTTCGTATTGCAACTAAAGCAGAGTTTTTCCTCTAGCACTGCAGGCTTTTGAAGAGGCACCGGCCCCGAGGCCTAACTAGGGCGTTCCTTGGTTGAGGCCGTGCACTAGATGCAGAACGCCGTGCCTCGAGAAGTTGCTTCAGGGAAGGAACTAGTGGGTACGCTGTGTCTCTTTTGTCTTGTGAGAAACCAGAGTTTTGGATGCTGCCTGTGCACATGGAAATGGGGTCGTGATGGTACTAGCCTTGCTTTTCTCTTTGGAAACCTCCATTCTTGCTGCCGTGAAGCTCCCTGAAATTCTCTGCTGTTGACCGCCCCGTGACCACTGTAGCCATGGGTCTGGGAAGAAAATGAGTTTTCTCTGGCTACACACGGAGCTTCACTGGCCGGGGTGGGGCTCACCTTGCCATGCTCTAGAGCCAAAGGGAATCTCCACGTGAGTCCTCGCCTCGAGGTAAGGCCCTGAGTAGCCCTGCAGAAAGGGAGGCATGCAGCTCTTTCCATGAGCTCTTAGTGGAGGTTCTGCTTTATATTAAAGGAAGGACCCTTTTCAGGACTCCTAGGTCTCTCGGGTGAGCATCATTTTGCTTCCAAGATCACTGACTCCCTCCACACCCCTGTGGGCCTGCTGAGCAGCATTGAGTCCCATACGTCCCTCGGAGGCCCTCTGTGTCTGCCGAGTCTCGGGCAACACACTATACGTTACTTCAGGAGAGCTACATTTCCAGAACCCTCGAACAGCATCAGAACCACATTTCTAGGCAGTCCAACATGCCCTGGAAGTCTTCGACATTGCCCTCGTCTGAGCTGCTCTGAGGAAACACTCTGCTTAGAATTGATCGAGGACCTCGTTCCTGAAGTCACTCTAGTCAAGGAGAAATAACAGCATCCTAACATGCTGTGTCGCTCACAGGGCAAGCAACGTGAGAACTTGCCTCGAGGTAAGGCCCTGAAATGCTATGCACAAGCAGAGGCGTGTAGCAGTTTCCATGAGGCCGTAGTCGCTGCTCTGCAGCATTTGAACGCCAGTAGGCTTTTTAGGACACCTAGGTGCCTCGTCTGGTAAACTTATTCCCTGCAAGAACACCGAGTACCCTCAGTCTCACCTGGCCATTCTAAGCACTATCCAGGCCAGGAGCTTTCCGACTCACAGTGTGTATGCCGAGTGAAGGGCTACACAGTGCACTCTTATTGGGACATCTGGATTTAGCCAGCAATCGCACAGATTGACGAGCACCGTTCTAGCAAGTTCCAACATGCCGTGGAAGTCACACTCATTCCCTAGTCTGAGCTGCACAGAGAAAAACACTAGGCTTCTCCTTCCATCCAGGACCTCCTACCTGAAGTCACCCTGCCTCCCGGAGAAAGACGGCTGCGTTCCTATTGCAACTGAAGCACAGTTTCTCCTGTAGCACTGCAGGCTTTTGAATAGGCAAGGGCCCAGAGGCCTAGCTAGGGCTTTCCCTGGTGAGGCCGTTCACTAGAGGTAGAACACCCTGCCTCGAGAAGTTGATTCAGGGAAGCAACCAGTGTGTACTCTGGGTCTCTTTTGACTTGTTAGAAACCACAGAGATGTATGCTGCCTGTGCCCACGGAAATGGGGGTATATGATGGTAATAGCCTTGTTTCCCATTTGGAAACCTCCATTCTTGCTGCCGTGAAGCTCCCTGAAATTCTCTGCTGTGGACAGGCCCCTGGCTATTGTAGGCATTGGTCTGGGGAGAAAATGAGTTTTCTCTGGCTACCCAGTGTGCTTCATACCCAGGGCTGGGACTCATCTTGCCATGCTCTAGAGCTATAAGGAATCTCAACGTCAGTCCTTGCCTCGAGGTAAGGCCCTGAGTAGCCATGCAGAAAGGGAGGCATGCAGCTCTTTCCATGAGCTCTTAGTCGCTGTTCTCCTTTATATTAAAGGAAGTAGCCTTTTCAGCACTCCTAGGACCCTCGGGGCAGCCTCATTTTAGTACCAAGATCACTGAGTACCTCCACACCCCTGTTGGCTGGCTGAGCAACAACGAGGCCCTTAGGTCCCTCGGAGGTCCTCTGTGTCTGCTGAGTCATGGGCAACACACTGCACTCTTTCTTGGGATATCTTGGTTTCACAGCACTCGCACAGGTTCACGAGCACCGTTCTGGCAAGTTCCGACTTGCTGTGGAAGTCGCACACATTCCCTAGTCTGAGCTGCACTGAGAAAAACACTAGGCTTCCCCTTCCTTCCAGGAACTCCTACCTGAAGTCACCCTGCCTCCAGGAGAAGGACGCCTTGCTTCCTATTGCAACTAAAGCACAGTTTTTCCTATAGCACTGCAAGCTTTTGAATAGGCACGAGCCCAGAGGCCTAGCTAGGGCGTTCCTTGGTTGAGGCAGTTCACTAGATGCAGAACACCCTGCCACGAGAATTTGATTCAGTGTGTAATCTGTGTCTCTTTTGAGTTGTGTGAAACCACAGGGATGTATGCTGTTTGTGCCTAGGGAAATGTGGGCATGTTGGTAGTAGACTTGCTTATCCATTTTGAAAGCTCCATTCATGCTGCCTTGAAGCTCCCTGAATTCTCTGCTGTTGACAGGACCCTGGCTATTGTGGGCATTGGTCTGGGAAGAAAATGAGTTTTCTCTGGCTACACAGGGTGCTTCATTATCCGGGGTGGGACTCATCTTGCCATGCTCTAGAGCTAAAGGGAATCTCAACGTGAGTCCTTGCCTCGAGGTAAGGCCCTGAGTAGCCAGACAGAAAGGGAGGCATGCAGCTCTTTCCATGAGCTCTTAGTCGCTGTTCTGCTTTATTTTAAAGGAAGTACACTTTTCAGCACTCCTAGGCCCCTCGGGTGAGCATCCTTTTCGTTCCAAGATCACTGAGATCCTCCACACTCCTGTAGGCCTGCTGAGCAACAACGTGGCCCATATGTCCCTCGGAGTTCCTCTGTGCCTGCTGAGTCATGGGCAACACACTGCAGTCTTTCTTAGGAGATCTTGATCGAACAGCACTCGCACAGGTTGACGAGCTCCGTTTTGGCAAGTTCCAACTTGCTGTGGAAATCGCGCACACATTCCCTAGTCTGAGCTGCATTGAGGAAAACACTAGGCTTCGCCTTCCTTCCAGGACCTCCTACCTGAAGTCACCCTGCCTCCAGGAGAAAATCGGCTTGCGTTCGTATTGCAACTAAAGCAGAGTTTTTCCTCTAGCACTGCAGGCTTTTGAAGAGGCACCGGCCCCGAGGCCTAACTAGGGCGTTCCTTGGTTGAGGCCGTGCACTAGATGCAGAACGCCGTGCCTCGAGAAGTTGCTTCAGGGAAGGAACTAGTGGGTACGCTGTGTCTCTTTGGTCTTGTGAGAAACCAGAGTTTTGGATGCTGCCTGTGCACATGGAAATGGGGTCGTGATGGTACTAGCCTTGCTTTTCTCTTTGGAAACCTCCATTCTTGCTGCCGTGAAGCTCCCTGAAATTCTCTGCTGTTGACCGCCCCGTGACCACTGTAGCCATGGGTCTGGGAAGAAAATGAGTTTTCTCTGGCTACACACGGAGCTTCACTGGCCGGGGTGGGGCTCACCTTGCCATGCTCTAGAGCCAAAGGGAATCTCCACGTGAGTCCTCGCCTCGAGGTAAGGCCCTGAGTAGCCCTGCAGAAAGGGAGGCATGCAGCTCTTTCCATGAGCTCTTAGTGGAGGTTCTGCTTTATATTAAAGGAAGGACCCTTTTCAGGACTCCTAGGTCTCTCGGGTGAGCATCATTTTGCTTCCAAGATCACTGACTCCCTCCACACCCCTGTGGGCCTGCTGAGCAGCATTGAGTCCCATACGTCCCTCGGAGGCCCTCTGTGTCTGCCGAGTCTCGGGCAACACACTATACGTTACTTCAGGAGAGCTACATTTCCAGAACCCTCGAACAGCATCAGAACCACATTTCTAGGCAGTCCAACATGCCCTGGAAGTCTTCGACATTGCCCTCGTCTGAGCTGCTCTGAGGAAACACTCTGCTTAGAATTGATCGAGGACCTCGTTCCTGAAGTCACTCTAGTCAAGGAGAAATAACAGCATCCTAACATGCTGTGTCGCTCACAGGGCAAGCAACGTGAGAACTTGCCTCGAGGTAAGGCCCTGAAATGCTATGCACAAGCAGAGGCGTGTAGCAGTTTCCATGAGGCCGTAGTCGCTGCTCTGCAGCATTTGAACGCCAGTAGGCTTTTTAGGACACCTAGGTGCCTCGTCTGGTAAACTTATCCCCTGCAAGAACACCGAGTACCCTCAGTCTCACCTGGCCATTCTAAGCACTATCCAGGCCAGGAGCTTTCCGACTCACAGTGTGTATGCCGAGTGAAGGGCTACACAGTGCACTCTTATTGGGACATCTGGATTTAGCCAGCAATCGCACAGATTGACGAGCACCGTTCTAGCAAGTTCCAACATGCCGTGGAAGTCACACTCATTCCCTAGTCTGAGCTGCACAGAGAAAAACACTAGGCTTCTCCTTCCATCCAGGACCTCCTACCTGAAGTCACCCTGCCTCCCGGAGAAAGACGGCTGCGTTCCTATTGCAACGGAAGCACAGTTTCTCCTGTAGCACTGCAGGCTTTTGAATAGGCAAGGGCCCAGAGGCCTAGCTAGGGCTTTCCCTGGTGAGGCCGTTCACTAGAGGTAGAACACCCTGCCTCGAGAAGTTGATTCAGGGAAGCAACCAGTGTGTACTCTGGGTCTCTTTTGACTTGTTAGAAACCACAGAGATGTATGCTGCCTGTGCCCACGGAAATGGGGGTATATGATGGTAATAGCCTTGTTTCCCATTTGGAAACCTCCATTCTTGCTGCCGTGAAGCTCCCTGAAATTCTCTGCTGTGGACAGGCCCCTGGCTATTGTAGGCATTGGTCTGGGGAGAAAATGAGTTTTCTCTGGCTACCCAGTGTGCTTCATACCCAGGGCTGGGACTCATCTTGCCATGCTCTAGAGCTATAAGGAATCTCAACGTCAGTCCTTGCCTCGAGGTAAGGCCCTGAGTAGCCATGCAGAAAGGGAGGCATGCAGCTCTTTCCATGAGCTCTTAGTCGCTGTTCTCCTTTATATTAAAGGAAGTAGCCTTTTCAGCACTCCTAGGACCCTCGGGGCAGCCTCATTTTAGTACCAAGATCACTGAGTACCTCCACACCCCTGTTGGCTGGCTGAGCAACAACGAGGCCCTTAGGTCCCTCGGAGGTCCTCTGTGTCTGCTGAGTCATGGGCAACACACTGCACTCTTTCTTGGGATATCTTGGTTTCACAGCACTCGCACAGGTTCACGAGCACCGTTCTGGCAAGTTCCGACTTGCTGTGGAAGTCGCACACATTCCCTAGTCTGAGCTGCACTGAGAAAACCACTAGGCTTCCCCTTCCTTCCAGGAACTCCTACCTGAAGTCACCCTGCCTCCAGGAGAAGGACGCCTTGCTTCCTATTGCAACTAAAGCACAGTTTTTCCCATAGCACTGCAAGCTTTTGAATAGGCACGAGCCCAGAGGCCTAGCTAGGGCGTTCCTTGGTTGAGGCAGTTCACTAGATGCAGAACACCCTGCCACGAGAATTTGATTCAGTGTGTAATCTGTGTCTCTTTTGAGTTGTGTGAAACCACAGGGATGTATGCTGTTTGTGCCTAGGGAAATGTGGGCATGTTGGTAGTAGACTTGCTTATCCATTTTGAAAGCTCCATTCATGCTGCCTTGAAGCTCCCTGAATTCTCTGCTGTTGACAGGACCCTGGCTATTGTGGGCATTGGTCTGGGAAGAAAATGAGTTTTCTCTGGCTACACAGGGTGCTTCATTATCCGGGGTGGGACTCATCTTGCCATGCTCTAGAGCTAAAGGGAATCTCAACGTGAGTCCTTGCCTCGAGGTAAGGCCCTGAGTAGCCAGACAGAAAGGGAGGCATGCAGCTCTTTCCATGAGCTCTTAGTCGCTGTTCTGCTTTATTTTAAAGGAAGTACACTTTTCAGCACTCCTAGGCCCCTCGGGTGAGCATCCTTTTCGTTCCAAGATCACTGAGATCCTCCACACTCCTGTAGGCCTGCTGAGCAACAACGTGGCCCATATGTCCCTCGGAGTTCCTCTGTGCCTGCTGAGTCATGGGCAACACACTGCAGTCTTTCTTAGGAGATCTTGATCGAACAGCACTCGCACAGGTTGACGAGCTCCGTTTTGGCAAGTTCCAACTTGCTGTGGAAATCGCGCACACATTCCCTAGTCTGAGCTGCATTGAGGAAAACACTAGGCTTCGCCTTCCTTCCAGGACCTCCTACCTGAAGTCACCCTGCCTCCAGGAGAAAATCGGCTTGCGTTCGTATTGCAACTAAAGCAGAGTTTTTCCTCTAGCACTGCAGGCTTTTGAAGAGGCACCGGCCCCGAGGCCTAACTAGGGCGTTCCTTGGTTGAGGCCGTGCACTAGATGCAGAACGCCGTGCCTCGAGAAGTTGCTTCAGGGAAGGAACTAGTGGGTACGCTGTGTCTCTTTTGTCTTGTGAGAAACCAGAGTTTTGGATGCTGCCTGTGCACATGGAAATGGGGTCGTGATGGTACTAGCCTTGCTTTTCTCTTTGGAAACCTCCATTCTTGCTGCCGTGAAGCTCCCTGAAATTCTCTGCTGTTGACCGCCCCGTGACCACTGTAGCCATGGGTCTGGGAAGAAAATGAGTTTTCTCTGGCTACACACGGAGCTTCACTGGCCGGGGTGGGGCTCACCTTGCCATGCTCTAGAGCCAAAGGGAATCTCCACGTGAGTCCTCGCCTCGAGGTAAGGCCCTGAGTAGCCCTGCAGAAAGGGAGGCATGCAGCTCTTTCCATGAGCTCTTAGTGGAGGTTCTGCTTTATATTAAAGGAAGGACCCTTTTCAGGACTCCTAGGTCTCTCGGGTGAGCATCATTTTGCTTCCAAGATCACTGACTCCCTCCACACCCCTGTGGGCCTGCTGAGCAGCATTGAGTCCCATACGTCCCTCGGAGGCCCTCTGTGTCTGCCGAGTCTCGGGCAACACACTATACGTTACTTCAGGAGAGCTACATTTCCAGAACCCTCGAACAGCATCAGAACCACATTTCTAGGCAGTCCAACATGCCCTGGAAGTCTTCGACATTGCCCTCGTCTGAGCTGCTCTGAGGAAACACTCTGCTTAGAATTGATCGAGGACCTCGTTCCTGAAGTCACTCTAGTCAAGGAGAAATAACAGCATCCTAACATGCTGTGTCGCTCACAGGGCAAGCAACGTGAGAACTTGCCTCGAGGTAAGGCCCTGAAATGCTATGCACAAGCAGAGGCGTGTAGCAGTTTCCATGAGGCCGTAGTCGCTGCTCTGCAGCATTTGAACGCCAGTAGGCTTTTTAGGACACCTAGGTGCCTCGTCTGGTAAACTTATTCCCTGCAAGAACACCGAGTACCCTCAGTCTCACCTGGCCATTCTAAGCACTATCCAGGCCAGGAGCTTTCCGACTCACAGTGTGTATGCCGAGTGAAGGGCTACACAGTGCACTCTTATTGGGACATCTGGATTTAGCCAGCAATCGCACAGATTGACGAGCACCGTTCTAGCAAGTTCCAACATGCCGTGGAAGTCACACTCATTCCCTAGTCTGAGCTGCACAGAGAAAAACACTAGGCTTCTCCTTCCATCCAGGACCTCCTACCTGAAGTCACCCTGCCTCCCGGAGAAAGACGGCTGCGTTCCTATTGCAACGGAAGCACAGTTTCTCCTGTAGCACTGCAGGCTTTTGAATAGGCAAGGGCCCAGAGGCCTAGCTAGGGCTTTCCCTGGTGAGGCCGTTCACTAGAGGTAGAACACCCTGCCTCGAGAAGTTGATTCAGGGAAGCAACCAGTGTGTACTCTGGGTCTCTTTTGACTTGTTAGAAACCACAGAGATGTATGCTGCCTGTGCCCACGGAAATGGGGGTATATGATGGTAATAGCCTTGTTTCCCATTTGGAAACCTCCATTCTTGCTGCCGTGAAGCTCCCTGAAATTCTCTGCTGTGGACAGGCCCCTGGCTATTGTAGGCATTGGTCTGGGGAGAAAATGAGTTTTCTCTGGCTACCCAGTGTGCTTCATACCCAGGGCTGGGACTCATCTTGCCATGCTCTAGAGCTATAAGGAATCTCAACGTCAGTCCTTGCCTCGAGGTAAGGCCCTGAGTAGCCATGCAGAAAGGGAGGCATGCAGCTCTTTCCATGAGCTCTTAGTCGCTGTTCTCCTTTATATTAAAGGAAGTAGCCTTTTCAGCACTCCTAGGACCCTCGGGGCAGCCTCATTTTAGTACCAAGATCACTGAGTACCTCCACACCCCTGTTGGCTGGCTGAGCAACAACGAGGCCCTTAGGTCCCTCGGAGGTCCTCTGTGTCTGCTGAGTCATGGGCAACACACTGCACTCTTTCTTGGGATATCTTGGTTTCACAGCACTCGCACAGGTTCACGAGCACCGTTCTGGCAAGTTCCGACTTGCTGTGGAAGTCGCACACATTCCCTAGTCTGAGCTGCACTGAGAAAAACACTAGGCTTCCCCTTCCTTCCAGGAACTCCTACCTGAAGTCACCCTGCCTCCAGGAGAAGGACGCCTTGCTTCCTATTGCAACTAAAGCACAGTTTTTCCTATAGCACTGCAAGCTTTTGAATAGGCACGAGCCCAGAGGCCTAGCTAGGGCGTTCCTTGGTTGAGGCAGTTCACTAGATGCAGAACACCCTGCCACGAGAATTTGATTCAGTGTGTAATCTGTGTCTCTTTTGAGTTGTGTGAAACCACAGGGATGTATGCTGTTTGTGCCTAGGGAAATGTGGGCATGTTGGTAGTAGACTTGCTTATCCATTTTGAAAGCTCCATTCATGCTGCCTTGAAGCTCCCTGAATTCTCTGCTGTTGACAGGACCCTGGCTATTGTGGGCATTGGTCTGGGAAGAAAATGAGTTTTCTCTGGCTACACAGGGTGCTTCATTATCCGGGGTGGGACTCATCTTGCCATGCTCTAGAGCTAAAGGGAATCTCAACGTGAGTCCTTGCCTCGAGGTAAGGCCCTGAGTAGCCAGACAGAAAGGGAGGCATGCAGCTCTTTCCATGAGCTCTTAGTCGCTGTTCTGCTTTATTTTAAAGGAAGTACACTTTTCAGCACTCCTAGGCCCCTCGGGTGAGCATCCTTTTCGTTCCAAGATCACTGAGATCCTCCACACTCCTGTAGGCCTGCTGAGCAACAACGTGGCCCATATGTCCCTCGGAGTTCCTCTGTGCCTGCTGAGTCATGGGCAACACACTGCAGTCTTTCTTAGGAGATCTTGATCGAACAGCACTCGCACAGGTTGACGAGCTCCGTTTTGGCAAGTTCCAACTTGCTGTGGAAATCGCGCACACATTCCCTAGTCTGAGCTGCATTGAGGAAAACACTAGGCTTCGCCTTCCTTCCAGGACCTCCTACCTGAAGTCACCCTGCCTCCAGGAGAAAATCGGCTTGCGTTCGTATTGCAACTAAAGCAGAGTTTTTCCTCTAGCACTGCAGGCTTTTGAAGAGGCACCGGCCCCGAGGCCTAACTAGGGCGTTCCTTGGTTGAGGCCGTGCACTAGATGCAGAACGCCGTGCCTCGAGAAGTTGCTTCAGGGAAGGAACTAGTGGGTACGCTGTGTCTCTTTTGTCTTGTGAGAAACCAGAGTTTTGGATGCTGCCTGTGCACATGGAAATGGGGTCGTGATGGTACTAGCCTTGCTTTTCTCTTTGGAAACCTCCATTCTTGCTGCCGTGAAGCTCCCTGAAATTCTCTGCTGTTGACCGCCCCGTGACCACTGTAGCCATGGGTCTGGGAAGAAAATGAGTTTTCTCTGGCTACACACGGAGCTTCACTGGCCGGGGTGGGGCTCACCTTGCCATGCTCTAGAGCCAAAGGGAATCTCCACGTGAGTCCTCGCCTCGAGGTAAGGCCCTGAGTAGCCCTGCAGAAAGGGAGGCATGCAGCTCTTTCCATGAGCTCTTAGTGGAGGTTCTGCTTTATATTAAAGGAAGGACCCTTTTCAGGACTCCTAGGTCTCTCGGGTGAGCATCATTTTGCTTCCAAGATCACTGACTCCCTCCACACCCCTGTGGGCCTGCTGAGCAGCATTGAGTCCCATACGTCCCTCGGAGGCCCTCTGTGTCTGCCGAGTCTCGGGCAACACACTATACGTTACTTCAGGAGAGCTACATTTCCAGAACCCTCGAACAGCATCAGAACCACATTTCTAGGCAGTCCAACATGCCCTGGAAGTCTTCGACATTGCCCTCGTCTGAGCTGCTCTGAGGAAACACTCTGCTTAGAATTGATCGAGGACCTCGTTCCTGAAGTCACTCTAGTCAAGGAGAAATAACAGCATCCTAACATGCTGTGTCGCTCACAGGGCAAGCAACGTGAGAACTTGCCTCGAGGTAAGGCCCTGAAATGCTATGCACAAGCAGAGGCGTGTAGCAGTTTCCATGAGGCCGTAGTCGCTGCTCTGCAGCATTTGAACGCCAGTAGGCTTTTTAGGACACCTAGGTGCCTCGTCTGGTAAACTTATTCCCTGCAAGAACACCGAGTACCCTCAGTCTCACCTGGCCATTCTAAGCACTATCCAGGCCAGGAGCTTTCCGACTCACAGTGTGTATGCCGAGTGAAGGGCTACACAGTGCACTCTTATTGGGACATCTGGATTTAGCCAGCAATCGCACAGATTGACGAGCACCGTTCTAGCAAGTTCCAACATGCCGTGGAAGTCACACTCATTCCCTAGTCTGAGCTGCACAGAGAAAAACACTAGGCTTCTCCTTCCATCCAGGACCTCCTACCTGAAGTCACCCTGCCTCCAGGAGAAAGACGGCTGCGTTCCTATTGCAACTGAAGCACAGTTTCTCCTGTAGCACTGCAGGCTTTTGAATAGGCAAGGGCCCAGAGGCCTAGCTAGGGCTTTCCCTGGTGAGGCCGTTCACTAGAGGTAGAACACCCTGCCTCGAGAAGTTGATTCAGGGAAGCAACCAGTGTGTACTCTGGGTCTCTTTTGACTTGTTAGAAACCACAGAGATGTATGCTGCCTGTGCCCACGGAAATGGGGGTATATGATGGTAATAGCCTTGTTTCCCATTTGGAAACCTCCATTCTTGCTGCCGTGAAGCTCCCTGAAATTCTCTGCTGTGGACAGGCCCCTGGCTATTGTAGGCATTGGTCTGGGGAGAAAATGAGTTTTCTCTGGCTACCCAGTGTGCTTCATACCCAGGGCTGGGACTCATCTTGCCATGCTCTAGAGCTATAAGGAATCTCAACGTCAGTCCTTGCCTCGAGGTAAGGCCCTGAGTAGCCATGCAGAAAGGGAGGCATGCAGCTCTTTCCATGAGCTCTTAGTCGCTGTTCTCCTTTATATTAAAGGAAGTAGCCTTTTCAGCACTCCTAGGACCCTCGGGGCAGCCTCATTTTAGTACCAAGATCACTGAGTACCTCCACACCCCTGTTGGCTGGCTGAGCAACAACGAGGCCCTTAGGTCCCTCGGAGGTCCTCTGTGTCTGCTGAGTCATGGGCAACACACTGCACTCTTTCTTGGGATATCTTGGTTTCACAGCACTCGCACAGGTTCACGAGCACCGTTCTGGCAAGTTCCGACTTGCTGTGGAAGTCGCACACATTCCCTAGTCTGAGCTGCACTGAGAAAACCACTAGGCTTCCCCTTCCTTCCAGGAACTCCTACCTGAAGTCACCCTGCCTCCAGGAGAAGGACGCCTTGCTTCCTATTGCAACTAAAGCACAGTTTTTCCTATAGCACTGCAAGCTTTTGAATAGGCACGAGCCCAGAGGCCTAGCTAGGGCGTTCCTTGGTTGAGGCAGTTCACTAGATGCAGAACACCCTGCCACGAGAATTTGATTCAGTGTGTAATCTGTGTCTCTTTTGAGTTGTGTGAAACCACAGGGATGTATGCTGTTTGTGCCTAGGGAAATGTGGGCATGTTGGTAGTAGACTTGCTTATCCATTTTGAAAGCTCCATTCATGCTGCCTTGAAGCTCCCTGAATTCTCTGCTGTTGACAGGACCCTGGCTATTGTGGGCATTGGTCTGGGAAGAAAATGAGTTTTCTCTGGCTACACAGGGTGCTTCATTATCCGGGGTGGGACTCATCTTGCCATGCTCTAGAGCTAAAGGGAATCTCAACGTGAGTCCTTGCCTCGAGGTAAGGCCCTGAGTAGCCAGACAGAAAGGGAGGCATGCAGCTCTTTCCATGAGCTCTTAGTCGCTGTTCTGCTTTATTTTAAAGGAAGTACACTTTTCAGCACTCCTAGGCCCCTCGGGTGAGCATCCTTTTCGTTCCAAGATCACTGAGATCCTCCACACTCCTGTAGGCCTGCTGAGCAACAACGTGGCCCATATGTCCCTCGGAGTTCCTCTGTGCCTGCTGAGTCATGGGCAACACACTGCAGTCTTTCTTAGGAGATCTTGATCGAACAGCACTCGCACAGGTTGACGAGCTCCGTTTTGGCAAGTTCCAACTTGCTGTGGAAATCGCGCACACATTCCCTAGTCTGAGCTGCATTGAGGAAAACACTAGGCTTCGCCTTCCTTCCAGGACCTCCTACCTGAAGTCACCCTGCCTCCAGGAGAAAATCGGCTTGCGTTCGTATTGCAACTAAAGCAGAGTTTTTCCTCTAGCACTGCAGGCTTTTGAAGAGGCACCGGCCCCGAGGCCTAACTAGGGCGTTCCTTGGTTGAGGCCGTGCACTAGATGCAGAACGCCGTGCCTCGAGATGTTGCTTCAGGGAAGGAACTAGTGGGTACGCTGTGTCTCTTTTGTCTTGTGAGAAACCAGAGTTTTGGATGCTGCCTGTGCACATGGAAATGGGGTCGTGATGGTACTAGCCTTGCTTTTCTCTTTGGAAACCTCCATTCTTGCTGCCGTGAAGCTCCCTGAAATTCTCTGCTGTTGACCGCCCCGTGACCACTGTAGCCATGGGTCTGGGAAGAAAATGAGTTTTCTCTGCCTACACACGGAGCTTCACTGGCCGGGGTGGGGCTCACCTTGCCATGCTCTAGAGCCAAAGGGAATCTCCACGTGAGTCCTCGCCTCGAGGTAAGGCCCTGAGTAGCCCTGCAGAAAGGGAGGCATGCAGCTCTTTCCATGAGCTCTTAGTGGAGGTTCTGCTTTATATTAAAGGAAGGACCCTTTTCAGGACTCCTAGGTCTCTCGGGTGAGCATCATTTTGCTTCCAAGATCACTGACTCCCTCCACACCCCTGTGGGCCTGCTGAGCAGCATTGAGTCCCATACGTCCCTCGGAGGCCCTCTGTGTCTGCCGAGTCTCGGGCAACACACTATACGTTACTTCAGGAGAGCTACATTTCCAGAACCCTCGAACAGCATCAGAACCACATTTCTAGGCAGTCCAACATGCCCTGGAAGTCTTCGACATTGCCCTCGTCTGAGCTGCTCTGAGGAAACACTCTGCTTAGAATTGATCGAGGACCTCGTTCCTGAAGTCACTCTAGTCAAGGAGAAATAACAGCATCCTAACATGCTGTGTCGCTCACAGGGCAAGCAACGTGAGAACTTGCCTCGAGGTAAGGCCCTGAAATGCTATGCACAAGCAGAGGCGTGTAGCAGTTTCCATGAGGCCGTAGTCGCTGCTCTGCAGCATTTGAACGCCAGTAGGCTTTTTAGGACACCTAGGTGCCTCGTCTGGTAAACTTATTCCCTGCAAGAACACCGAGTACCCTCAGTCTCACCTGGCCATTCTAAGCACTATCCAGGCCAGGAGCTTTCCGACTCACAGTGTGTATGCCGAGTGAAGGGCTACACAGTGCACTCTTATTGGGACATCTGGATTTAGCCAGCAATCGCACAGATTGACGAGCACCGTTCTAGCAAGTTCCAACATGCCGTGGAAGTCACACTCATTCCCTAGTCTGAGCTGCACAGAGAAAAACACTAGGCTTCTCCTTCCATCCAGGACCTCCTACCTGAAGTCACCCTGCCTCCCGGAGAAAGACGGCTGCGTTCCTATTGCAACGGAAGCACAGTTTCTCCTGTAGCACTGCAGGCTTTTGAATAGGCAAGGGCCCAGAGGCCTAGCTAGGGCTTTCCCTGGTGAGGCCGTTCACTAGAGGTAGAACACCCTGCCTCGAGAAGTTGATTCAGGGAAGCAACCAGTGTGTACTCTGGGTCTCTTTTGACTTGTTAGAAACCACAGAGATGTATGCTGCCTGTGCCCACGGAAATGGGGGTATATGATGGTAATAGCCTTGTTTCCCATTTGGAAACCTCCATTCTTGCTGCCGTGAAGCTCCCTGAAATTCTCTGCTGTGGACAGGCCCCTGGCTATTGTAGGCATTGGTCTGGGGAGAAAATGAGTTTTCTCTGGCTACCCAGTGTGCTTCATACCCAGGGCTGGGACTCATCTTGCCATGCTCTAGAGCTATAAGGAATCTCAACGTCAGTCCTTGCCTCGAGGTAAGGCCCTGAGTAGCCATGCAGAAAGGGAGGCATGCAGCTCTTTCCATGAGCTCTTAGTCGCTGTTCTCCTTTATATTAAAGGAAGTAGCCTTTTCAGCACTCCTAGGACCCTCGGGGCAGCCTCATTTTAGTACCAAGATCACTGAGTACCTCCACACCCCTGTTGGCTGGCTGAGCAACAACGAGGCCCTTAGGTCCCTCGGAGGTCCTCTGTGTCTGCTGAGTCATGGGCAACACACTGCACTCTTTCTTGGGATATCTTGGTTTCACAGCACTCGCACAGGTTCACGAGCACCGTTCTGGCAAGTTCCGACTTGCTGTGGAAGTCGCACACATTCCCTAGTCTGAGCTGCACTGAGAAAAACACTAGGCTTCCCCTTCCTTCCAGGAACTCCTACCTGAAGTCACCCTGCCTCCAGGAGAAGGACGCCTTGCTTCCTATTGCAACTAAAGCACAGTTTTTCCTATAGCACTGCAAGCTTTTGAATAGGCACGAGCCCAGAGGCCTAGCTAGGGCGTTCCTTGGTTGAGGCAGTTCACTAGATGCAGAACACCCTGCCACGAGAATTTGATTCAGTGTGTAATCTGTGTCTCTTTTGAGTTGTGTGAAACCACAGGGATGTATGCTGTTTGTGCCTAGGGAAATGTGGGCATGTTGGTAGTAGACTTGCTTATCCATTTTGAAAGCTCCATTCATGCTGCCTTGAAGCTCCCTGAATTCTCTGCTGTTGACAGGACCCTGGCTATTGTGGGCATTGGTCTGGGAAGAAAATGAGTTTTCTCTGGCTACACAGGGTGCTTCATTATCCGGGGTGGGACTCATCTTGCCATGCTCTAGAGCTAAAGGGAATCTCAACGTGAGTCCTTGCCTCGAGGTAAGGCCCTGAGTAGCCAGACAGAAAGGGAGGCATGCAGCTCTTTCCATGAGCTCTTAGTCGCTGTTCTGCTTTATTTTAAAGGAAGTACACTTTTCAGCACTCCTAGGCCCCTCGGGTGAGCATCCTTTTCGTTCCAAGATCACTGAGATCCTCCACACTCCTGTAGGCCTGCTGAGCAACAACGTGGCCCATATGTCCCTCGGAGTTCCTCTGTGCCTGCTGAGTCATGGGCAACACACTGCAGTCTTTCTTAGGAGATCTTGATCGAACAGCACTCGCACAGGTTGACGAGCTCCGTTTTGGCAAGTTCCAACGTGCTGTGGAAATCGCGCACACATTCCCTAGTCTGAGCTGCATTGAGGAAAACACTAGGCTTCGCCTTCCTTCCAGGACCTCCTACCTGAAGTCACCCTGCCTCCAGGAGAAAATCGGCTTGCGTTCGTATTGCAACTAAAGCAGAGTTTTTCCTCTAGCACTGCAGGCTTTTGAAGAGGCACCGGCCCCGAGGCCTAACTAGGGCGTTCCTTGGTTGAGGCCGTGCACTAGATGCAGAACGCCGTGCCTCGAGAAGTTGCTTCAGGGAAGGAACTAGTGGGTACGCTGTGTCTCTTTTGTCTTGTGAGAAACCAGAGTTTTGGATGCTGCCTGTGCACATGGAAATGGGGTCGTGATGGTACTAGCCTTGCTTTTCTCTTTGGAAACCTCCATTCTTGCTGCCGTGAAGCTCCCTGAAATTCTCTGCTGTTGACCGCCCCGTGACCACTGTAGCCATGGGTCTGGGAAGAAAATGAGTTTTCTCTGGCTACACACGGAGCTTCACTGGCCGGGGTGGGGCTCACCTTGCCATGCTCTAGAGCCAAAGGGAATCTCCACGTGAGTCCTCGCCTCGAGGTAAGGCCCTGAGTAGCCCTGCAGAAAGGGAGGCATGCAGCTCTTTCCATGAGCTCTTAGTGGAGGTTCTGCTTTATATTAAAGGAAGGACCCTTTTCAGGACTCCTAGGTCTCTCGGGTGAGCATCATTTTGCTTCCAAGATCACTGACTCCCTCCACACCCCTGTGGGCCTGCTGAGCAGCATTGAGTCCCATACGTCCCTCGGAGGCCCTCTGTGTCTGCCGAGTCTCGGGCAACACACTATACGTTACTTCAGGAGAGCTACATTTCCAGAACCCTCGAACAGCATCAGAACCACATTTCTAGGCAGTCCAACATGCCCTGGAAGTCTTCGACATTGCCCTCGTCTGAGCTGCTCTGAGGAAACACTCTGCTTAGAATTGATCGAGGACCTCGTTCCTGAAGTCACTCTAGTCAAGGAGAAATAACAGCATCCTAACATGCTGTGTCGCTCACAGGGCAAGCAACGTGAGAACTTGCCTCGAGGTAAGGCCCTGAAATGCTATGCACAAGCAGAGGCGTGTAGCAGTTTCCATGAGGCCGTAGTCGCTGCTCTGCAGCATTTGAACGCCAGTAGGCTTTTTAGGACACCTAGGTGCCTCGTCTGGTAAACTTATTCCCTGCAAGAACACCGAGTACCCTCAGTCTCACCTGGCCATTCTAAGCACTATCCAGGCCAGGAGCTTTCCGACTCACAGTGTGTATGCCGAGTGAAGGGCTACACAGTGCACTCTTATTGGGACATCTGGATTTAGCCAGCAATCGCACAGATTGACGAGCACCGTTCTAGCAAGTTCCAACATGCCGTGGAAGTCACACTCATTCCCTAGTCTGAGCTGCACAGAGAAAAACACTAGGCTTCTCCTTCCATCCAGGACCTCCTACCTGAAGTCACCCTGCCTCCAGGAGAAAGACGGCTGCGTTCCTATTGCAACTGAAGCACAGTTTCTCCTGTAGCACTGCAGGCTTTTGAATAGGCAAGGGCCCAGAGGCCTAGCTAGGGCTTTCCCTGGTGAGGCCGTTCACTAGAGGTAGAACACCCTGCCTCGAGAAGTTGATTCAGGGAAGCAACCAGTGTGTACTCTGGGTCTCTTTTGACTTGTTAGAAACCACAGAGATGTATGCTGCCTGTGCCCACGGAAATGGGGGTATATGATGGTAATAGCCTTGTTTCCCATTTGGAAACCTCCATTCTTGCTGCCGTGAAGCTCCCTGAAATTCTCTGCTGTGGACAGGCCCCTGGCTATTGTAGGCATTGGTCTGGGGAGAAAATGAGTTTTCTCTGGCTACCCAGTGTGCTTCATACCCAGGGCTGGGACTCATCTTGCCATGCTCTAGAGCTATAAGGAATCTCAACGTCAGTCCTTGCCTCGAGGTAAGGCCCTGAGTAGCCATGCAGAAAGGGAGGCATGCAGCTCTTTCCATGAGCTCTTAGTCGCTGTTCTCCTTTATATTAAAGGAAGTAGCCTTTTCAGCACTCCTAGGACCCTCGGGGCAGCCTCATTTTAGTACCAAGATCACTGAGTACCTCCACACCCCTGTTGGCTGGCTGAGCAACAACGAGGCCCTTAGGTCCCTCGGAGGTCCTCTGTGTCTGCTGAGTCATGGGCAACACACTGCACTCTTTCTTGGGATATCTTGGTTTCACAGCACTCGCACAGGTTCACGAGCACCGTTCTGGCAAGTTCCGACTTGCTGTGGAAGTCGCACACATTCCCTAGTCTGAGCTGCACTGAGAAAACCACTAGGCTTCCCCTTCCTTCCAGGAACTCCTACCTGAAGTCACCCTGCCTCCAGGAGAAGGACGCCTTGCTTCCTATTGCAACTAAAGCACAGTTTTTCCTATAGCACTGCAAGCTTTTGAATAGGCACGAGCCCAGAGGCCTAGCTAGGGCGTTCCTTGGTTGAGGCAGTTCACTAGATGCAGAACACCCTGCCACGAGAATTTGATTCAGTGTGTAATCTGTGTCTCTTTTGAGTTGTGTGAAACCACAGGGATGTATGCTGTTTGTGCCTAGGGAAATGTGGGCATGTTGGTAGTAGACTTGATTATCCATTTTGAAAGCTCCATTCATGCTGCCTTGAAGCTCCCTGAATTCTCTGCTGTTGACAGGACCCTGGCTATTGTGGGCATTGGTCTGGGAAGAAAATGAGTTTTCTCTGGCTACACAGGGTGCTTCATTATCCGGGGTGGGACTCATCTTGCCATGCTCTAGAGCTAAAGGGAATCTCAACGTGAGTCCTTGCCTCGAGGTAAGGCCCTGAGTAGCCAGACAGAAAGGGAGGCATGCAGCTCTTTCCATGAGCTCTTAGTCGCTGTTCTGCTTTATTTTAAAGGAAGTACACTTTTCAGCAGTCCTAGGCCCCTCGGGTGAGCATCCTTTTCGTTCCAAGATCACTGAGATCCTCCACACTCCTGTAGGCCTGCTGAGCAACAACGTGGCCCATATGTCCCTCGGAGTTCCTCTGTGCCTGCTGAGTCATGGGCAACACACTGCAGTCTTTCTTAGGAGATCTTGATCGAACAGCACTCGCACAGGTTGACGAGCTCCGTTTTGGCAAGTTCCAACTTGCTGTGGAAATCGCGCACACATTCCCTAGTCTGAGCTGCATTGAGGAAAACACTAGGCTTCGCCTTCCTTCCAGGACCTCCTACCTGAAGTCACCCTGCCTCCAGGAGAAAATCGGCTTGCGTTCGTATTGCAACTAAAGCAGAGTTTTTCCTCTAGCACTGCAGGCTTTTGAAGAGGCACCGGCCCCGAGGCCTAACTAGGGCGTTCCTTGGTTGAGGCCGTGCACTAGATGCAGAACGCCGTGCCTCGAGATGTTGCTTCAGGGAAGGAACTAGTGGGTACGCTGTGTCTCTTTTGTCTTGTGAGAAACCAGAGTTTTGGATGCTGCCTGTGCACATGGAAATGGGGTCGTGATGGTACTAGCCTTGCTTTTCTCTTTGGAAACCTCCATTCTTGCTGCCGTGAAGCTCCCTGAAATTCTCTGCTGTTGACCGCCCCGTGACCACTGTAGCCATGGGTCTGGGAAGAAAATGAGTTTTCTCTGGCTACACACGGAGCTTCACTGGCCGGGGTGGGGCTCACCTTGCCATGCTCTAGAGCCAAAGGGAATCTCCACGTGAGTCCTCGCCTCGAGGTAAGGCCCTGAGTAGCCCTGCAGAAAGGGAGGCATGCAGCTCTTTCCATGAGCTCTTAGTGGAGGTTCTGCTTTATATTAAAGGAAGGACCCTTTTCAGGACTCCTAGGTCTCTCGGGTGAGCATCATTTTGCTTCCAAGATCACTGACTCCCTCCACACCCCTGTGGGCCTGCTGAGCAGCATTGAGTCCCATACGTCCCTCGGAGGCCCTCTGTGTCTGCCGAGTCTCGGGCAACACACTATACGTTACTTCAGGAGAGCTACATTTCCAGAACCCTCGAACAGCATCAGAACCACATTTCTAGGCAGTCCAACATGCCCTGGAAGTCTTCGACATTGCCCTCGTCTGAGCTGCTCTGAGGAAACACTCTGCTTAGAATTGATCGAGGACCTCGTTCCTGAAGTCACTCTAGTCAAGGAGAAATAACAGCATCCTAACATGCTGTGTCGCTCACAGGGCAAGCAACGTGAGAACTTGCCTCGAGGTAAGGCCCTGAAATGCTATGCACAAGCAGAGGCGTGTAGCAGTTTCCATGAGGCCGTAGTCGCTGCTCTGCAGCATTTGAACGCCAGTAGGCTTTTTAGGACACCTAGGTGCCTCGTCTGGTAAACTTATTCCCTGCAAGAACACCGAGTACCCTCAGTCTCACCTGGCCATTCTAAGCACTATCCAGGCCAGGAGCTTTCCGACTCACAGTGTGTATGCCGAGTGAAGGGCTACACAGTGCACTCTTATTGGGACATCTGGATTTAGCCAGCAATCGCACAGATTGACGAGCACCGTTCTAGCAAGTTCCAACATGCCGTGGAAGTCACACTCATTCCCTAGTCTGAGCTGCACAGAGAAAAACACTAGGCTTCTCCTTCCATCCAGGACCTCCTACCTGAAGTCACCCTGCCTCCCGGAGAAAGACGGCTGCGTTCCTATTGCAACTGAAGCACAGTTTCTCCTGTAGCACTGCAGGCTTTTGAATAGGCAAGGGCCCAGAGGCCTAGCTAGGGCTTTCCCTGGTGAGGCCGTTCACTAGAGGTAGAACACCCTGCCTCGAGAAGTTGATTCAGGGAAGCAACCAGTGTGTACTCTGGGTCTCTTTTGACTTGTTAGAAACCACAGAGATGTATGCTGCCTGTGCCCACGGAAATGGGGGTATATGATGGTAATAGCCTTGTTTCCCATTTGGAAACCTCCATTCTTGCTGCCGTGAAGCTCCCTGAAATTCTCTGCTGTGGACAGGCCCCTGGCTATTGTAGGCATTGGTCTGGGGAGAAAATGAGTTTTCTCTGGCTACCCAGTGTGCTTCATACCCAGGGCTGGGACTCATCTTGCCATGCTCTAGAGCTATAAGGAATCTCAACGTCAGTCCTTGCCTCGAGGTAAGGCCCTGAGTAGCCATGCAGAAAGGGAGGCATGCAGCTCTTTCCATGAGCTCTTAGTCGCTGTTCTCCTTTATATTAAAGGAAGTAGCCTTTTCAGCACTCCTAGGACCCTCGGGGCAGCCTCATTTTAGTACCAAGATCACTGAGTACCTCCACACCCCTGTTGGCTGGCTGAGCAACAACGAGGCCCTTAGGTCCCTCGGAGGTCCTCTGTGTCTGCTGAGTCATGGGCAACACACTGCACTCTTTCTTGGGATATCTTGGTTTCACAGCACTCGCACAGGTTCACGAGCACCATTCTGGCAAGTTCCGACTTGCTGTGGAAGTCGCACACATTCCCTAGTCTGAGCTGCACTGAGAAAACCACTAGGCTTCCCCTTCCTTCCAGGAACTCCTACCTGAAGTCACCCTGCCTCCAGGAGAAGGACGCCTTGCTTCCTATTGCAACTAAAGCACAGTTTTTCCTATAGCACTGCAAGCTTTTGAATAGGCACGAGCCCAGAGGCCTAGCTAGGGCGTTCCTTGGTTGAGGCAGTTCACTAGATGCAGAACACCCTGCCACGAGAATTTGATTCAGTGTGTAATCTGTGTCTCTTTTGAGTTGTGTGAAACCACAGGGATGTATGCTGTTTGTGCCTAGGGAAATGTGGGCATGTTGGTAGTAGACTTGCTTATCCATTTTGAAAGCTCCATTCATGCTGCCTTGAAGCTCCCTGAATTCTCTGCTGTTGACAGGACCCTGGCTATTGTGGGCATTGGTCTGGGAAGAAAATGAGTTTTCTCTGGCTACACAGGGTGCTTCATTATCCGGGGTGGGACTCATCTTGCCATGCTCTAGAGCTAAAGGGAATCTCAACGTAAGTCCTTGCCTCGAGGTAAGGCCCTGAGTAGCCAGACAGAAAGGGAGGCATGCAGCTCTTTCCATGAGCTCTTAGTCGCTGTTCTGCTTTATTTTAAAGGAAGTACACTTTTCAGCACTCCTAGGCCCCTCGGGTGAGCATCCTTTTCGTTCCAAGATCACTGAGATCCTCCACACTCCTGTAGGCCTGCTGAGCAACAACGTGGCCCATATGTCCCTCGGAGTTCCTCTGTGCCTGCTGAGTCATGGGCAACACACTGCAGTCTTTCTTAGGAGATCTTGATCGAACAGCACTCGCACAGGTTGACGAGCTCCGTTTTGGCAAGTTCCAACGTGCTGTGGAAATCGCGCACACATTCCCTAGTCTGAGCTGCATTGAGGAAAACACTAGGCTTCGCCTTCCTTCCAGGACCTCCTACCTGAAGTCACCCTGCCTCCAGGAGAAAATCGGCTTGCGCTCGTATTGCAACTAAAGCAGAGTTTTTCCTCTAGCACTGCAGGCTTTTGAAGAGGCACCGGCCCCGAGGCCTAACTAGGGCGTTCCTTGGTTGAGGCCGTGCACTAGATGCAGAACGCCGTGCCTCGAGAAGTTGCTTCAGGGAAGGAACTAGTGGGTACGCTGTGTCTCTTTTGTCTTGTGAGAAACCAGAGTTTTGGATGCTGCCTGTGCACATGGAAATGGGGTCGTGATGGTACTAGCCTTGCTTTTCTCTTTGGAAACCTCCATTCTTGCTGCCGTGAAGCTCCCTGAAATTCTCTGCTGTTGACCGCCCCGTGACCACTGTAGCCATGGGTCTGGGAAGAAAATGAGTTTTCTCTGGCTACACACGGTGCTTCACTGGCCGGGGTGGGGCTCACCTTGCCATGCTCTAGAGCCAAAGGGAATCTCCACGTGAGTCCTCGCCTCGAGGTAAGGCCCTGAGTAGCCCTGCAGAAAGGGAGGCATGCAGCTCTTTCCATGAGCTCTTAGTGGAGGTTCTGCTTTATATTAAAGGAAGGACCCTTTTCAGGACTCCTAGGTCTCTCGGGTGAGCATCATTTTGCTTCCAAGATCAGTGACTCCCTCCACACCCCTGTGGGCCTGCTGAGCAGCATTGAGTCCCATACGTCCCTCGGAGGCCCTCTGTGTCTGCCGAGTCTCGGGCAACACACTATACGTTACTTCAGGAGAGCTACATTTCCAGAACCCTCGAACAGCATCAGAACCACATTTCTAGGCAGTCCAACATGCCCTGGAAGTCTTCGACATTGCCCTCGTCTGAGCTGCTCTGAGGAAACACTCTGCTTAGAATTGATCGAGGACCTCGTTCCTGAAGTCACTCTAGTCAAGGAGAAATACAGCATCCTAACATGCTGTGTCGCTCACAGGGCAAGCAACGTGAGAACTTGCCTCGAGGTAAGGCCCTGAAATGCTATGCACAAGCAGAGGCGTGTAGCAGTTTCCATGAGGCCGTAGTCGCTGCTCTGCAGCATTTGAACGCCAGTAGGCTTTTTAGGACACCTAGGTGCCTCGTCTGGTAAACTTATTCCCTGCAAGAACACCGAGTACCCTCAGTCTCACCTGGCCATTCTAAGCAATATCCAGGCCAGGAGCTTTCCGACTCACAGTGTGTATGCCAAGTGAAGGGCTACACAGTGCACTCTTATTGGGACATCTGGATTTAGCCAGCAATCGCACAGATTGACGAGCACCGTTCTGGCAAGTTCCAACATGCCGTGGAAGTCACACTCATTCCCTAGTCTGAGCTGCACAGAGAAAAACACTAGGCTTCTCCTTCCATCCAGGACCTCCTACCTGAAGTCACCCTGCCTCCAGGAGAAAGACGGCTGCGTTCCTATTGCAACTGAAGCACAGTTTCTCCTGTAGCACTGCAGGCTTTTGAATAGGCAAGGGCCCAGAGGCCTAGCTAGGGCTTTCCCTGGTGAGGCCGTTCACTAGATGTAGAACACCCTGCCTCGAGAAGTTGATTCAGGGAAGCAACCAGTGTGTACTCTGGGTCTCTTTTGACTTGTTAGAAACCACAGAGATGTATGCTGCCTGTGCCCACGGAAAAGGGGGTATGATGGTAATAGCCTTGTTTCCCATTTGGAAACCTCCATTCTTGGTGCCGTGAAGCTCCCTGAAATTCTCTGCTGTGGACAGGCCCCTGGCTATTGTAGGCATTGGTCTGGGGAGAAAATGAGTTTTCTCTGGCTACCCAGTGTGCTTCATACCCAGGGCTGGGACTCATCTTGCCATGCTCTAGAGCTATAAGGAATCTCAACGTCAGTCCTTGCCTCGAGGTAAGGCCCTGAGTAGCCATGCAGAAAGGGAGGCATGCAGCTCTTTCCATGAGCTCTTAGTCGCTGTTCTCCTTTATATTAAAGGAAGTAGCCTTTTCAGCACTCCTAGGACCCTCGGGGCAGCCTCATTTTAGTACCAAGATCACTGAGTACCTCCACACCCCTGTTGGCTTGCTGAGCAACAACGAGGCCCTTAGGTCCCTCGGAGGTCCTCTGTGTCTGCTGAGTCATGGGCAACACACTGCACTCTTTCTTGGGATATCTTGGTTTCACAGCACTCGCACAGGTTCACGAGCAGCGTTCTGGCAAGTTCCGACTTGCTGTGGAAGTCGCACACATTCCCTAGTCTGAGCTGCACTGAGAAAAACACTAGGCTTCCCCTTCCTTCCAGGAAATCCTACCTGAAGTCACCCTGCCTCCAGGAGAAGGACGCCTTGCTTCCTATTGCAACTAAAGCAAAGTTTTTCCTATAGCACTGCAAACTTTTGAATAGGCACGAGCCCAGAGGCCTAGCTAGGGCGTTCCTTGGTTGAGGCAGTTCACTAGATGCAGAACACCCTGCCACGAGAATTTGATTCAGGGAAGGAAGCAGTGTGTAATCTGTGTCTCTTTTGAGTTGTGTGAAACAACAGAGATGTATGCTGTTTGTGCCTAGGGAAATGTGGGCATGTTGGTAGTAGACTTGCTTATCCATTTTGAAAGCTCCATTCATGTTGCCTCGAGGTTCCCTGAATTCTCTGCTGTTGACAGGACCCTGGCTATTGTAGGCATTGGTCTGGGAAGAAAATGAGTTTTCTCTGGCTACACAGGGTGCTTCATTATCCGGGGTGGGACTCATCTTGCCACGCTCTAGAGATAAAGGGAATCTCAACGTGAGTCCTTGCCTCGAGGTAAGGCCCTGAGTAGCCAGACAGAAAGGGAGGCATCCAGCTCTTTCCATGAGCTCTTAGTCGCTGTTCTGCTTTATTTTAAAGGAAGTACACTTTTCAGCAGTCCTAGGCCCCTCGGGTGAGCATCCTTTTCGTTCCAAGATCACTGAGATCCTCCACACTCCTGTAGGCCTGCTGAGCAACAACGTGGCCCATATGTCCCTCGGAGTTCCTCTGTGTCTGCTGAGTCATGGGCAACACACTGCAGTCTTTCTTAGGAGATCTTGATCGAACAGCACTCGCACAGGTTGACGAGCTCCGTTTTGGCAAGTTCCAACTTGCTGTGGAAATCGCGCACACATTCCCTAGTCTGAGCTGCATTGAGGAAAACACTAGGCTTCGCCTTCCTTCCAGGACCTCCTACCTGAAGTCACCCTGCCTCCAGGAGAAAATCGGCTTGCGTTCGTATTGCAACTAAAGCAGAGTTTTTCCTCTAGCACTGCAGGCTTTTGAAGAGGCACCAGCCCCGAGGCCTAACTAGGGCGTTCCTTGGTTGAGGCCGTGCACTAGATGCGGAACGCCGTGCCTCGAGAAGTTGCTTCAGGGAAGGAACTAGTGGGTACGCTGTGTCTCTTTTGTCTTGTGAGAAACCAGAGTTTTGTATGCTGCCTGTGCACATGGAAATGGGGTCGTGATGGTACTAGCCTTGCTTTTCTCTTTGGAAACCTCCATTCTTGCTGCCGTGAAGCTCCCTGAAATTCTCTGCTGTTGACAGGCCTCGACCCACTGTAGCCATGGGTCTGGGAAGAAAATGAGTTTTCTCTGTCTGCACACGGAGCTTCAGTGGCCGGGGTGGAACTCATCATGCCATGCTCTACAGCTCAAGGAAATCTCAACGTGAGTCCTTGCCTCGAGGTAAGGCCCTGAGTAGCCATGCCGAAAGGGAGGCATGGAGCTCTTTCCATGAGCTCTTAGTCGCTGTTCTGCTTTACTTTAAAGGAAGTACCCTTTTCAGGACTCCTAGGCCCCTGGGGTGAGCATCATTTTATTCCAATATCTCTGAGTACCTCCACACCCCTGTAGGCCTGCTGAGCAACAACGAGGCCCATTGGTCCCTCGGAGGTCCTCTGTGTCTGCTGAGTCATGGGCAACACCCTGCACTCTTTCTTGTGATATCTTGATTCACAGCACTCGCACAGGTTCAAGAGCCACGTTCTAGCAAGTTCCAACAGGACGTGGAAGTCGCACTCATTCCCTAGTCTGAGCTGCACAGAGAAAAACACTAGGCATCTCCTTCCATCCAGGACCTCCTACCTGAAGTCACCCTGCCTCCAGGAGAAGGACGCCTTGCTTCCTATTGCAACTAAAGCAAAGTTTTTCCTATAGCACTGCAACCTTTTGAATAGGCACGAGCCCAGAGGCCTAGCTAGGGCGTTCCTTGGTTGAGGCAGTTCACTAGATGCAGAACAACCTGCCACGAGAATTTGATTCAGGGAAGGAAGCAGTGTGTAATCTGTGTCTCTTTTGAGTTGTGTGAAACCACAGGGATGTATGCTGTTTGTGCCTAGGGAAATGTGGGCATGTTGGTAGTAGACTTGCTTATCCATTTGGAAAGCTCCAATCATGCTGCCTTGAAGCTCCCTGAATTCTCTGCTGTTGACAGGACCCTGGCTATTGTAGGCATTGGTCTGGGAAGAAAATGAGTTTTCTCTGGCTACACAGGGTGCTTCATTATCCGGGATGGGACTCATCTTGCCATGCTCTAGAGCTAAAGGGAATCTCAACGTGAGTCCTTGCCTCGAGGTAAGGCCCTGAGTAGCCAGACAGAAAGGGAGGCATGCAGCTCTTTCCATGAGCTCTTAGTCGCTGTTCTGCTTTATTTTAAAGGAAGTACACTTTTCAGCAGTCCTAGGCCCCTCGGGTGAGCATCCTTTTCGTTCCAAGATCACTGAGATCCTCCACACTCCTGTAGGCCTGCTGAGCAACAACGTGGCCCATATGTCCCTCGGAGTTCCTCTGTGTCTGCTGAGTCATGGGCAACACACTGCAGTCTTTCTTAGGAGATCTTGATCGAACAGCACTCGCACAGGTTGACGAGCTCCGTTTTGGCAAGTTCCAACTTGCTGTGGAAATCGCGCACACATTCCCTAGTCTGAGCTGCATTGAGGAAAACACTAGGCTTCGCCTTCCTTCCAGGACCTCCTACCTGAAGTCACCCTGCCTCCAGGAGAAAATCGGCTTGCGTTCGTATTGCAACTAAAGCAGAGTTTTTCCTCTAGCACTGCAGGCTTTTGAAGAGGCACCGGCCCCGAGTCCTAACTAGGGCGTTCCTTGGTTGAGGCCGTGCACTAGATGCAGAACGCCGTGCCTCGAGAAGTTGCTTCAGGGAAGGAACTAGTGGGTACGCTGTGTCTCTTTGGTCTTGTGAGAAACCAGAGTTTTGGATGCTGCCTGTGCACATGGAAATGGGGTCGTGATGGTACTAGCCTTGCTTTTCTCTTTCGAAACCTCCATTCTTGCTGCCGTGAAGCTCCCTGAAATTCTCTGCTGTTGACCGCCCCGTGACCACTGTAGCCATGGGTCTGGGAAGAAAATGAGTTTTCTCTGGCTACACACGGAGCTTCACTGGCCGGGGTGGGGTTCACCTTGCCATGCTCTAGAGCCAAAGGGAATCTCCACGTGAGTCCTCGCCTCGAGGTAAGGCCCTGAGTAGCCCTGCAGAAAGGGAGGCATGCAGCTCTTTCCATGAGCTCTTAGTGGAGGTTCTGCTTTATATTAAAGGAAGGACCCTTTTCAGGACTCCTAGGTCTCTCGGGTGAGCATCATTTTGCTTCCAAGATCACTGACTCCCTCCACACCCCTGTGGGCCTGCTGAGCAGCATTGAGTCCCATACGTCCCTCGGAGGCCCTCTGTGTCTGCCGAGTCTCGGGCAACACACTATACGTTACTTCAGGAGAGCTACATTTCCAGAACCCTCGAACAGCATCAGAACCACATTTCTAGGCAGTCCAACATGCCCTGGAAGTCTTCGACATTGCCCTCGTCTGAGCTGCTCTGAGGAAACACTCTGCTTAGAATTGATCGAGGACCTCGTTCCTGAAGTCACTCTAGTCAAGGAGAAATACAGCATCCTAACATGCTGTGTCGCTCACAGGGCAAGCAACGTGAGAACTTGCCTCGAGGTAAGGCCCTGAAATGCTATGCACAAGCAGAGGCGTGTAGCAGTTTCCATGAGGCCGTAGTCGCTGCTCTGCAGCATTTGAACGCCAGTAGGCTTTTTAGGACACCTAGGTGCCTCGTCTGGTAAACTTATTCCCTGCAAGAACACCGAGTACCCTCAGTCTCACCTGGCCATTCTAAGCAATATCCAGGCCAGGAGCTTTCCGACTCACAGTGTGTATGCCGAGTGAAGGGCTACACAGTGCACTCTTATTGGGACATCTGGATTTAGCCAGCAATCGCACAGATTGACGAGCACCGTTCTGGCAAGTTCCAACATGCCGTGGAAGTCACACTCATTCCCTAGTCTGAGCTGCACAGAGAAAAACACTAGGCTTCTCCTTCCATCCAGGACCTCCTACCTGAAGTCACCCTGCCTCCAGGAGAAAGATGGCTGCGTTCCTATTGCAACTGAAGCACAGTTTCTCCTGTAGCACTGCAGGCTTTTGAATAGGCAAGGGCCCAGAGGCCTAGCTAGGGCTTTCCCTGGTGAGGCCGTTCACTAGATGTAGAACACCCTGCCTCGAGAAGTTGATTCAGGGAAGCAACCAGTGTGTACTCTGGGTCTCTTTTGACTTGTTAGAAACCACAGAGATGTATGCTGCCTGTGCCCACGGAAATGGGGGTATGATGGTAATAGCCTTGTTTCCCATTTGGAAACCTCCATTCTTGGTGCCGTGAAGCTCCCTGAAATTCTCTGCTGTGGACAGGCCCCTGGCTATTGTAGGCATTGGTCTGGGGAGAAAATGAGTTTTCTCTGGCTACACAGTGTGCTTCATACCCAGGGCTGGGACTCATCTTGCCATGCTCTAGAGCTATAAGGAATCTCAACGTCAGTCCTTGCCTCGAGGTAAGGCCCTGAGTAGCCATGCAGAAAGGGAGGCATGCAGCTCTTTCCATGAGCTCTTAGTCGCTGTTCTCCTTTATATTAAAGGAAGTAGCCTTTTCAGCACTCCTAGGACCCTCGGGGCAGCCTCATTTTAGTACCAAGATCACTGAGTACCTCCACACCCCTGTTGGCTTGCTGAGCAACAACGAGGCCCTTAGGTCCCTCGGAGGTCCTCTGTGTCTGCTGAGTCATGGGCAACACACTGCACTCTTTCTTGGGATATCTTGGTTTCACAGCACTCGCACAGGTTCACGAGCAGCGTTCTGGCAAGTTCCGACTTGCTGTGGAAGTCGCACACATTCCCTAGTCTGAGCTGCACTGAGAAAAACACTAGGCTTCCCCTTCCTTCCAGGAAATCCTACCTGAAGTCACCCTGCCTCCAGGAGAAGGACGCCTTGCTTCCTATTGCAACTAAAGCAAAGTTTTTCCTATAGCACTGCAAACTTTTGAATAGGCACGAGCCCAGAGGCCTAGCTAGGGCGTTCCTTGTTTGAGGCAGTTCACTAGATGCAGAACACCCTGCCACGAGAATTTGATTCAGGGAAGGAAGCAGTGTGTAATCTGTGTCTCTTTTGAGTTGTGTGAAACCACAGAGATGTATGCTGTTTGTGCCTAGGGAAATGTGGGCATGTTGGTAGTAGACTTGCTTATCCATTTTGAAAGCTCCATTCATGTTGCCTCGAGGCTCCCTGAATTCTCTGCTGTTGACAGGACCCTGGCTATTGTAGGCATTGGTCTGGGAAGAAAATGAGTTTTCTCTGGCTACACAGGGTGCTTCATTATCCGGGGTGGGACTCATCTTGCCACGCTCTAGAGATAAAGGGAATCTCAACGTGAGTCCTTGCCTCGAGGTAAGGCCCTGAGTAGCCAGACAGAAAGGGAGGCATCCAGCTCTTTCCATGAGCTCTTAGTCGCTGTTCTGCTTTATTTTAAAGGAAGTACACTTTTCAGCAGTCCTAGGCCCCTCGGGTGAGCATCCTTTTCGTTCCAAGATCACTGAGATCCTCCACACTCCTGTAGGCCTGCTGAGCAACAACGTGGCCCATATGTCCCTCGGAGTTCCTCTGTGTCTGCTGAGTCATGGGCAACACACTGCAGTCTTTCTTAGGAGATCTTGATCGAACAGCACTCGCACAGGTTGACGAGCTCCGTTTTGGCAAGTTCCAACTTGCTGTGGAAATCGCGCACACATTCCCTAGTCTGAGCTGCATTGAGGAAAACACTAGGCTTCGCCTTCCTTCCAGGACCTCCTACCTGAAGTCACCCTGCCTCCAGGAGAAAATCGGCTTGCGTTCGTATTGCAACTAAAGCAGAGTTTTTCCTCTAGCACTGCAGGCTTTTGAAGAGGCACCAGCCCCGAGGCCTAACTAGGGCGTTCCTTGGTTGAGGCCGTGCACTAGATGCGGAACGCCGTGCCTCGAGAAGTTGCTTCAGGGAAGGAACTAGTGGGTACGCTGTGTCTCTTTGGTCTTGTGAGAAACCAGAGTTTTGTATGCTGCCTGTGCACATGGAAATGGGGTCGTGATGGTACTAGCCTTGCTTTTCTCTTTGGAAACCTCCATTCTTGCTGCCGTGAAGCTCCCTGAAATTCTCTGCTGTTGACAGGCCTCGACCCACTGTAGCCATGGGTCTGGGAAGAAAATGAGTTTTCTCTGGCTGCACACGGAGCTTCAGTGGCCGGGGTGGAACTCATCATGCCATGCTCTACAGCTCAAGGAAATCTCAACGTGGGTCCTTGCCTCGAGGTAAGGCCCTGAGTAGCCATGCCGAAAGGGAGGCATGGAGCTCTTTCCATGAGCTCTTAGTCGCTGTTCTGCTTTACTTTAAAGGAAGTACCCTTTTCAGGACTCCTAGGCCCCTGGGGTGAGCATCATTTTATTCCAATATCTCTGAGTACCTCCACACCCCTGTAGGCCTGCTGAGCAACAACGAGGCCCATTGGTCCCTCGGAGGTCCTCTGTGTCTGCTGAGTCATGGGCAACACCCTGCACTCTTTCTTGTGATATCTTGATTCACAGCACTCGCACAGGTTCAAGAGCCACGTTCTAGCAAGTTCCAACAGGACGTGGAAGTCGCACTCATTCCCTAGTCTGAGCTGCACAGAGAAAAACACTAGGCATCTCCTTCCATCCAGGACCTCCTACCTGAAGTCACCCTGCCTCCAGGAGAAGGACGCCTTGCTTCCTATTGCAACTAAAGCAAAGTTTTTCCTATAGCACTGCAACCTTTTGAATAGGCACGAGCCCAGAGGCCTAGCTAGGGCGTTCCTTGGTTGAGGCAGTTCACTAGATGCAGAACAACCTGCCACGAGAATTTGATTCAGGGAAGGAAGCAGTGTGTAATCTGTGTCTCTTTTGAGTTGTGTGAAACCACAGGGATGTATGCTGTTTGTGCCTAGGGAAATGTGGGCATGTTGGTAGTAGACTTGCTTATCCATTTTGAAAGCTCCAATCATGCTGCCTTGAAGCTCCCTGAATTCTCTGCTGTTGACAGGACCCTGGCTATTGTAGGCATTGGTCTGGGAAGAAAATGAGTTTTCTCTGGCTACACAGGGTGCTTCATTATCCGGGATGGGACTCATCTTGCCATGCTCTAGAGCTAAAGGGAATCTCAACGTGAGTCCTTGCCTCGAGGTAAGGCCCTGAGTAGCCAGACAGAAAGGGAGGCATGCAGCTCTTTCCATGAGCTCTTAGTCGCTGTTCTGCTTTATTTTAAAGGAAGTACACTTTTCAGCAGTCCTAGGCCCCTCGGGTGAGCATCCTTTTCGTTCCAAGATCACTGAGATCCTCCACACTCCTGTAGGCCTGCTGAGCAACAACGTGGCCCATATGTCCCTCGGAGTTCCTCTGTGTCTGCTGAGTCATGGGCAACACACTGCAGTCTTTCTTAGGAGATCTTGATCGAACAGCACTCGCACAGGTTGACGAGCTCCGTTTTGGCAAGTTCCAACTTGCTGTGGAAATCGCGCACACATTCCCTAGTCTGAGCTGCATTGAGGAAAACACTAGGCTTCGCCTTCCTTCCAGGACCTCCTACCTGAAGTCACCCTGCCTCCAGGAGAAAATCGGCTTGCGTTCGTATTGCAACTAAAGCAGAGTTTTTCCTCTAGCACTGCAGGCTTTTGAAGAGGCACCGGCCCCGAGTCCTAACTAGGGCGTTCCTTGGTTGAGGCCGTGCACTAGATGCAGAACGCCGTGCCTCGAGAAGTTGCTTCAGGGAAGGAACTAGTGGGTACGCTGTGTCTCTTTGGTCTTGTGAGAAACCAGAGTTTTGGATGCTGCCTGTGCACATGGAAATGGGGTCGTGATGGTACTAGCCTTGCTTTTCTCTTTCGAAACCTCCATTCTTGCTGCCGTGAAGCTCCCTGAAATTCTCTGCTGTTGACCGCCCCGTGACCACTGTAGCCATGGGTCTGGGAAGAAAATGAGTTTTCTCTGGCTACACACGGAGCTTCACTGGCCGGGGTGGGGTTCACCTTGCCATGCTCTAGAGCCAAAGGGAATCTCCACGTGAGTCCTCGCCTCGAGGTAAGGCCCTGAGTAGCCCTGCAGAAAGGGAGGCATGCAGCTCTTTCCATGAGCTCTTAGTGGAGGTTCTGCTTTATATTAAAGGAAGGACCCTTTTCAGGACTCCTAGGTCTCTCGGGTGAGCATCATTTTGCTTCCAAGATCACTGACTCCCTCCACACCCCTGTGGGCCTGCTGAGCAGCATTGAGTCCCATACGTCCCTCGGAGGCCCTCTGTGTCTGCCGAGTCTCGGGCAACACACTATACGTTACTTCAGGAGAGCTACATTTCCAGAACCCTCGAACAGCATCAGAACCACATTTCTAGGCAGTCCAACATGCCCTGGAAGTCTTCGACATTGCCCTCGTCTGAGCTGCTCTGAGGAAACACTCTGCTTAGAATTGATCGAGGACCTCGTTCCTGAAGTCACTCTAGTCAAGGAGAAATACAGCATCCTAACATGCTGTGTCGCTCACAGGGCAAGCAACGTGAGAACTTGCCTCGAGGTAAGGCCCTGAAATGCTATGCACAAGCAGAGGCGTGTAGCAGTTTCCATGAGGCCGTAGTCGCTGCTCTGCAGCATTTGAACGCCAGTAGGCTTTTTAGGACACCTAGGTGCCTCGTCTGGTAAACTTATTCCCTGCAAGAACACCGAGTACCCTCAGTCTCACCTGGCCATTCTAAGCAATATCCAGGCCAGGAGCTTTCCGACTCACAGTGTGTATGCCGAGTGAAGGGCTACACAGTGCACTCTTATTGGGACATCTGGATTTAGCCAGCAATCGCACAGATTGACGAGCACCGTTCTGGCAAGTTCCAACATGCCGTGGAAGTCACACTCATTCCCTAGTCTGAGCTGCACAGAGAAAAACACTAGGCTTCTCCTTCCATCCAGGACCTCCTACCTGAAGTCACCCTGCCTCCAGGAGAAAGATGGCTGCGTTCCTATTGCAACTGAAGCACAGTTTCTCCTGTAGCACTGCAGGCTTTTGAATATGCAAGGGCCCAGAGGCCTAGCTAGGGCTTTCCCTGGTGAGGCCGTTCACTAGATGTAGAACACCCTGCCTCGAGAAGTTGATTCAGGGAAGCAACCAGTGTGTACTCTGGGTCTCTTTTGACTTGTTAGAAACCACAGAGATGTATGCTGCCTGTGCCCACGGAAATGGGGGTATGATGGTAATAGCCTTGTTTCCCATTTGGAAACCTCCATTCTTGGTGCCGTGAAGCTCCCTGAAATTCTCTGCTGTGGACAGGCCCCTGGCTATTGTAGGCATTGGTCTGGGGAGAAAATGAGTTTTCTCTGGCTACACAGTGTGCTTCATACCCAGGGCTGGGACTCATCTTGCCATGCTCTAGAGCTATAAGGAATCTCAACGTCAGTCCTTGCCTCGAGGTAAGGCCCTGAGTAGCCATGCAGAAAGGGAGGCATGCAGCTCTTTCCATGAGCTCTTAGTCGCTGTTCTCCTTTATATTAAAGGAAGTAGCCTTTTCAGCACTCCTAGGACCCTCGGGGCAGCCTCATTTTAGTACCAAGATCACTGAGTACCTCCACACCCCTGTTGGCTTGCTGAGCAACAACGAGGCCCTTAGGTCCCTCGGAGGTCCTCTGTGTCTGCTGAGTCATGGGCAACACACTGCACTCTTTCTTGGGATATCTTGGTTTCACAGCACTCGCACAGGTTCACGAGCAGCGTTCTGGCAAGTTCCGACTTGCTGTGGAAGTCGCACACATTCCCTAGTCTGAGCTGCACTGAGAAAAACACTAGGCTTCCCCTTCCTTCCAGGAAATCCTACCTGAAGTCACCCTGCCTCCAGGAGAAGGACGCCTTGCTTCCTATTGCAACTAAAGCAAAGTTTTTCCTATAGCACTGCAAACTTTTGAATAGGCACGAGCCCAGAGGCCTAGCTAGGGCGTTCCTTGTTTGAGGCAGTTCACTAGATGCAGAACACCCTGCCACGAGAATTTGATTCAGGGAAGGAAGCAGTGTGTAATCTGTGTCTCTTTTGAGTTGTGTGAAACCACAGAGATGTATGCTGTTTGTGCCTAGGGAAATGTGGGCATGTTGGTAGTAGACTTGCTTATCCATTTTGAAAGCTCCATTCATGTTGCCTCGAGGCTCCCTGAATTCTCTGCTGTTGACAGGACCCTGGCTATTGTAGGCATTGGTCTGGGAAGAAAATGAGTTTTCTCTGGCTACACAGGGTGCTTCATTATCCGGGGTGGGACTCATCTTGCCACGCTCTAGAGATAAAGGGAATCTCAACGTGAGTCCTTGCCTCGAGGTAAGGCCCTGAGTAGCCAGACAGAAAGGGAGGCATCCAGCTCTTTCCATGAGCTCTTAGTCGCTGTTCTGCTTTATTTTAAAGGAAGTACACTTTTCAGCAGTCCTAGGCCCCTCGGGTGAGCATCCTTTTCGTTCCAAGATCACTGAGATCCTCCACACTCCTGTAGGCCTGCTGAGCAACAACGTGGCCCATATGTCCCTCGGAGTTCCTCTGTGTCTGCTGAGTCATGGGCAACACACTGCAGTCTTTCTTAGGAGATCTTGATCGAACAGCACTCGCACAGGTTGACGAGCTCCGTTTTGGCAAGTTCCAACTTGCTGTGGAAATCGCGCACACATTCCCTAGTCTGAGCTGCATTGAGGAAAACACTAGGCTTCGCCTTCCTTCCAGGACCTCCTACCTGAAGTCACCCTGCCTCCAGGAGAAAATCGGCTTGCGTTCGTATTGCAACTAAAGCAGAGTTTTTCCTCTAGCACTGCAGGCTTTTGAAGAGGCACCAGCCCCGAGGCCTAACTAGGGCGTTCCTTGGTTGAGGCCGTGCACTAGATGCGGAACGCCGTGCCTCGAGAAGTTGCTTCAGGGAAGGAACTAGTGGGTACGCTGTGTCTCTTTTGTCTTGTGAGAAACCAGAGTTTTGTATGCTGCCTGTGCACATGGAAATGGGGTCGTGATGGTACTAGCCTTGCTTTTCTCTTTGGAAACCTCCATTCTTGCTGCCGTGAAGCTCCCTGAAATTCTCTGCTGTTGACAGGCCTCGACCCACTGTAGCCATGGGTCTGGGAAGAAAATGAGTTTTCTCTGGCTGCACACGGAGCTTCAGTGGCCGGGGTGGAACTCATCATGCCATGCTCTACAGCTCAAGGAAATCTCAACGTGGGTCCTTGCCTCGAGGTAAGGCCCTGAGTAGCCATGCCGAAAGGGAGGCATGGAGCTCTTTCCATGAGCTCTTAGTCGCTGTTCTGCTTTACTTTAAAGGAAGTACCCTTTTCAGGACTCCTAGGCCCCTGGGGTGAGCATCATTTTATTCCAATATCTCTGAGTACCTCCACACCCCTGTAGGCCTGCTGAGCAACAACGAGGCCCATTGGTCCCTCGGAGGTCCTCTGTGTCTGCTGAGTCATGGGCAACACCCTGCACTCTTTCTTGTGATATCTTGATTCACAGCACTCGCACAGGTTCAAGAGCCACGTTCTAGCAAGTTCCAACAGGACGTGGAAGTCGCACTCATTCCCTAGTCTGAGCTGCACAGAGAAAAACACTAGGCATCTCCTTCCATCCAGGACCTCCTACCTGAAGTCACCCTGCCTCCAGGAGAAGGACGCCTTGCTTCCTATTGCAACTAAAGCAAAGTTTTTCCTATAGCACTGCAACCTTTTGAATAGGCACGAGCCCAGAGGCCTAGCTAGGGCGTTCCTTGGTTGAGGCAGTTCACTAGATGCAGAACAACCTGCCACGAGAATTTGATTCAGGGAAGGAAGCAGTGTGTAATCTGTGTCTCTTTTGAGTTGTGTGAAACCACAGGGATGTATGCTGTTTGTGCCTAGGGAAATGTGGGCATGTTGGTAGTAGACTTGCTTATCCATTTTGAAAGCTCCAATCATGCTGCCTTGAAGCTCCCTGAATTCTCTGCTGTTGACAGGACCCTGGCTATTGTAGGCATTGGTCTGGGAAGAAAATGAGTTTTCTCTGGCTACACAGGGTGCTTCATTATCCGGGATGGGACTCATCTTGCCATGCTCTAGAGCTAAAGGGAATCTCAACGTGAGTCCTTGCCTCGAGGTAAGGCCCTGAGTAGCCAGACAGAAAGGGAGGCATGCAGCTCTTTCCATGAGCTCTTAGTCGCTGTTCTGCTTTATTTTAAAGGAAGTACACTTTTCAGCAGTCCTAGGCCCCTCGGGTGAGCATCCTTTTCGTTCCAAGATCACTGAGATCCTCCACACTCCTGTAGGCCTGCTGAGCAACAACGTGGCCCATATGTCCCTCGGAGTTCCTCTGTGTCTGCTGAGTCATGGGCAACACACTGCAGTCTTTCTTAGGAGATCTTGATCGAACAGCACTCGCACAGGTTGACGAGCTCCGTTTTGGCAAGTTCCAACTTGCTGTGGAAATCGCGCACACATTCCCTAGTCTGAGCTGCATTGAGGAAAACACTAGGCTTCGCCTTCCTTCCAGGACCTCCTACCTGAAGTCACCCTGCCTCCAGGAGAAAATCGGCTTGCGTTCGTATTGCAACTAAAGCAGAGTTTTTCCTCTAGCACTGCAGGCTTTTGAAGAGGCACCAGCCCCGAGGCCTAACTAGGGCGTTCCTTGGTTGAGGCCGTGCACTAGATGCGGAACGCCGTGCCTCGAGAAGTTGCTTCAGGGAAGGAACTAGTGGGTACGCTGTGTCTCTTTTGTCTTGTGAGAAACCAGAGTTTTGTATGCTGCCTGTGCACATGGAAATGGGGTCGTGATGGTACTAGCCTTGCTTTTCTCTTTGGAAACCTCCATTCTTGCTGCCGTGAAGCTCCCTGAAATTCTCTGCTGTTGACAGGCCTCGACCCACTGTAGCCATGGGTCTGGGAAGAAAATGAGTTTTCTCTGGCTGCACACGGAGCTTCAGTGGCCGGGGTGGAACTCATCATGCCATGCTCTACAGCTCAAGGAAATCTCAACGTGAGTCCTTGCCTCGAGGTAAGGCCCTGAGTAGCCATGCCGAAAGGGAGGCATGGAGCTCTTTCCATGAGCTCTTAGTCGCTGTTCTGCTTTACTTTAAAGGAAGTACCCTTTTCAGGACTCCTAGGCCCCTGGGGTGAGCATCATTTTATTCCAATATCTCTGAGTACCTCCACACCCCTGTAGGCCTGCTGAGCAACAACGAGGCCCATTGGTCCCTCGGAGGTCCTCTGTGTCTGCTGAGTCATGGGCAACACCCTGCACTCTTTCTTGTGATATCTTGATTCACAGCACTCGCACAGGTTCAAGAGCCACGTTCTAGCAAGTTCCAACAGGACGTGGAAGTCGCACTCATTCCCTAGTCTGAGCTGCACAGAGAAAAACACTAGGCATCTCCTTCCATCCAGGACCTCCTACCTGAAGTCACCCTGCCTCCAGGAGAAGGACGCCTTGCTTCCTATTGCAACTAAAGCAAAGTTTTTCCTATAGCACTGCAACCTTTTGAATAGGCACGAGCCCAGAGGCCTAGCTAGGGCGTTCCTTGGTTGAGGCAGTTCACTAGATGCAGAACAACCTGCCACGAGAATTTGATTCAGGGAAGGAAGCAGTGTGTAATCTGTGTCTCTTTTGAGTTGTGTGAAACCACAGGGATGTATGCTGTTTGTGCCTAGGGAAATGTGGGCATGTTGGTAGTAGACTTGCTTATCCATTTTGAAAGCTCCAATCATGCTGCCTTGAAGCTCCCTGAATTCTCTGCTGTTGACAGGACCCTGGCTATTGTAGGCATTGGTCTGGGAAGAAAATGAGTTTTCTCTGGCTACACAGGGTGCTTCATTATCCGGGATGGGACTCATCTTGCCATGCTCTAGAGCTAAAGGGAATCTCAACGTGAGTCCTTGCCTCGAGGTAAGGCCCTGAGTAGCCAGACAGAAAGGGAGGCATGCAGCTCTTTCCATGAGCTCTTAGTCGCTGTTCTGCTTTATTTTAAAGGAAGTACACTTTTCAGCAGTCCTAGGCCCCTCGGGTGAGCATCCTTTTCGTTCCAAGATCACTGAGATCCTCCACACTCCTGTAGGCCTGCTGAGCAACAACGTGGCCCATATGTCCCTCGGAGTTCCTCTGTGTCTGCTGAGTCATGGGCAACACACTGCAGTCTTTCTTAGGAGATCTTGATCGAACAGCACTCGCACAGGTTGACGAGCTCCGTTTTGGCAAGTTCCAACTTGCTGTGGAAATCGCGCACACATTCCCTAGTCTGAGCTGCATTGAGGAAAACACTAGGCTTCGCCTTCCTTCCAGGACCTCCTACCTGAAGTCACCCTGCCTCCAGGAGAAAATCGGCTTGCGTTCGTATTGCAACTAAAGCAGAGTTTTTCCTCTAGCACTGCAGGCTTTTGAAGAGGCACCGGCCCCGAGGCCTAACTAGGGCGTTCCTTGGTTGAGGCCGTGCACTAGATGCAGAACGCCGTGCCTCGAGAAGTTGCTTCAGGGAAGGAACTAGTGGGTACGCTGTGTCTCTTTTGTCTTGTGAGAAACCAGAGTTTTGGATGCTGCCTGTGCACATGGAAATGGGGTCGTGATGGTACTAGCCTTGCTTTTCTCTTTCGAAACCTCCATTCTTGCTGCCGTGAAGCTCCCTGAAATTCTCTGCTGTTGACCGCCCCGTGACCACTGTAGCCATGGGTCTGGGAAGAAAATGAGTTTTCTCTGGCTACACACGGAGCTTCACTGGCCGGGGTGGGGCTCACCTTGCCATGCTCTAGAGCCAAAGGGAATCTCCACGTGAGTCCTCGCCTCGAGGTAAGGCCCTGAGTAGCCCTGCAGAAAGGGAGGCATGCAGCTCTTTCCATGAGCTCTTAGTGGAGGTTCTGCTTTATATTAAAGGAAGGACCCTTTTCAGGACTCCTAGGTCTCTCGGGTGAGCATCATTTTGCTTCCAAGATCACTGACTCCCTCCACACCCCTGTGGGCCTGCTGAGCAGCATTGAGTCCCATACGTCCCTCGGAGGCCCTCTGTGTCTGCCGAGTCTCGGGCAACACACTATACGTTACTTCAGGAGAGCTACATTTCCAGAACCCTCGAACAGCATCAGAACCACATTTCTAGGCAGTCCAACATGCCCTGGAAGTCTTCGACATTGCCCTCGTCTGAGCTGCTCTGAGGAAACACTCTGCTTAGAATTGATCGAGGACCTCGTTCCTGAAGTCACTCTAGTCAAGGAGAAATACAGCATCCTAACATGCTGTGTCGCTCACAGGGCAAGCAACGTGAGAACTTGCCTCGAGGTAAGGCCCTGAAATGCTATGCACAAGCAGAGGCGTGTAGCAGTTTCCATGAGGCCGTAGTCGCTGCTCTGCAGCATTTGAACGCCAGTAGGCTTTTTAGGACACCTAGGTGCCTCGTCTGGTAAACTTATTCCCTGCAAGAACACCGAGTACCCTCAGTCTCACCTGGCCATTCTAAGCAATATCCAGGCCAGGAGCTTTCCGACTCACAGTGTGTATGCCGAGTGAAGGGCTACACAGTGCACTCTTATTGGGACATCTGGATTTAGCCAGCAATCGCACAGATTGACGAGCACCGTTCTGGCAAGTTCCAACATGCCGTGGAAGTCACACTCATTCCCTAGTCTGAGCTGCACAGAGCAAAACACTAGGCTTCTCCTTCCATCCAGGACCTCCTACCTGAAGTCACCCTGCCTCCAGGAGAAAGACGGCTGCGTTCCTATTGCAACTGAAGCACAGTTTCTCCTGTAGCACTGCAGGCTTTTGAATAGGCAAGGGCCCAGAGGACTAACTAGGGCTTTCCCTGGTGAGGCCGTTCACTAGATGTAGAACACCCTGCCTCGAGAAGTTGATTCAGGGAAGCAACCAGTGTGTACTCTGGGTCTCTTTTGACTTGTTAGAAACCACAGAGATGTATGCTGCCTGTGCCCACGGAAATGGGGGTATGATGGTAATAGCCTTGTTTCCCATTTGGAAACCTCCATTCTTGCTGCCGTGAAGCTCCCTGAAATTCTCTGCTGTGGACAGGCCCCTGGCTATTGTAGGCATTGGTCTGGGGAGAAAATGAGTTTTCTCTGGCTACCCAGTGTGCTTCATACCCAGGGCTGGGACTCATCTTGCCATGCTCTAGAGCTATAAGGAATCTCAACGTCAGTCCTTGCCTCGAGGTAAGGCCCTGAGTAGCCATGCAGAAAGGGAGGCATGCAGCTCTTTCCATGAGCTCTTAGTCGCTGTTCTCCTTTATATTAAAGGAAGTAGCCTTTTCAGCACTCCTAGGACCCTCGGGGCAGCCTCATTTTATTCCAATATCTCTGAGTACCTCCACACCCCTGTAGGCCTGCTGAGCAACAACGAGGCCCATTGGTCCCTCGGAGGTCCTCTGTGTCTGCTGAGTCATGGGCAACACCCTGCACTCTTTCTTGTGATATCTTGATTCACAGCACTCGCACAGGTTCAAGAGCCACGTTCTAGCAAGTTCCAACAGGACGTGGAAGTCGCACTCATTCCCTAGTCTGAGCTGCACAGAGAAAAACACTAGGCATCTCCTTCCATCCAGGACCTCCTACCTGAAGTCACCCTGCCTCCAGGAGAAGGACGCCTTGCTTCCTATTGCAACTAAAGCAAAGTTTTTCCTATAGCACTGCCAACTTTTGAATAGGCACGAGCCCAGAGGCCTAGCTAGGGCGTTCCTTGGTTGAGGCAGTTCACTAGATGCAGAACACCCTGCCACGAGAATTTGATTCAGGGAAGGAAGCAGTGTGTAATCTGTGTCTCTTTTGAGTTGTGTGAAACCACAGGGATGTATGCTGTTTGTGCCTAGGGAAATGTGGGCATGTTGGTAGTAGACTTGCTTATCCATTTTGAAAGCTCCATTCATGCTGCCTCGAGGCTCCCTGAATTCTCTGCTGTTGACAGGACCCTGGCTATTGTAGGCATTGGTCTGGGAAGAAAATGAGTTTCCTCTGGCTACACAGGGTGCTTCATTATCCGGGGTGGGACTCATCTTGCCATGCTCTAGAGCTAAAGGGAATCTCAACGTGAGTCCTTGCCTCGAGGTAAGGCCCTGAGTAGCCAGACAGAAAGGGAGGCATGCAGCTCTTTCCATGAGCTCTTAGTCGCTGTTCTGCTTTATTTTAAAGGAAGTACACTTTTCAGCAGTCCTAGGCCCCTCGGGTGAGCATCCTTTTCGTTCCAAGATCACTGAGATCCTCCACACTCCTGTAGGCCTGCTGAGCAACAACGTGGCCCATATGTCCCTCGGAGTTCCTCTGTGTCTGCTGAGTCATGGGCAACACACTGCAGTCTTTCTTAGGAGATCTTGATCGAACAGCACTCGCACAGGTTGACGAGCTCCGTTTTGGCAAGTTCCAACTTGCTGTGGAAATCGCGCACACATTCCCTAGTCTGAGCTGCATTGAGGAAAACACTAGGCTTCGCCTTCCTTCCAGGACCTCCTACCTGAAGTCACCCTGCCTCCAGGAGAAAATCGGCTTGCGTTCGTATTGCAACTAAAGCAGAGTTTTTCCTCTAGCACTGCAGGCTTTTGAAGAGGCACCGGCCCCGAGGCCTAACTAGGGCGTTCCTTGGTTGAGGCCGTGCACTAGATGCAGAACGCCGTGCCTCGAGAAGTTGCTTCAGGGAAGGAACTAGTGGGTACGCTGTGTCTCTTTTGTCTTGTGAGAAACCAGAGTTTTGTATGCTGCCTGTGCACATGGAAATGGGGTCGTGATGGTACTAGCCTTGCTTTTCTCTTTGGAAACCTCCATTCTTGCTGCCGTGAAGCTCCCTGAAATTCTCTGCTGTTGACAGGCCTCGACCCACTGTAGCCATGGGTCTGGGAAGAAAATGAGTTTTCTCTGGCTGCACACGGAGCTTCAGTGGCCGGGGTGGAACTCATCATGCCATGCTCTACAGCTCAAGGAAATCTCAACGTGAGTCCTTGCCTCGAGGTAAGGCCCTGAGTAGCCATGCCGAAAGGGAGGCATGGAGCTCTTTCCATGAGCTCTTAGTCGCTGTTCTGCTTTACTTTAAAGGAAGTACCCTTTTCAGGACTCCTAGGCCCCTGGGGTGAGCATCATTTTATTCCAATATCTCTGAGTACCTCCACACCCCTGTAGGCCTGCTGAGCAACAACGAGGCCCATTGGTCCCTCGGAGGTCCTCTGTGTCTGCTGAGTCATGGGCAACACCCTGCACTCTTTCTTGGGATATCTTGATTCACAGCACTCGCACAGGTTCAAGAGCCACGTTCTAGCAAGTTCCAACAGGACGTGGAAGTCGCACTCATTCCCTAGTCTGAGCTGCACAGAGAAAAACACTAGGCATCTCCTTCCATCCAGGACCTCCTACCTGAAGTCACCCTGCCTCCAGGAGAAGGACGCCTTGCTTCCTATTGCAACTAAAGCACAGTTTTTCCTGTAGCGCTGCAGGCTTTTGAAGCGGCACGGGCCCAGAGGCCTAGCTAGGGCGTTCCTTGGTGAGGCCGTTCACTAGATGCAAAACACCCTGCCTCGAGAAGTTGATTGAGGGAAGCAACCAGTGTGTAGTCTGTGTGTCTTTTGACTTGTTAGAAACCACAGAGATGTATGCTGCCTCTGCCCACGGAAATGGGGGCATGATGGTACTAGCCTTGCTTTCCATTTGGAAAGCTCCATTCTTGCTGTCGTGAAGCTCCCTGAAATTCTCTGCTGTTGACCGCCCCGTGACCACTGTAGCCATGGGTCTGGGAAGAAAATGAGTTTTCTCTGGCTACACAGGGTGCTTCATTATCCGGGATGGGACTCATCTTGCCATGCTCTAGAGCTAAAGGGAATCTCAACGTGAGTCCTTGCCTCGAGGTAAGGCCCTGAGTAGCCAGACAGAAAGGGAGGCATGCAGCTCTTTCCATGAGCTCTTAGTCGCTGTTCTGCTTTATTTTAAAGGAAGTACACTTTTCAGCAGTCCTAGGCCCCTCGGGTGAGCATCCTTTTCGTTCCAAGATCACTGAGATCCTCCACACTCCTGTAGGCCTGCTGAGCAACAACGTGGCCCATATGTCCCTCGGAGTTCCTCTGTGTCTGCTGAGTCATGGGCAACACACTGCAGTCTTTCTTAGGAGATCTTGATCGAACAGCACTCGCACAGGTTGACGAGCTCCGTTTTGGCAAGTTCCAACTTGCTGTGGAAATCGCGCACACATTCCCTAGTCTGAGCTGCATTGAGGAAAACACTAGGCTTCGCCTTCCTTCCAGGACCTCCTACCTGAAGTCACCCTGCCTCCAGGAGAAAATCGGCTTGCGTTCGTATTGCAACTAAAGCAGAGTTTTTCCTCTAGCACTGCAGGCTTTTGAAGAGGCACCGGCCCCGAGGCCTAACTAGGGCGTTCCTTGGTTGAGGCCGTGCACTAGATGCAGAACGCCGTGCCTCGAGAAGTTGCTTCAGGGAAGGAACTAGTGGGTACGCTGTGTCTCTTTTGTCTTGTGAGAAACCAGAGTTTTGGATGCTGCCTGTGCACATGGAAATGGGGTCGTGATGGTACTAGCCTTGCTTTTCTCTTTCGAAACCTCCATTCTTGCTGCCGTGAAGCTCCCTGAAATTCTCTGCTGTTGACCGCCCCGTGACCACTGTAGCCATGGGTCTGGGAAGAAAATGAGTTTTCTCTGGCTACACACGGAGCTTCACTGGCCGGGGTGGGGCTCACCTTGCCATGCTCTAGAGCCAAAGGGAATCTCCACGTGAGTCCTCGCCTCGAGGTAAGGCCCTGAGTAGCCCTGCAGAAAGGGAGGCATGCAGCTCTTTCCATGAGCTCTTAGTGGAGGTTCTGCTTTATATTAAAGGAAGGACCCTTTTCAGGACTCCTAGGTCTCTCGGGTGAGCATCATTTTGCTTCCAAGATCACTGACTCCCTCCACACCCCTGTGGGCCTGCTGAGCAGCATTGAGTCCCATACGTCCCTCGGAGGCCCTCTGTGTCTGCCGAGTCTCGGGCAACACACTATACGTTACTTCAGGAGAGCTACATTTCCAGAACCCTCGAACAGCATCAGAACCACATTTCTAGGCAGTCCAACATGCCCTGGAAGTCTTCGACATTGCCCTCGTCTGAGCTGCTCTGAGGAAACACTCTGCTTAGAATTGATCGAGGACCTCGTTCCTGAAGTCACTCTAGTCAAGGAGAAATACAGCATCCTAACATGCTGTGTCGCTCACAGGGCAAGCAACGTGAGAACTTGCCTCGAGGTAAGGCCCTGAAATGCTATGCACAAGCAGAGGCGTGTAGCAGTTTCCATGAGGCCGTAGTCGCTGCTCTGCAGCATTTGAACGCCAGTAGGCTTTTTAGGACACCTAGGTGCCTCGTCTGGTAAACTTATTCCCTGCAAGAACACCGAGTACCCTCAGTCTCACCTGGCCATTCTAAGCAATATCCAGGCCAGGAGCTTTCCGACTCACAGTGTGTATGCCGAGTGAAGGGCTACACAGTGCACTCTTATTGGGACATCTGGATTTAGCCAGCAATCGCACAGATTGACGAGCACCGTTCTGGCAAGTTCCAACATGCCGTGGAAGTCACACTCATTCCCTAGTCTGAGCTGCACAGAGCAAAACACTAGGCTTCTCCTTCCATCCAGGACCTCCTACCTGAAGTCACCCTGCCTCCAGGAGAAAGACGGCTGCGTTCCTATTGCAACTGAAGCACAGTTTCTCCTGTAGCACTGCAGGCTTTTGAATAGGCAAGGGCCCAGAGGACTAACTAGGGCTTTCCCTGGTGAGGCCGTTCACTAGATGTAGAACACCCTGCCTCGAGAAGTTGATTCAGGGAAGCAACCAGTGTGTACTCTGGGTCTCTTTTGACTTGTTAGAAACCACAGAGATGTATGCTGCCTGTGCCCACGGAAATGGGGGTATGATGGTAATAGCCTTGTTTCCCATTTGGAAACCTCCATTCTTGCTGCCGTGAAGCTCCCTGAAATTCTCTGCTGTGGACAGGCCCCTGGCTATTGTAGGCATTGGTCTGGGGAGAAAATGAGTTTTCTCTGGCTACCCAGTGTGCTTCATACCCAGGGCTGGGACTCATCTTGCCATGCTCTAGAGCTATAAGGAATCTCAACGTCAGTCCTTGCCTCGAGGTAAGGCCCTGAGTAGCCATGCAGAAAGGGAGGCATGCAGCTCTTTCCATGAGCTCTTAGTCGCTGTTCTCCTTTATATTAAAGGAAGTAGCCTTTTCAGCACTCCTAGGACCCTCGGGGCAGCCTCATTTTATTCCAATATCTCTGAGTACCTCCACACCCCTGTAGGCCTGCTGAGCAACAACGAGGCCCATTGGTCCCTCGGAGGTCCTCTGTGTCTGCTGAGTCATGGGCAACACCCTGCACTCTTTCTTGTGATATCTTGATTCACAGCACTCGCACAGGTTCAAGAGCCACGTTCTAGCAAGTTCCAACAGGACGTGGAAGTCGCACTCATTCCCTAGTCTGAGCTGCACAGAGAAAAACACTAGGCATCTCCTTCCATCCAGGACCTCCTACCTGAAGTCACCCTGCCTCCAGGAGAAGGACGCCTTGCTTCCTATTGCAACTAAAGCAAAGTTTTTCCTATAGCACTGCCAACTTTTGAATAGGCACGAGCCCAGAGGCCTAGCTAGGGCGTTCCTTGGTTGAGGCAGTTCACTAGATGCAGAACACCCTGCCACGAGAATTTGATTCAGGGAAGGAAGCAGTGTGTAATCTGTGTCTCTTTTGAGTTGTGTGAAACCACAGGGATGTATGCTGTTTGTGCCTAGGGAAATGTGGGCATGTTGGTAGTAGACTTGCTTATCCATTTTGAAAGCTCCATTCATGCTGCCTCGAGGCTCCCTGAATTCTCTGCTGTTGACAGGACCCTGGCTATTGTAGGCATTGGTCTGGGAAGAAAATGAGTTTCCTCTGGCTACACAGGGTGCTTCATTATCCGGGGTGGGACTCATCTTGCCACGCTCTAGAGCTAAAGGGAATCTCAACGTGAGTCCTTGCCTCGAGGTAAGGCCCTGAGTAGCCAGACAGAAAGGGAGGCATGCAGCTCTTTCCATGAGCTCTTAGTCGCTGTTCTGCTTTATTTTAAAGGAAGTACACTTTTCAGCAGTCCTAGGCCCCTCGGGTGAGCATCCTTTTCGTTCCAAGATCACTGAGATCCTCCACACTCCTGTAGGCCTGCTGAGCAACAACGTGGCCCATATGTCCCTCGGAGTTCCTCTGTGTCTGCTGAGTCATGGGCAACACACTGCAGTCTTTCTTAGGAGATCTTGATCGAACAGCACTCGCACAGGTTGACGAGCTCCGTTTTGGCAAGTTCCAACTTGCTGTGGAAATCGCGCACACATTCCCTAGTCTGAGCTGCATTGAGGAAAACACTAGGCTTCGCCTTCCTTCCAGGACCTCCTACCTGAAGTCACCCTGCCTCCAGGAGAAAATCGGCTTGCGTTCGTATTGCAACTAAAGCAGAGTTTTTCCTCTAGCACTGCAGGCTTTTGAAGAGGCACCGGCCCCGAGGCCTAACTAGGGCGTTCCTTGGTTGAGGCCGTGCACTAGATGCAGAACGCCGTGCCTCGAGAAGTTGCTTCAGGGAAGGAACTAGTGGGTACGCTGTGTCTCTTTTGTCTTGTGAGAAACCAGAGTTTTGTATGCTGCCTGTGCACATGGAAATGGGGTCGTGATGGTACTAGCCTTGCTTTTCTCTTTGGAAACCTCCATTCTTGCTGCCGTGAAGCTCCCTGAAATTCTCTGCTGTTGACAGGCCTCGACCCACTGTAGCCATGGGTCTGGGAAGAAAATGAGTTTTCTCTGGCTGCACACGGAGCTTCAGTGGCCGGGGTGGAACTCATCATGCCATGCTCTACAGCTCAAGGAAATCTCAACGTGAGTCCTTGCCTCGAGGTAAGGCCCTGAGTAGCCATGCCGAAAGGGAGGCATGGAGCTCTTTCCATGAGCTCTTAGTCGCTGTTCTGCTTTACTTTAAAGGAAGTACCCTTTTCAGGACTCCTAGGCCCCTGGGGTGAGCATCATTTTATTCCAATATCTCTGAGTACCTCCACACCCCTGTAGGCCTGCTGAGCAACAACGAGGCCCATTGGTCCCTCGGAGGTCCTCTGTGTCTGCTGAGTCATGGGCAACACCCTGCACTCTTTCTTGGGATATCTTGATTCACAGCACTCGCACAGGTTCAAGAGCCACGTTCTAGCAAGTTCCAACAGGACGTGGAAGTCGCACTCATTCCCTAGTCTGAGCTGCACAGAGAAAAACACTAGGCATCTCCTTCCATCCAGGACCTCCTACCTGAAGTCACCCTGCCTCCAGGAGAAGGACGCCTTGCTTCCTATTGCAACTAAAGCACAGTTTTTCCTGTAGCGCTGCAGGCTTTTGAAGCGGCACGGGCCCAGAGGCCTAGCTAGGGCGTTCCTTGGTGAGGCCGTTCACTAGATGCAAAACACCCTGCCTCGAGAAGTTGATTGAGGGAAGCAACCAGTGTGTAGTCTGTGTGTCTTTTGACTTGTTAGAAACCACAGAGATGTATGCTGCCTCTGCCCACGGAAATGGGGGCATGATGGTACTAGCCTTGCTTTCCATTTGGAAAGCTCCATTCTTGCTGTCGTGAAGCTCCCTGAAATTCTCTGCTGTTGACCGCCCCGTGACCACTGTAGCCATGGGTCTGGGAAGAAAATGAGTTTTCTCTGGCTACACAGGGTGCTTCATTATCCGGGATGGGACTCATCTTGCCATGCTCTAGAGCTAAAGGGAATCTCAACGTGAGTCCTTGCCTCGAGGTAAGGCCCTGAGTAGCCAGACAGAAAGGGAGGCATGCAGCTCTTTCCATGAGCTCTTAGTCGCTGTTCTGCTTTATTTTAAAGGAAGTACACTTTTCAGCAGTCCTAGGCCCCTCGGGTGAGCATCCTTTTCGTTCCAAGATCACTGAGATCCTCCACACTCCTGTAGGCCTGCTGAGCAACAACGTGGCCCATATGTCCCTCGGAGTTCCTCTGTGTCTGCTGAGTCATGGGCAACACACTGCAGTCTTTCTTAGGAGATCTTGATCGAACAGCACTCGCACAGGTTGACGAGCTCCGTTTTGGCAAGTTCCAACTTGCTGTGGAAATCGCGCACACATTCCCTAGTCTGAGCTGCATTGAGGAAAACACTAGGCTTCGCCTTCCTTCCAGGACCTCCTACCTGAAGTCACCCTGCCTCCAGGAGAAAATCGGCTTGCGTTCGTATTGCAACTAAAGCAGAGTTTTTCCTCTAGCACTGCAGGCTTTTGAAGAGGCACCGGCCCCGAGGCCTAACTAGGGCGTTCCTTGGTTGAGGCCGTGCACTAGATGCAGAACGCCGTGCCTCGAGAAGTTGCTTCAGGGAAGGAACTAGTGGGTACGCTGTGTCTCTTTTGTCTTGTGAGAAACCAGAGTTTTGGATGCTGCCTGTGCACATGGAAATGGGGTCGTGATGGTACTAGCCTTGCTTTTCTCTTTCGAAACCTCCATTCTTGCTGCCGTGAAGCTCCCTGAAATTCTCTGCTGTTGACCGCCCCGTGACCACTGTAGCCATGGGTCTGGGAAGAAAATGAGTTTTCTCTGGCTACACACGGAGCTTCACTGGCCGGGGTGGGGCTCACCTTGCCATGCTCTAGAGCCAAAGGGAATCTCCACGTGAGTCCTCGCCTCGAGGTAAGGCCCTGAGTAGCCCTGCAGAAAGGGAGGCATGCAGCTCTTTCCATGAGCTCTTAGTGGAGGTTCTGCTTTATATTAAAGGAAGGACCCTTTTCAGGACTCCTAGGTCTCTCGGGTGAGCATCATTTTGCTTCCAAGATCACTGACTCCCTCCACACCCCTGTGGGCCTGCTGAGCAGCATTGAGTCCCATACGTCCCTCGGAGGCCCTCTGTGTCTGCCGAGTCTCGGGCAACACACTATACGTTACTTCAGGAGAGCTACATTTCCAGAACCCTCGAACAGCATCAGAACCACATTTCTAGGCAGTCCAACATGCCCTGGAAGTCTTCGACATTGCCCTCGTCTGAGCTGGTCTGAGGAAACACTCTGCTTAGAATTGATCGAGGACCTCGTTCCTGAAGTCACTCTAGTCAAGGAGAAATACAGCATCCTAACATGCTGTGTCGCTCACAGGGCAAGCAACGTGAGAACTTGCCTCGAGGTAAGGCCCTGAAATGCTATGCACAAGCAGAGGCGTGTAGCAGTTTCCATGAGGCCGTAGTCGCTGCTCTGCAGCATTTGAACGCCAGTAGGCTTTTTAGGACACCTAGGTGCCTCGTCTGGTAAACTTATTCCCTGCAAGAACACCGAGTACCCTCAGTCTCACCTGGCCATTCTAAGCAATATCCAGGCCAGGAGCTTTCCGACTCACAGTGTGTATGCCGAGTGAAGGGCTACACAGTGCACTCTTATTGGGACATCTGGATTTAGCCAGCAATCGCACAGATTGACGAGCACCGTTCTGGCAAGTTCCAACATGCCGTGGAAGTCACACTCATTCCCTAGTCTGAGCTGCACAGAGCAAAACACTAGGCTTCTCCTTCCATCCAGGACCTCCTACCTGAAGTCACCCTGCCTCCAGGAGAAAGACGGCTGCGTTCCTATTGCAACTGAAGCACAGTTTCTCCTGTAGCACTGCAGGCTTTTGAATAGGCAAGGGCCCAGAGGACTAACTAGGGCTTTCCCTGGTGAGGCCGTTCACTAGATGTAGAACACCCTGCCTCGAGAAGTTGATTCAGGGAAGCAACCAGTGTGTACTCTGGGTCTCTTTTGACTTGTTAGAAACCACAGAGATGTATGCTGCCTGTGCCCACGGAAATGGGGGTATGATGGTAATAGCCTTGTTTCCCATTTGGAAACCTCCATTCTTGCTGCCGTGAAGCTCCCTGAAATTCTCTGCTGTGGACAGGCCCCTGGCTATTGTAGGCATTGGTCTGGGGAGAAAATGAGTTTTCTCTGGCTACCCAGTGTGCTTCATACCCAGGGCTGGGACTCATCTTGCCATGCTCTAGAGCTATAAGGAATCTCAACGTCAGTCCTTGCCTCGAGGTAAGGCCCTGAGTAGCCATGCAGAAAGGGAGGCATGCAGCTCTTTCCATGAGCTCTTAGTCGCTGTTCTCCTTTATATTAAAGGAAGTAGCCTTTTCAGCACTCCTAGGACCCTCGGGGCAGCCTCATTTTAGTACCAAGATCACTGAGTACCTCCACACCCCTGTTGGCTTGCTGAGCAACAACGAGGCCCTTAGGTCCCTCGGAGGTCCTCTGTGTCTGCTGAGTCATGGGCAACACACTGCACTCTTTCTTGGGATATCTTGGTTTCACAGCACTCGCACAGGTTCACGAGCACCGTTCTGGCAAGTTCCGACTTGCTGTGGAAGTCGCACACATTCCCTAGTCTGAGCTGCACTGAGAAAAACACTAGGCTTCCCCTTCCTTCCAGGAAATCCTACCTGAAGTCACCCTGCCTCCAGGAGAAGGACGCCTTGCTTCCTATTGCAACTAAAGCAAAGTTTTTCCTATAGCACTGCAAACTTTTGAATAGGCACGAGCCCAGAGGCCTAGCTAGGGCGTTCCTTGGTTGAGGCAGTTCACTAGATGCAGAACACCCTGCCACGAGAATTTGATTCAGGGAAGGAAGCAGTGTGTAATCTGTGTCTCTTTTGAGTTGTGTGAAACCACAGGGATGTATGCTGTTTGTGCCTAGGGAAATGTGGGCATGTTGGTAGTAGACTTGCTTATCCATTTTGAAAGCTCCATTCATGCTGCCTCGAGGCTCCCTGAATTCTCTGCTGTTGACAGGACCCTGGCTATTGTAGGCATTGGTCTGGGAAGAAAATGAGTTTCCTCTGGCTACACAGGGTGCTTCATTATCCGGGGTGGGACTCATCTTGCCACGCTCTAGAGCTAAAGGGAATCTCAACGTGAGTCCTTGCCTCGAGGTAAGGCCCTGAGTAGCCAGACAGAAAGGGAGGCATGCAGCTCTTTCCATGAGCTCTTAGTCGCTGTTCTGCTTTATTTTAAAGGAAGTACACTTTTCAGCAGTCCTAGGCCCCTCGGGTGAGCATCCTTTTCGTTCCAAGATCACTGAGATCCTCCACACTCCTGTAGGCCTGCTGAGCAACAACGTGGCCCATATGTCCCTCGGAGTTCCTCTGTGTCTGCTGAGTCATGGGCAACACACTGCAGTCTTTCTTAGGAGATCTTGATCGAACAGCACTCGCACAGGTTGACGAGCTCCGTTTTGGCAAGTTCCAACTTGCTGTGGAAATCGCGCACACATTCCCTAGTCTGAGCTGCATTGAGGAAAACACTAGGCTTCGCCTTCCTTCCAGGACCTCCTACCTGAAGTCACCCTGCCTCCAGGAGAAAATCGGCTTGCGTTCGTATTGCAACTAAAGCAGAGTTTTTCCTCTAGCACTGCAGGCTTTTGAAGAGGCACCGGCCCCGAGGCCTAACTAGGGCGTTCCTTGGTTGAGGCCGTGCACTAGATGCAGAACGCCGTGCCTCGAGAAGTTGCTTCAGGGAAGGAACTAGTGGGTACGCTGTGTCTCTTTTGTCTTGTGAGAAACCAGAGTTTTGGATGCTGCCTGTGCACATGGAAATGGGGTCGTGATGGTACTAGCCTTGCTTTTCTCTTTGGAAACCTCCATTCTTGCTGCCGTGAAGCTCCCTGAAATTCTCTGCTGTTGACAGGCCTCGACCCACTGTAGCCATGGGTCTGGGAAGAAAATGAGTTTTCTCTGGCTGCACACGGAGCTTCAGTGGCCGGGGTGGAACTCATCATGCCATGCTCTACAGCTCAAGGAAATCTCAACGTGAGTCCTTGCCTCGAGGTAAGGCCCTGAGTAGCCATGCCGAAAGGGAGGCATGGAGCTCTTTCCATGAGCTCTTAGTCGCTGTTCTGCTTTACTTTAAAGGAAGTACCCTTTTCAGGACTCCTAGGCCCCTGGGGTGAGCATCATTTTATTCCAATATCTCTGAGTACCTCCACACCCCTGTAGGCCTGCTGAGCAACAACGAGGCCCATTGGTCCCTCGGAGGTCCTCTGTGTCTGCTGAGTCATGGGCAACACCCTGCACTCTTTCTTGGGATATCTTGATTCACAGCACTCGCACAGGTTCAAGAGCCACGTTCTAGCAAGTTCCAACAGGACGTGGAAGTCGCACTCATTCCCTAGTCTGAGCTGCACAGAGAAAAACACTAGGCATCTCCTTCCATCCAGGACCTCCTACCTGAAGTCACCCTGCCTCCAGGAGAAAGACGGTTTGCGTTCCTTTTGCAACTAAAGCACAGTTTTTCCTGTAGCGCTGCAGGCTTTTGAAGCGGCATGGGCCCAGAGGCTTGGCTAGGGCGTTCCTTGGTGAGGCCGTTCACTAGATGCAAAACACCCTGCCTCGAGAAGTTGATTGAGGGAAGCAACCAGTGTGTAGTCTGTGTGTCTTTTGACTTGTTAGAAACCACAGAGATGTATGCTGCCTCTGCCCACGGAAATGGGGGCATGATGGTACTAGCCTTGCTTTCCATTTGGAAAGCTCCATTCTTGCTGTCGTGAAGCTCCCTGAAATTCTCTGCTGTTGACCGCCCCGTGACCACTGTAGCCATGGGTCTGGGAAGAAAATGAGTTTTCTCTGGCTACACACGGAGCTTCACTGGCCGGGGTGGGGCTCACCTTGCCATGCTCTAGAGCCAAAGGGAATCTCCACGTGAGTCCTCGCCTCGAGGTAAGGCCCTGAGTAGCCCTGCAGAAAGGGAGGCATGCAGCTCTTTCCATGAGCTCTTAGTGGAGGTTCTGCTTTATATTAAAGGAAGGACCCTTTTCAGGACTCCTAGGCCCCTCGGGTGAGCATCATTTTGCTTCCAAGATCACTGACTCCCTCCACACCCCTGTGGGCCTGCTGAGTAGCATTGAGTCCCATACGTCCCTCGGAGGCCCTCTGTGTCTGCCGAGTCTCGGGCAACACACTATACATTACTTCAGGAGAGCTACATTTCCAGAACCCTCGAACAGCATCAGAACCACATTTCTAGGCAGTCCAACATGCCCTGGAAGTCTTCGACATTGCCCTCGTCTGAGCTGCTCTGAGGAAACACTCTGCTTAGAATTGATCGAGGACCTCGTTCCTGAAGTCACTCTAGTCAAGGAGAAATACAGCATCCGAACATGCTGTGTCACTCACAGGGCAAGCAACGTGAGAACTTGCCTCGAGGTAAGGCCCTGAAATGCTATGCACAAGCAGAGGCGTGTAGCAGTTTCCATGAGGCCGTAGTCGCTGCTCTGCAGCATTTGAACGCCAGTAGGCTTTTTAGGACACCTAGGTGCCTCGTCTGGTAAACTTATTCCCTGCAAGAACACCGAGTACCCTCAGTCTCACCTGGCCATTCTAAGCAATATCCAGGCCAGGAGCTTTCCGACTCACAGTGTGTATGCCGAGTGAAGGGCTACACAGTGCACTCTTATTGGGACATCTGGATGTAGCCAGCAATCGCACAGATTGACGAGCACCGTTCTGGCAAGTTCCAACATGCCGTGGAAGTCACACTCTTTCCCTAGTCTGAGCTGCACAGAGAAAAACACTAGGCTTCTCCTTCCATCCAGGACCTCCTACCTGAAGTCACCCTGCCTCCAGGAGAAAGACGGCTGCGTTCCTATTGCAACTGAAGCACAGTTTCTCCTGTAGCACTGCAGGCTTTTGAATAGGCAAGGGCCCAGAAGCCTAGCTAGGGCTTTCCCTGGTGAGGCCGTTCACTAGAGGTAGAACACCCTGCCTCGAGAAGTTGATTCAGGGAAGCAACCAGTGTGTACTCTGTGTCTCTTTTGACTTGTTAGAAACCACAGAGATGTATGCTGCCTGTGCCCACGGAAATGGGGGTATGATGGTAATAGCCTTGTTTCCCATTTGGAAACCTCCATTCTTGCTGCCGTGAAGCTCCCTGAAATTCTCTGCTGTGGACAGGCCCCTGGCTATTGTAGGCATTGGTCTGGGGAGAAAATGAGTTTTCTCTGGCTACCCAGTGTGCTTCATACCCAGGGCTGGGACTCCTCTTGCCATGCTCTAGAGCTATAAGGAATCTCAACGTCAGTCCTTGCCTCGAGGTAAGGCCCTGAGTAGCCATGCAGAAAGGGAGGCATGCAGCTCTTTCCATGAGCTCTTAGTCGCTGTTCTCCTTTATATTAAAGGAAGTAGCCTTTTCAGCACTCCTAGGACCCTCGGGGCAGCCTCATTTTAGTACCAAGATCACTGAGTACCTCCACACCCCTGTTGGCTTGCTGAGCAACAACGAGGCCCTTAGGTCCCTCGGAGGTCCTCTGTGTCTGCTGAGTCATGGGCAACACACTGCACTCTTTCTTGGGATATCTTGGTTTCACAGCACTCGCACAGGTTCACGAGCACCATTCTGGCAAGTTCCGACTTGCTGTGGAAGTCGCACACATTCCCTAGTCTGAGCTGCACTGAGAAAAACACTAGGCTTCCCCTTCCTTCCAGGAACTCCTACCTGAAGTCACCCTGCCTCCAGGAGAAGGACGCCTTGCTTCCTATTGCAACTAAAGCACAGTTTTTCCTATAGCACTGCAAGCTTTTGAATAGGCACGAGCCCAGAGGCCTAGCTAGGGCGTTCCTTGGTTGAGGCAGTTCACTAGATGCAGAACACCCTGCCACGAGAATTTGATTCAGGGAAGGAAGCAGTGTGTAATTTGTGTCTCTTTTGAGTTGTGTGAAACCACAGGGATGTATGCTGTTTGTGCCTAGGGAAATGTGGGCATGTTGGTAGTAGACTTGCTTATCCATTTTGAAAGCTCCATTCATGCTGCCTCGAGGCTCCCTGAATTCTCTGCTGTTGACAGGACCCTGGCTATTGTAGGCATTGGTCTGGGAAGAAAATGAGTTTTCTCTGGCTACACAGGGTGCTTCATTATCCGGGGTGGGACTCATCTTGCCATGCTCTAGAGCTAAAGGGAATCTCAACGTGAGTCCTTGCCTCGAGGTAAGGCCCTGAGTAGCCAGACAGAAAGGGAGGCATGCAGCTCTTTCCATGAGCTCTTAGTCGCTGTTCTGCTTTATTTTAAAGGAAGTACACTTTTCAGCACTCCTAGGCCCCTCGGGTGAGCATCCTTTTCGTTCCAAGATCACTGAGATCCTCCACACTCCTGTAGGCCTGCTGAGCAACAACGTGGCCCATATGTCCCTCGGAGTTCCTCTGTGTCTGCTGAGTCATGGGCAACACACTGCAGTCTTTCTTAGGAGATCTTGATCGAACAGCACTCGCACAGGTTGACGAGCTCCGTTTTGGCAAGTTCCAACTTGCTGTGGAAATCGCGCACACATTCCCTAGTCTGAGCTGCATTGAGGAAAACACTAGGCTTCGCCTTCCTTCCAGGACCTCCTACCTGAAGTCACCCTGCCTCCAGGAGAAAATCGGCTTGCGTTCGTATTGCAACTAAAGCAGAGTTTTTCCTCTAGCACTGCAGGCTTTTGAAGAGGCACCGGCCCCGAGGCCTAACTAGGGCGTTCCTTGGTTGAGGCCGTGCACTAGATGCAGAACGCCGTGCCTCGAGAAGTTGCTTCAGGGAAGGAACTAGTGGGTACGCTGTGTCTCTTTTGTCTTGTGAGAAACCAGAGTTTTGGATGCTGCCTGTGCACATGGAAATGGGGTCGTGATGGTACTAGCCTTGCTTTTCTCTTTGGAAACCTCCATTCTTGCTGCCGTGAAGCTCCCTGAAATTCTCTGCTGTTGACAGGCCTCGACCCACTGTAGCCATGGGTCTGGGAAGAAAATGAGTTTTCTCTGGCTGCACACGGAGCTTCAGTGGCCGGGGTGGAACTCATCATGCCATGCTCTAAAGCTCAAGGAAATCTCAACGTGAGTCCTTGCCTCGAGGTAAGGCCCTGAGTAGCCATGCCGAAAGGGAGGCATGGAGCTCTTTCCATGAGCTCTTAGTCGCTGTTCTGCTTTACTTTAAAGGAAGTACCCTTTTCAGGACTCCTAGGCCCCTGGGGTGAGCATCATTTTATTCCAATATCTCTGAGTACCTCCACACCCCTGTAGGCCTGCTGAGCAACAACGAGGCCCATTGGTCCCTCGGAGGTCCTCTGTGTCTGCTGAGTCATGGGCAACACCCTGCACTCTTTCTTGGGATATCTTGATTCACAGCACTCGCACAGGTTCAAGAGCCACGTTCTAGCAAGTTCCAACAGGACGTGGAAGTCGCACTCATTCCCTAGTCTGAGCTGCACAGAGAAAAACACTAGGCATCTCCTTCCATCCAGGACCTCCTACCTGAAGTCACCCTGCCTCCAGGAGAAAGACGGTTTGCGTTCCTTTTGCAACTAAAGCACAGTTTTTCCTGTAGCGCTGCAGGCTTTTGAAGCGGCATGGGCCCAGAGGCTTCGCTAGGGCGTTCCTTGGTGAGGCCGTTCACTAGATGCAAAACACCCTGCCTCGAGAAGTTGATTGAGGGAAGCAACCAGTGTGTAGTCTGTGTGTCTTTTGACTTGTTAGAAACCACAGAGATGTATGCTGCCTCTGCCCACGGAAATGGGGGCATGATGGTACTAGCCTTGCTTTCCATTTGGAAAGCTCCATTCTTGCTGTCGTGAAGCTCCCTGAAATTCTCTGCTGTTGACCGCCCCGTGACCACTGTAGCCATGGGTCTGGGAAGAAAATGAGTTTTCTCTGGCTACACACGGAGCTTCACTGGCCGGGGTGGGGCTCACCTTGCCATGCTCTAGAGCCAAAGGGAATCTCCACGTGAGTCCTCGCCTCGAGGTAAGGCCCTGAGTAGCCCTGCAGAAAGGGAGGCATGCAGCTCTTTCCATGAGCTCTTAGTGGAGGTTCTGCTTTATATTAAAGGAAGGACCCTTTTCAGGACTCCTAGGTCTCTCGGGTGAGCATCATTTTGCTTCCAAGATCACTGACTCCCTCCACACCCCTGTGGGCCTGCTGAGCAGCATTGAGTCCCATACGTCCCTCGGAGGCCCTCTGTGTCTGCCGAGTCTCGGGCAACACACTATACGTTACTTCAGGAGAGCTACATTTCCAGAACCCTCGAACAGCATCAGAACCACATTTCTAGGCAGTCCAACATGCCCTGGAAGTCTTCGACATTGCCCTCGTCTGAGCTGCTCTGAGGAAACACTCTGCTTAGAATTGATCGAGGACCTCGTTCCTGAAGTCACTCTAGTCAAGGAGAAATACAGCATCCTAACATGCTGTGTCGCTCACAGGGCAAGCAACGTGAGAACTTGCCTCGAGGTAAGGCCCTGAAATGCTATGCACAAGCAGAGGCGTGTAGCAGTTTCCATGAGGCCGTAGTCGCTGCTCTGCAGCATTTGAACGCCAGTAGGCTTTTTAGGACACCTAGGTGCCTCGTCTGGTAAACTTATTCCCTGCAAGAACAACCGAGTACCCTCAGTCTCACCTGGCCATTCTAAGCACTATCCAGGCCAGGAGCTTTCCGACTCACAGTGTGTATGCCGAGTGAAGGGCTACACAGTGCACTCTTATTGGGACATCTGGATTTAGCCAGCAATCGCACAGATTGACGAGCACCGTTCTAGCAAGTTCCAACATGCCGTGGAAGTCACACTCATTCCCTAGTCTGAGCTGCACAGAGAAAAACACTAGGCTTCTCCTTCCATCCAGGACCTCCTACCTGAAGTCACCCTGCCTCCAGGAGAAAGACGGCTGCGTTCCTATTGCAACTGAAACACAGTTTCTCCTGTAGCACTGCAGGCTTTTGAATAGGCAAGGGCCCAGAGGCCTAGCTAGGGCTTTCCCTGGTGAGGCCGTTCACTAGAGGTAGAACACCCTGCCTCGAGAAGTTGATTCAGGGAAGCAACCAGTGTGTACTCTGTGTCTCTTTTGACTTGTTAGAAACCACAGAGATGTATGCTGCCTGTGCCCACGGAAATAGGGGTATGATGGTAATAGCCTTGTTTCCCATTTGGAAACCTCCATTCTTGCTGCCGTGAAGCTCCCTGAAATTCTCTGCTGTGGACAGGCCCCTGGCTATTGTAGGCATTGGTCTGGGGAGAAAATGAGTTTTCTCTGGCTACCCAGTGTGCTTCATACCCAGGGCTGGGACTCATCTTGCCATGCTCTAGAGCTATAAGGAATCTCAACGTCAGTCCTTGCCTCGAGGTAAGGCCCTGAGTAGCCATGCAGAAAGGGAGGCATGCAGCTCTTTCCATGAGCTCTTAGTCGCTGTTCTCCTTTATATTAAAGGAAGTAGCCTTTTCAGCACTCCTAGGACCCTCGGGGCAGCCTCATTTTAGTACCAAGATCACTGAGTACCTCCACACCCCTGTTGGCTTGCTGAGCAACAACGAGGCCCTTAGGTCCCTCGGAGGTCCTCTGTGTCTGCTGAGTCATGGGCAACACACTGCACTCTTTCTTGGGATATCTTGGTTTCACAGCACTCGCACAGGTTCACGAGCACCGTTCTGGCAAGTTCCGACTTGCTGTGGAAGTCGCACACATTCCCTAGTCTGAGCTGCACTGAGAAAAACACTAGGCTTCCCCTTCCTTCCAGGAAATCCTACCTGAAGTCACCCTGCCTCCAGGAGAAGGACGCCTTGCTTCCTATTGCAACTAAAGCAAAGTTTTTCCTATAGCACTGCAACCTTTTGAATAGGCACGAGCCCAGAGGCCTAGCTAGGGCGTTCCTTGGTTGAGGCAGTTCACTAGATGCAGAACACCCTGCCACGAGAATTTGATTCAGGGAAGGAAGCAGTGTGTAATCTGTGTCTCTTTTGAGTTGTGTGAAACCACAGGGATGTATGCTGTTTGTGCCTAGGGAAATGTGGGCATGTTGGTAGTAGACTTGCTTATCCATTTTGAAAGCTCCATTCATGCTGCCTCGAGGCTCCCTGAATTCTCTGCTGTTGACAGGACCCTGGCTATTGTAGGCATTGGTCTGGGAAGAAAATGAGTTTTCTCTGGCTACACAGGGTGCTTCATTATCCGGGGTGGGACTCATCTTGCCACGCTCTAGAGCTAAAGGGAATCTCAACGTGAGTCCTTGCCTCGAGGTAAGGCCCTGAGTAGCCAGACAGAAAGGGAGGCATGCAGCTCTTTCCATGAGCTCTTAGTCGCTGTTCTGCTTTATTTTAAAGGAAGTACACTTTTCAGCACTCCTAGGCCCCTCGGGTGAGCATCCTTTTCGTTCCAAGATCACTGAGATCCTCCACACTCCTGTAGGCCTGCTGAGCAACAACGTGGCCCATATGTCCCTCGGAGTTCCTCTGTGTCTGCTGAGTCATGGGCAACACACTGCAGTCTTTCTTAGGAGATCTTGATCGAACAGCACTCGCACAGGTTGACGAGCTCCGTTTTGGCAAGTTCCAACTTGCTGTGGAAATCGCGCACACATTCCCTAGTCTGAGCTGCATTGAGGAAAACACTAGGCTTCGCCTTCCTTCCAGGACCTCCTACCTGAAGTCACCCTGCCTCCAGGAGAAAATCGGCTTGCGTTCGTATTGCAACTAAAGCAGAGTTTTTCCTCTAGCACTGCAGGCTTTTGAAGAGGCACCGGCCCCGAGGCCTAACTAGGGCGTTCCTTGGTTGAGGCCGTGCACTAGATGCAGAACGCCGTGCCTCGAGAAGTTGCTTCAGGGAAGGAACTAGTGGGTACGCTGTGTCTCTTTTGTCTTGTGAGAAACCAGAGTTTTGGATGCTGCCTGTGCACATGGAAATGGGGTCGTGATGGTACTAGCCTTGCTTTTCTCTTTGGAAACCTCCATTCTTGCTGCCGTGAAGCTCCCTGAAATTCTCTGCTGTTGACAGGCCTCGACCCACTGTAGCCATGGGTCTGGGAAGAAAATGAGTTTTCTCTGGCTGCACACGGAGCTTCAGTGGCCGGGGTGGAACTCATCATGCCATGCTCTACAGCTCAAGGAAATCTCAACGTGAGTCCTTGCCTCGAGGTAAGGCCCTGAGTAGCCATGCCGAAAGGGAGGCATGGAGCTCTTTCCATGAGCTCTTAGTCGCTGTTCTGCTTTACTTTAAAGGAAGTACCCTTTTCAGGACTCCTAGGCCCCTGGGGTGAGCATCATTTTATTCCAATATCTCTGAGTACCTCCACACCCCTGTAGGCCTGCTGAGCAACAACGAGGCCCATTGGTCCCTCGGAGGTCCTCTGTGTCTGCTGAGTCATGGGCAACACCCTGCACTCTTTCTTGGGATATCTTGATTCACAGCACTCGCACAGGTTCAAGAGCCACGTTCTAGCAAGTTCCAACAGGACGTGGAAGTCGCACTCATTCCCTAGTCTGAGCTGCACAGAGAAAAACACTAGGCATCTCCTTCCATCCAGGACCTCCTACCTGAAGTCACCCTGCCTCCAGGAGAAGGACGCCTTGCTTCCTATTGCAACTAAAGCAAAGTTTTTCCTATAGCACTGCAACCTTTTGAATAGGCACGAGCCCAGAGGCCTAGCTAGGGCGTTCCTTGGTTGAGGCAGTTCACTAGATGCAGAACACCCTGCCACGAGAATTTGATTCAGGGAAGGAAGCAGTGTGTAATCTGTGTCTCTTTTGAGTTGTGTGAAACCACAGGGATGTATGCTGTTTGTGCCTAGGGAAATGTGGGCATGTTGGTAGTAGACTTGCTTATCCATTTTGAAAGCTCCAATCATGCTGCCTTGAAGCTCCCTGAATTCTCTGCTGTTGACAGGACCCTGGCTATTGTAGGCATTGGTCTGGGAAGAAAATGAGTTTTCTCTGGCTACACAGGGTGCTTCATTATCCGGGATGGGACTCATCTTGCCATGCTCTAGAGCTAAAGGGAATCTCAACGTGAGTCCTTGCCTCGAGGTAAGGCCCTGAGTAGCCAGACAGAAAGGGAGGCATGCAGCTCTTTCCATGAGCTCTTAGTCGCTGTTCTGCTTTATTTTAAAGGAAGTACACTTTTCAGCAGTCCTAGGCCCCTCGGGTGAGCATCCTTTTCGTTCCAAGATCACTGAGATCCTCCACACTCCTGTAGGCCTGCTGAGCAACAACGTGGCCCATATGTCCCTCGGAGTTCCTCTGTGTCTGCTGAGTCATGGGCAACACACTGCAGTCTTTCTTAGGAGATCTTGATCGAACAGCACTCGCACAGGTTGACGAGCTCCGTTTTGGCAAGTTCCAACTTGCTGTGGAAATCGCGCACACATTCCCTAGTCTGAGCTGCATTGAGGAAAACACTAGGCTTCGCCTTCCTTCCAGGACCTCCTACCTGAAGTCACCCTGCCTCCAGGAGAAAATCGGCTTGCGTTCGTATTGCAACTAAAGCAGAGTTTTTCCTCTAGCACTGCAGGCTTTTGAAGAGGCACCGGCCCCGAGGCCTAACTAGGGCGTTCCTTGGTTGAGGCCGTGCACTAGATGCAGAACGCCGTGCCTCGAGAAGTTGCTTCAGGGAAGGAACTAGTGGGTACGCTGTGTCTCTTTTGTCTTGTGAGAAACCAGAGTTTTGGATGCTGCCTGTGCACATGGAAATGGGGTCGTGATGGTACTAGCCTTGCTTTTCTCTTTGGAAACCTCCATTCTTGCTGCCGTGAAGCTCCCTGAAATTCTCTGCTGTTGACCGCCCCGTGACCACTGTAGCCATGGGTCTGGGAAGAAAATGAGTTTTCTCTGGCTACACACGGAGCTTCACTGGCCGGGGTGGGGCTCACCTTGCCATGCTCTAGAGCCAAAGGGAATCTCCACGTGAGTCCTCGCCTCGAGGTAAGGCCCTGAGTAGCCCTGCAGAAAGGGAGGCATGCAGCTCTTTCCATGAGCTCTTAGTGGAGGTTCTGCTTTATATTAAAGGAAGGACCCTTTTCAGGACTCCTAGGTCTCTCGGGTGAGCATCATTTTGCTTCCAAGATCACTGACTCCCTCCACACCCCTGTGGGCCTGCTGAGCAGCATTGAGTCCCATACGTCCCTCGGAGGCCCTCTGTGTCTGCCGAGTCTCGGGCAACACACTATACGTTACTTCAGGAGAGCTACATTTCCAGAACCCTCGAACAGCATCAGAACCACATTTCTAGGCAGTCCAACATGCCCTGGAAGTCTTCGACATTGCCCTCGTCTGAGCTGCTCTGAGGAAACACTCTGCTTAGAATTGATCGAGGACCTCGTTCCTGAAGTCACTCTAGTCAAGGAGAAATACAGCATCCTAACATGCTGTGTCGCTCACAGGGCAAGCAACGTGAGAACTTGCCTCGAGGTAAGGCCCTGAAATGCTATGCACAAGCAGAGGCGTGTAGCAGTTTCCATGAGGCCGTAGTCGCTGCTCTGCAGCATTTGAACGCCAGTAGGCTTTTTAGGACACCTAGGTGCCTCGTCTGGTAAACTTATTCCCTGCAAGAACACCGAGTACCCTCAGTCTCACCTGGCCATTCTAAGCAATATCCAGGCCAGGAGCTTTCCGACTCACAGTGTGTATGCCGAGTGAAGGGCTACACAGTGCACTCTTATTGGGACATCTGGATTTAGCCAGCAATCGCACAGATTGACGAGCACCGTTCTGGCAAGTTCCAACATGCCGTGGAAGTCACACTCATTCCCTAGTCTGAGCTGCACAGAGAAAAACACTAGGCTTCTCCTTCCATCCAGGACCTCCTACCTGAAGTCACCCTGCCTCCAGGAGAAAGACGGCTGCGTTCCTATTGCAACTGAAGCACAGTTTCTCCTGTAGCACTGCAGGCTTTTGAATAGGCAAGGGCCCAGAGGCCTAGCTAGGGCTTTCCCTGGTGAGGCCGTTCACTAGATGTAGAACACCCTGCCTCGAGAAGTTGATTCAGGGAAGCAACCAGTGTGTACTCTGGGTCTCTTTTGACTTGTTAGAAACCACAGAGATGTATGCTGCCTGTGCCCACGGAAATGGGGGTATGATGGTAATAGCCTTGTTTCCCATTTGGAAACCTCCATTCTTGCTGCCGTGAAGCTCCCTGAAATTCTCTGCTGTGGACAGGCCCCTGGCTATTGTAGGCATTGGTCTGGGGAGAAAATGAGTTTTCTCTGGCTACCCAGTGTGCTTCATACCCAGGGCTGGGACTCATCTTGCCATGCTCTAGAGCTATAAGGAATCTCAACGTCAGTCCTTGCCTCGAGGTAAGGCCCTGAGTAGCCATGCAGAAAGGGAGGCATGCAGCTCTTTCCATGAGCTCTTAGTCGCTGTTCTCCTTTATATTAAAGGAAGTAGCCTTTTCAGCACTCCTAGGACCCTCGGGGCAGCCTCATTTTAGTACCAAGATCACTGAGTACCTCCACACCCCTGTTGGCTTGCTGAGCAACAACGAGGCCCTTAGGTCCCTCGGAGGTCCTCTGTGTCTGCTGAGTCATGGGCAACACACTGCACTCTTTCTTGGGATATCTTGGTTTCACAGCACTCGCACAGGTTCACGAGCACCGTTCTGGCAAGTTCCGACTTGCTGTGGAAGTCGCACACATTCCCTAGTCTGAGCTGCACTGAGAAAAACACTAGGCTTCCCCTTCCTTCCAGGAAATCCTACCTGAATTCACCCTGCCTCCAGGAGAAGGACGCCTTGCTTCCTATTGCAACTAAAGCAAAGTTTTTCCTATAGCACTGCAACCTTTTGAATAGGCACGAGCCCAGAGGCCTAGCTAGGGCGTTCCTTGGTTGAGGCAGTTCACTAGATGCAGAACACCCTGCCACGAGAATTTGATTCAGGGAAGGAAGCAGTGTGTAATCTGTGTCTCTTTTGAGTTGTGTGAAACCACAGGGATGTATGCTGTTTGTGCCTAGGGAAATGTGGGCATGTTGGTAGTAGACTTGCTTATCCATTTTGAAAGCTCCATTCATGCTGCCTCGAGGCTCCCTGAATTCTCTGCTGTTGACAGGACCCTGGCTATTGTAGGCATTGGTCTGGGAAGAAAATGAGTTTTCTCTGGCTACACAGGGTGCTTCATTATCCGGGGTGGGACTCATCTTGCCACGCTCTAGAGCTAAAGGGAATCTCAACGTGAGTCCTTGCCTCGAGGTAAGGCCCTGAGTAGCCAGACAGAAAGGGAGGCATGCAGCTCTTTCCATGAGCTCTTAGTCGCTGTTCTGCTTTATTTTAAAGGAAGTACACTTTTCAGCACTCCTAGGCCCCTCGGGTGAGCATCCTTTTCGTTCCAAGATCACTGAGATCCTCCACACTCCTGTAGGCCTGCTGAGCAACAACGTGGCCCATATGTCCCTCGGAGTTCCTCTGTGTCTGCTGAGTCATGGGCAACACACTGCAGTCTTTCTTAGGAGATCTTGATCGAACAGCACTCGCACAGGTTGACGAGCTCCGTTTTGGCAAGTTCCAACTTGCTGTGGAAATCGCGCACACATTCCCTAGTCTGAGCTGCATTGAGGAAAACACTAGGCTTCGCCTTCCTTCCAGGACCTCCTACCTGAAGTCACCCTGCCTCCAGGAGAAAATCGGCTTGCGTTCGTATTGCAACTAAAGCAGAGTTTTTCCTCTAGCACTGCAGGCTTTTGAAGAGGCACCGGCCCCGAGGCCTAACTAGGGCGTTCCTTGGTTGAGGCCGTGCACTAGATGCAGAACGCCGTGCCTCGAGAAGTTGCTTCAGGGAAGGAACTAGTGGGTACGCTGTGTCTCTTTTGTCTTGTGAGAAACCAGAGTTTTGGATGCTGCCTGTGCACATGGAAATGGGGTCGTGATGGTACTAGCCTTGCTTTTCTCTTTGGAAACCTCCATTCTTGCTGCCGTGAAGCTCCCTGAAATTCTCTGCTGTTGACAGGCCTCGACCCACTGTAGCCATGGGTCTGGGAAGAAAATGAGTTTTCTCTGGCTGCACACGGAGCTTCAGTGGCCGGGGTGGAACTCATCATGCCATGCTCTAAAGCTCAAGGAAATCTCAACGTGAGTCCTTGCCTCGAGGTAAGGCCCTGAGTAGCCATGCCGAAAGGGAGGCATGGAGCTCTTTCCATGAGCTCTTAGTCGCTGTTCTGCTTTACTTTAAAGGAAGTACCCTTTTCAGGACTCCTAGGCCCCTGGTGTGAGCATCATTTTATTCCAATATCTCTGAGTACCTCCACACCCCTGTAGGCCTGCTGAGCAACAACGAGGCCCATTGGTCCCTCGGAGGTCCTCTGTGTCTGCTGAGTCATGGGCAACACCCTGCACTCTTTCTTGTGATATCTTGATTCACAGCACTCGCACAGGTTCAAGAGCCACGTTCTAGCAAGTTCCAACAGGACGTGGAAGTCGCACTCATTCCCTAGTCTGAGCTGCACAGAGAAAAACACTAGGCATCTCCTTCCATCCAGGACCTCCTACCTGAAGTCACCCTGCCTCCAGGAGAAGGACGCCTTGCTTCCTATTGCAACTAAAGCAAAGTTTTTCCTATAGCACTGCAACCTTTTGAATAGGCACGAGCCCAGAGGCCTAGCTAGGGCGTTCCTTGGTTGAGGCAGTTCACTAGATGCAGAACACCCTGCCACGAGAATTTGATTCAGGGAAGGAAGCAGTGTGTAATCTGTGTCTCTTTTGAGTTGTGTGAAACCACAGGGATGTATGCTGTTTGTGCCTAGGGAAATGTGGGCATGTTGGTAGTAGACTTGCTTATCCATTTTGAAAGCTCCAATCATGCTGCCTTGAAGCTCCCTGAATTCTCTGCTGTTGACAGGACCCTGGCTATTGTAGGCATTGGTCTGGGAAGAAAATGAGTTTTCTCTGGCTACACAGGGTGCTTCATTATCCGGGATGGGACTCATCTTGCCATGCTCTAGAGCTAAAGGGAATCTCAACGTGAGTCCTTGCCTCGAGGTAAGGCCCTGAGTAGCCAGACAGAAAGGGAGGCATGCAGCTCTTTCCATGAGCTCTTAGTCGCTGTTCTGCTTTATTTTAAAGGAAGTACACTTTTCAGCAGTCCTAGGCCCCTCGGGTGAGCATCCTTTTCGTTCCAAGATCACTGAGATCCTCCACACTCCTGTAGGCCTGCTGAGCAACAACGTGGCCCATATGTCCCTCGGAGTTCCTCTGTGCCTGCTGAGTCATGGGCAACACACTGCAGTCTTTCTTAGGAGATCTTGATCGAACAGCACTCGCACAGGTTGACGAGCTCCGTTTTGGCAAGTTCCAACTTGCTGTGGAAATCGCGCACACATTCCCTAGTCTGAGCTGCATTGAGGAAAACACTAGGCTTCGCCTTCCTTCCAGGACCTCCTACCTGAAGTCACCCTGCCTCCAGGAGAAAATCGGCTTGCGTTCGTATTGCAACTAAAGCAGAGTTTTTCCTCTAGCACTGCAGGCTTTTGAAGAGGCACCGGCCCCGAGGCCTAACTACGGCGTTCCTTGGTTGAGGCCGTGCACTAGATGCAGAACGCCGTGCCTCGAGAAGTTGCTTCAGGGAAGGAACTAGTGGGTACGCTGTGTCTCTTTGGTCTTGTGAGAAACCAGAGTTTTGGATGCTGCCTGTGCACATGGAAATGGGGTCGTGATGGTACTAGCCTTGCTTTTCTCTTTGGAAACCTCCATTCTTGCTGCCGTGAAGCTCCCTGAAATTCTCTGCTGTTGACCGCCCCGTGACCACTGTAGCCATGGGTCTGGGAAGAAAATGAGTTTTCTCTGGCTACACACGGAGCTTCACTGGCCGGGGTGGGGCTCACCTTGCCATGCTCTAGAGCCAAAGGGAATCTCCACGTGAGTCCTCGCCTCGAGGTAAGGCCCTGAGTAGCCCTGCAGAAAGGGAGGCATGCAGCTCTTTCCATGAGCTCTTAGTGGAGGTTCTGCTTTATATTAAAGGAAGGACCCTTTTCAGGACTCCTAGGTCTCTCGGGTGAGCATCATTTTGCTTCCAAGATCACTGACTCCCTCCACACCCCTGTGGGCCTGCTGAGCAGCATTGAGTCCCATACGTCCCTCGGAGGCCCTCTGTGTCTGCCGAGTCTCGGGCAACACACTATACGTTACTTCAGGAGAGCTACATTTCCAGAACCCTCGAACAGCATCAGAACCACATTTCTAGGCAGTCCAACATGCCCTGGAAGTCTTCGACATTGCCCTCGTCTGAGCTGCTCTGAGGAAACACTCTGCTTAGAATTGATCGAGGACCTCGTTCCTGAAGTCACTCTAGTCAAGGAGAAATACAGCATCCTAACATGCTGTGTCGCTCACAGGGCAAGCAACGTGAGAACTTGCCTCGAGGTAAGGCCCTGAAATGCTATGCACAAGCAGAGGCGTGTAGCAGTTTCCATGAGGCCGTAGTCGCTGCTCTGCAGCATTTGAACGCCAGTAGGCTTTTTAGGACACCTAGGTGCCTCGTCTGGTAAACTTATTCCCTGCAAGAACACCGAGTACCCTCAGTCTCACCTGGCCATTCTAAGCAATATCCAGGCCAGGAGCTTTCCGACTCACAGTGTGTATGCCGAGTGAAGGGCTACACAGTGCACTCTTATTGGGACATCTGGATTTAGCCAGCAATCGCACAGATTGACGAGCACCGTTCTGGCAAGTTCCAACATGCCGTGGAAGTCACACTCATTCCCTAGTCTGAGCTGCACAGAGAAAAACACTAGGCTTCTCCTTCCATCCAGGACCTCCTACCTGAAGTCACCCTGCCTCCAGGAGAAAGACGGCTGCGTTCCTATTGCAACTGAAGCACAGTTTCTCCTGTAGCACTGCAGGCTTTTGAATAGGCAAGGGCCCAGAGGCCTAGCTAGGGCTTTCCCTGGTGAGGCCGTTCACTAGATGTAGAACACCCTGCCTCGAGAAGTTGATTCAGGGAAGCAACCAGTGTGTACTCTGGGTCTCTTTTGACTTGTTAGAAACCACAGAGATGTATGCTGCCTGTGCCCACGGAAATGGGGGTATGATGGTAATAGCCTTGTTTCCCATTTGGAAACCTCCATTCTTGCTGCCGTGAAGCTCCCTGAAATTCTCTGCTGTGGACAGGCCCCTGGCTATTGTAGGCATTGGTCTGGGGAGAAAATGAGTTTTCTCTGGCTACCCAGTGTGCTTCATACCCAGGGCTGGGACTCATCTTGCCATGCTCTAGAGCTATAAGGAATCTCAACGTCAGTCCTTGCCTCGAGGTAAGGCCCTGAGTAGCCATGCAGAAAGGGAGGCATGCAGCTCTTTCCATGAGCTCTTAGTCGCTGTTCTCCTTTATATTAAAGGAAGTAGCCTTTTCAGCACTCCTAGGACCCTCGGGGCAGCCTCATTTTAGTACCAAGATCACTGAGTACCTCCACACCCCTGTTGGCTTGCTGAGCAACAACGAGGCCATTAGGTCCCTCGGAGGTCCTCTGTGTCTGCTGAGTCATGGGCAACACACTGCACTCTTTCTTGGGATATCTTGGTTTCACAGCACTCGCACAGGTTCACGAGCACCGTTCTGGCAAGTTCCGACTTGCTGTGGAAGTCGCACACATTCCCTAGTCTGAGCTGCACTGAGAAAAACACTAGGCTTCCCCTTCCTTCCAGGAACTCCTACCTGAAGTCACCCTGCCTCCAGGAGAAGGACGCCTTGCTTCCTATTGCAACTAAAGCAAAGTTTTTCCTATAGCACTGCAACCTTTTGAATAGGCACGAGCCCAGAGGCCTAGCTAGGGCGTTCCTTGGTTGAGGCAGTTCACTAGATGCAGAACACCCTGCCACGAGAATTTGATTCAGGGAAGGAAGCAGTGTGTAATCTGTGTCTCTTTTGAGTTGTGTGAAACCACAGGGATGTATGCTGTTTGTGCCTAGGGAAATGTGGGCATGTTGGTAGTAGACTTGCTTATCCATTTTGAAAGCTCCATTCATGCTGCCTCGAGGCTCCCTGAATTCTCTGCTGTTGACAGGACCCTGGCTATTGTAGGCATTGGTCTGGGAAGAAAATGAATTTTCTCTGGCTACACAGGGTGCTTCATTATCCGGGGTGGGACTCATCTTGCCATGCTCTAGAGCTAAAGGGAATCTCAACGTGAGTCCTTGCCTCGAGGTAAGGCCCTGAGTAGCCAGACAGAAAGGGAGGCATGCAGCTCTTTCCATGAGCTCTTAGTCGCTGTTCTGCTTTATTTTAAAGGAAGTACACTTTTCAGCACTCCTAGGCCCCTCGGGTGAGCATCCTTTTCGTTCCAAGATCACTGAGATCCTCCACACTCCTGTAGGCCTGCTGAGCAACAACGTGGCCCATATGTCCCTCGGAGTTCCTCTGTGTCTGCTGAGTCATGGGCAACACACTGCAGTCTTTCTTAGGAGATCTTGATCGAACAGCACTCGCACAGGTTGACGAGCTCCGTTTTGGCAAGTTCCAACTTGCTGTGGAAATCGCGCACACATTCCCTAGTCTGAGCTGCATTGAGGAAAACACTAGGCTTCGCCTTCCTTCCAGGACCTCCTACCTGAAGTCACCCTGCCTCCAGGAGAAAATCGGCTTGCGTTCGTATTGCAACTAAAGCAGAGTTTTTCCTCTAGCACTGCAGGCTTTTGAAGAGGCACCGGCCCCGAGGCCTAACTAGGGCGTTCCTTGGTTGAGGCCGTGCACTAGATGCAGAACGCCGTGCCTCGAGAAGTTGCTTCAGGGAAGGAACTAGTGGGTACGCTGTGTCTCTTTTGTCTTGTGAGAAACCAGAGTTTTGGATGCTGCCTGTGCACATGGAAATGGGGTCGTGATGGTACTAGCCTTGCTTTTCTCTTTGGAAACCTCCATTCTTGCTGCCGTGAAGCTCCCTGAAATTCTCTGCTGTTGACAGGCCTCGACCCACTGTAGCCATGGGTCTGGGAAGAAAATGAGTTTTCTCTGGCTGCACACGGAGCTTCAGTGGCCGGGGTGGAACTCATCATGCCATGCTCTACAGCTCAAGGAAATCTCAACGTGAGTCCTTGCCTCGAGGTAAGGCCCTGAGTAGCCATGCCGAAAGGGAGGCATGGAGCTCTTTCCATGAGCTCTTAGTCGCTGTTCTGCTTTACTTTAAAGGAAGTACCCTTTTCAGGACTCCTAGGCCCCTGGGGTGAGCCTCATTTTATTCCAATATCTCTGAGTACCTCCACACCCCTGTAGGCCTGCTGAGCAACAACGAGGCCCATTGGTCCCTCGGAGGTCCTCTGTGTCTGCTGAGTCATGGGCAACACCCTGCACTCTTTCTTGTGATATCTTGATTCACAGCACTCGCACAGGTTCAAGAGCCACGTTCTAGCAAGTTCCAACAGGACGTGGAAGTCGCACTCATTCCCTAGTCTGAGCTGCACAGAGAAAAACACTAGGCATCTCCTTCCATCCAGGACCTCCTACCTGAAGTCACCCTGCCTCCAGGAGAAGGACGCCTTGCTTCCTATTGCAACTAAAGCAAAGTTTTTCCTATAGCACTGCAACCTTTTGAATAGGCACGAGCCCAGAGGCCTAGCTAGGGCGTTCCTTGGTTGAGGCAGTTCACTAGATGCAGAACACCCTGCCACGAGAATTTGATTCAGGGAAGGAAGCAGTGTGTAATCTGTGTCTCTTTTGAGTTGTGTGAAACCACAGGGTTGTATGCTGTTTGTGCCTAGGGAAATGTGGGCATGTTGGTAGTAGACTTGCTTATCCATTTTGAAAGCTCCAATCATGCTGCCTTGAAGCTCCCTGAATTCTCTGCTGTTGACAGGACCCTGGCTATTGTAGGCATTGGTCTGGGAAGAAAATGAGTTTTCTCTGGCTACACAGGGTGCTTCATTATCCGGGATGGGACTCATCTTGCCATGCTCTAGAGCTAAAGGGAATCTCAACGTGAGTCCTTGCCTCGAGGTAAGGCCCTGAGTAGCCAGACAGAAAGGGAGGCATGCAGCTCTTTCCATGAGCTCTTAGTCGCTGTTCTGCTTTATTTTAAAGGAAGTACACTTTTCAGCAGTCCTAGGCCCCTCGGGTGAGCATCCTTTTCGTTCCAAGATCACTGAGATCCTCCACACTCCTGTAGGCCTGCTGAGCAACAACGTGGCCCATATGTCCCTCGGAGTTCCTCTGTGTCTGCTGAGTCATGGGCAACACACTGCAGTCTTTCTTAGGAGATCTTGATCGAACAGCACTCGCACAGGTTGACGAGCTCCGTTTTGGCAAGTTCCAACTTGCTGTGGAAATCGCGCACACATTCCCTAGTCTGAGCTGCATTGAGGAAAACACTAGGCTTCGCCTTCCTTCCAGGACCTCCTACCTGAAGTCACCCTGCCTCCAGGAGAAAATCGGCTTGTGTTCGTATTGCAACTAAAGCAGAGTTTTTCCTCTAGCACTGCAGGCTTTTGAAGAGGCACCGGCCCCGAGGCCTAACTAGGGCGTTCCTTGGTTGAGGCCGTGCACTAGATGCAGAACGCCGTGCCTCGAGAAGTTGCTTCAGGGAAGGAACTAGTGGGTACGCTGTGTCTCTTTGGTCTTGTGAGAAACCAGAGTTTTGGATGCTGCCTGTGCACATGGAAATGGGGTCGTGATGGTACTAGCCTTGCTTTTCTCTTTGGAAACCTCCATTCTTGCTGCCGTGAAGCTCCCTGAAATTCTCTGCTGTTGACCGCCCCGTGACCACTGTAGCCATGGGTCTGGGAAGAAAATGAGTTTTCTCTGGCTACACACGGAGCTTCACTGGCCGGGGTGGGGCTCACCTTGCCATGCTCTAGAGCCAAAGGGAATCTCCACGTGAGTCCTCGCCTCGAGGTAAGGCCCTGAGTAGCCCTGCAGAAAGGGAGGCATGCAGCTCTTTCCATGAGCTCTTAGTGGAGGTTCTGCTTTATATTAAAGGAAGGACCCTTTTCAGGACTCCTAGGTCTCTCGGGTGAGCATCATTTTGCTTCCAAGATCACTGACTCCCTCCACACCCCTGTGGGCCTGCTGAGCAGCATTGAGTCCCATACGTCCCTCGGAGGCCCTCTGTGTCTGCCGAGTCTCGGGCAACACACTATACGTTACTTCAGGAGAGCTACATTTCCAGAACCCTCGAACAGCATCAGAACCACATTTCTAGGCAGTCCAACATGCCCTGGAAGTCTTCGACATTGCCCTCGTCTGAGCTGCTCTGAGGAAACACTCTGCTTAGAATTGATCGAGGACCTCGTTCCTGAAGTCACTCTAGTCAAGGAGAAATACAGCATCCTAACATGCTGTGTCGCTCACAGGGCAAGCAACGTGAGAACTTGCCTCGAGGTAAGGCCCTGAAATGCTATGCACAAGCAGAGGCGTGTAGCAGTTTCCATGAGGCCGTAGTCGCTGCTCTGCAGCATTTGAACGCCAGTAGGCTTTTTAGGACACCTAGGTGCCTCGTCTGGTAAACTTATTCCCTGCAAGAACACCGAGTACCCTCAGTCTCACCTGGCCATTCTAAGCAATATCCAGGCCAGGAGCTTTCCGACTCACAGTGTGTATGCCGAGTGAAGGGCTACACAGTGCACTCTTATTGGGACATCTGGATTTAGCCAGCAATCGCACAGATTGACGAGCACCGTTCTGGAAAGTTCCAACATGCCGTGGAAGTCACACTCATTCCCTAGTCTGAGCTGCACAGAGAAAAACACTAGGCTTCTCCTTCCATCCAGGACCTCCTACCTGAAGTCACCCTGCCTCCAGGAGAAAGACGGCTGCGTTCCTATTGCAACTGAAGCACAGTTTCTCCTGTAGCACTGCAGGCTTTTGAATAGGCAAGGGCCCAGAGGCCTAGCTAGGGCTTTCCCTGGTGAGGCCGTTCACTAGAGGTAGAACACCCTGCCTCGAGAAGTTGATTCAGGGAAGCAACCAGTGTGTACTCTGTGTCTCTTTTGACTTGTTAGAAACCACAGAGATGTATGCTGCCTGTGCCCACGGAAATGGGGGTATGATGGTAATAGCCTTGTTTCCCATTTGGAAACCTCCATTCTTGCTGCCGTGAAGCTCCCTGAAATTCTCTGCTGTGGACAGGCCCCTGGCTATTGTAGGCATTGGTCTGGGGAGAAAATGAGTTTTCTCTGGCTACCCAGTGTGCTTCATACCCAGGGCTGGGACTCATCTTGCCATGCTCTAGAGCTATAAGGAATCTCAACGTCAGTCCTTGCCTCGAGGTAAGGCCCTGAGTAGCCATGCAGAAAGGGAGGCATGCAGCTCTTTCCATGAGCTCTTAGTCGCTGTTCTCCTTTATATTAAAGGAAGTAGCCTTTTCAGCACTCCTAGGACCCTCGGGGCAGCCTCATTTTAGTACCAAGATCACTGAGTACCTCCACACCCCTGTTGGCTTGCTGAGCAACAACGAGGCCCTTAGGTCCCTCGGAGGTCCTCTGTGTCTGCTGAGTCATGGGCAACACACTGCACTCTTTCTTGGGATATCTTGGTTTCACAGCACTCGCACAGGTTCACGAGCACCGTTCTGGCAAGTTCCGACTTGCTGTGGAAGTCGCACACATTCCCTAGTCTGAGCTGCACTGAGAAAAACACTAGGCTTCCCCTTCCTTCCAGGAAATCCTACCTGAAGTCACCCTGCCTCCAGGAGAAGGACGCCTTGCTTCCTATTGCAACTAAAGCAAAGTTTTTCCTATAGCACTGCAACCTTTTGAATAGGCACGAGCCCAGAGGCCTAGCTAGGGCGTTCCTTGGTTGAGGCAGTTCACTAGATGCAGAACACCCTGCCACGAGAATTTGATTCAGGGAAGGAAGCAGTGTTTAATCTGTGTCTCTTTTGAGTTGTGTGAAACCACAGGGATGTATGCTGTTTGTGCCTAGGGAAATGTGGGCATGTTGGTAGTAGACTTGCTTATCCATTTTGAAAGCTCCATTCATGCTGCCTCGAGGCTCCCTGAATTCTCTGCTGTTGACAGGACCCTGGCTATTGTAGGCATTGGTCTGGGAAGAAAATGAGTTTTCTCTGGCTACACAGGGTGCTTCATTATCCGGGGTGGGACTCATCTTGCCACGCTCTAGAGCTAAAGGGAATCTCAACGTGAGTCCTTGCCTCGAGGTAAGGCCCTGAGTAGCCAGACAGAAAGGGAGGCATCCAGCTCTTTCCATGAGCTCTTAGTCGCTGTTCTGCTTTATTTTAAAGGAAGTACACTTTTCAGCACTCCTAGGCCCCTCGGGTGAGCATCCTTTTCGTTCCAAGATCACTGAGATCCTCCACACTCCTGTAGGCCTGCTGAGCAACAACGTGGCCCATATGTCCCTCGGAGTTCCTCTGTGTCTGCTGAGTCATGGGCAACACACTGCAGTCTTTCTTAGGAGATCTTGATCGAACAGCACTCGCACAGGTTGACGAGCTCCGTTTTGGCAAGTTCCAACTTGCTGTGGAAATCGCGCACACATTCCCTAGTCTGAGCTGCATTGAGGAAAACACTAGGCTTCGCCTTCCTTCCAGGACCTCCTACCTGAAGTCACCCTGCCTCCAGGAGAAAATCGGCTTGCGTTCGTATTGCAACTAAAGCAGAGTTTTTCCTCTAGCACTGCAGGCTTTTGAAGAGGCACCGGCCCCGAGGCCTAACTAGGGCGTTCCTTGGTTGAGGCCGTGCACTAGATGCAGAACGCCGTGCCTCGAGAAGTTGCTTCAGGGAAGGAACTAGTGGGTACGCTGTGTCTCTTTTGTCTTGTGAGAAACCAGAGTTTTGGATGCTGCCTGTGCACATGGAAATGGGGTCGTGATGGTACTAGCCTTGCTTTTCTCTTTGGAAACCTCCATTCTTGCTGCCGTGAAGCTCCCTGAAATTCTCTGCTGTTGACAGGCCTCGACCCACTGTAGCCATGGGTCTGGGAAGAAAATGAGTTTTCTCTGGCTGCACACGGAGCTTCAGTGGCCGGGGTGGAACTCATCATGCCATGCTCTACAGCTCAAGGAAATCTCAACGTGAGTCCTTGCCTCGAGGTAAGGCCCTGAGTAGCCATGCCGAAAGGGAGGCATGGAGCTCTTTCCATGAGCTCTTAGTCGCTGTTCTGCTTTACTTTAAAGGAAGTACCCTTTTCAGTACTCCTAGGCCCCTGGTGTGAGCATCATTTTATTCCAATATCTCTGAGTACCTCCACACCCCTGTAGGCCTGCTGAGCAACAACGAGGCCCATTGGTCCCTCGGAGGTCCTCTGTGTCTGCTGAGTCATGGGCAACACCCTGCACTCTTTCTTGTGATATCTTGATTCACAGCACTCGCACAGGTTCAAGAGCCACGTTCTAGCAAGTTCCAACAGGACGTGGAAGTCGCACTCATTCCCTAGTCTGAGCTGCACAGAGAAAAACACTAGGCATCTCCTTCCATCCAGGACCTCCTACCTGAAGTCACCCTGCCTCCAGGAGAAGGACGCCTTGCTTCCTATTGCAACTAAAGCAAAGTTTTTCCTATAGCACTGCAACCTTTTGAATAGGCACGAGCCCAGAGGCCTAGCTAGGGCGTTCCTTGGTTGAGGCAGTTCACTAGATGCAGAACACCCTGCCACGAGAATTTGATTCAGGGAAGGAAGCAGTGTGTAATCTGTGTCTCTTTTGAGTTGTGTGAAACCACAGGGATGTATGCTGTTTGTGCCTAGGGAAATGTGGGCATGTTGGTAGTAGACTTGCTTATCCATTTTGAAAGCTCCATTCATGCTGCCTTGAAGCTCCCTGAATTCTCTGCTGTTGACAGGACCCTGGCTATTGTAGGCATTGGTCTGGGAAGAAAATGAGTTTTCTCTGGCTACACAGGGTGCTTCATTATCCGGGGTGGGACTCATCTTGCCATGCTCTAGAGCTAAAGGGAATCTCAACGTGGGTCCTTGCCTCGAGGTAAGGCCCTGAGTAGCCAGACAGAAAGGGAGGCATGCAGCTCTTTCCATGAGCTCTTAGTCGCTGTTCTGCTTTATTTTAAAGGAAGTACACTTTACAGCACTCCTAGGCCCCTCGGGTGAGCATCCTTTTCGTTCCAAGATCACTGAGATCCTCCACACTCCTGTAGGCCTGCTGAGCAACAACGTGGCCCATATGTCCCTCGGAGTTCCTCTGTGCCTGCTGAGTCATGGGCAACACACTGCAGTCTTTCTTAGGAGATCTTGATCGAACAGCACTCGCACAGGTTGACGAGCTCCGTTTTGGCAAGTTCCAACTTGCTGTGGAAATCGCGCACACATTCCCTAGTCTGAGCTGCATTGAGGAAAACACTAGGCTTCGCCTTCCTTCCAGGACCTCCTACCTGAAGTCACCCTGCCTCCAGGAGAAAATCGGCTTGCGTTCGTATTGTAACTAAAGCAGAGTTTTTCCTCTAGCACTGCAGGCTTTTGAAGAGGCACCGGCCCCGAGGCCTAACTAGGGCGTTCCTTGGTTGAGGCCGTGCACTAGATGCAGAACGCCGTGCCTCGAGAAGTTGCTTCAGGGAAGGAACTAGTGGGTACGCTGTGTCTCTTTTGTCTTGTGAGAAACCAGAGTTTGGATGCTGCCTGTGCACATGGAAATGGGGTCGTGATGGTACTAGCCTTGCTTTTCTCTTTGGAAACCTCCATTCTTGCTGCCGTGAAGCTCCCTGAAATTCTCTGCTGTTGACCGCCCCGTGACCACTGTAGCCATGGGTCTGGGAAGAAAATGAGTTTTCTCTGGCTACACACGGAGCTTCACTGGCCGGGGTGGGGCTCACCTTGCCATGCTCTAGAGCCAAAGGGAATCTCCACGTGAGTCCTCGCCTCGAGGTAAGGCCCTGAGTAGCCCTGCAGAAAGGGAGGCATGCAGCTCTTTCCATGAGCTCTTAGTGGAGGTTCTGCTTTATATTAAAGGAAGGACCCTTTTCAGGACTCCTAGGTCTCTCGGGTGAGCATCATTTTGCTTCCAAGATCACTGACTCCCTCCACACCCCTGTGGGCCTGCTGAGCAGCATTGAGTCCCATACGTCCCTCGGAGGCCCTCTGTGTCTGCCGAGTCTCGGGCAACACACTATACGTTACTTCAGGAGAGCTACATTTCCAGAACCCTCGAACAGCATCAGAACCACATTTCTAGGCAGTCCAACATGCCCTGGAAGTCTTCGACATTGCCCTCGTCTGAGCTGCTCTGAGGAAACACTCTGCTTAGAATTGATCGAGGACCTCGTTCCTGAAGTCACTCTAGTCAAGGAGAAATACAGCATCCTAACATGCTGTGTCGCTCACAGGGCAAGCAACGTGAGAACTTGCCTCGAGGTAAGGCCCTGAAATGCTATGCACAAGCAGAGGCGTGTAGCAGTTTCCATGAGGCCGTAGTCGCTGCTCTGCAGCATTTGAACGCCAGTAGGCTTTTTAGGACACCTAGGTGCCTCGTCTGGTAAACTTATTCCCTGCAAGAACACCGAGTACCCTCAGTCTCACCTGGCCATTCTAAGCAATATCCAGGCCAGGAGCTTTCCGACTCACAGTGTGTATGCCGAGTGAAGGGCTACACAGTGCACTCTTATTGGGACATCTGGATGTAGCCAGCAATCGCACAGATTGACGAGCACCGTTCTGGCAAGTTCCAACATGCCGTGGAAGTCACACTCTTTCCCTAGTCTGAGCTGCACAGAGAAAAACACTAGGCTTCTCCTTCCATCCAGGACCTCCTACCTGAAGTCACCCTGCCTCCAGGAGAAAGACGGCTGCGTTCCTATTGCAACTGAAGCACAGTTTCTCCTGTAGCACTGCAGGCTTTTGAATAGGCAAGGGCCCAGAGGCCTAGCTAGGGCTTTCCCTGGTGAGGCCGTTCACTAGAGGTAGAACACCCTGCCTCGAGAAGTTGATTCAGGGAAGCAACCAGTGTGTACTCTGTGTCTCTTTTGACTTGTTAGAAACCACAGAGATGTATGCTGCCTGTGCCCACGGAAATGGGGGTATGATGGTAATAGCCTTGTTTCCCATTTGGAAACCTCCATTCTTGCTGCCGTGAAGCTCCCTGAAATTCTCTGCTGTGGACAGGCCCCTGGCTATTGTAGGCATTGGTCTGGGGAGAAAATGAGTTTTCTCTGGCTACCCAGTGTGCTTCATACCCAGGGCTGGGACTCATCTTGCCATGCTCTAGAGCTATAAGGAATCTCAACGTCAGTCCTTGCCTCGAGGTAAGGCCCTGAGTAGCCATGCAGAAAGGGAGGCATGCAGCTCTTTCCATGAGCTCTTAGTCGCTGTTCTCCTTTATATTAAAGGAAGTAGCCTTTTCAGCACTCCTAGGACCCTCGGGGCAGCCTCATTTTAGTACCAAGATCACTGAGTACCTCCACACCCCTGTTGGCTTGCTGAGCAACAACGAGGCCCTTAGGTCCCTCGGAGGTCCTCTGTGTCTGCTGAGTCATGGGCAACACACTGCACTCTTTCTTGGGATATCTTGGTTTCACAGCACTCGCACAGGTTCACGAGCACCGTTCTGGCAAGTTCCGACTTGCTGTGGAAGTCGCACACATTCCCTAGTCTGAGCTGCACTGAGAAAAACACTAGGCTTCCCCTTCCTTCCAGGAAATCCTACCTGAAGTCACCCTGCCTCCAGGAGAAGGACGCCTTGCTTCCTATTGCAACTAAAGCACAGTTTTTCCTATAGCACTGCAACCTTTTGAATAGGCACGAGCCCAGAGGCCTAGCTAGGGCGTTCCTTGGTTGAGGCAGTTCACTAGATGCAGAACACCCTGCCACGAGAATTTGATTCAGGGAAGGAAGCAGTGTGTAATCTGTGTCTCTTTTGAGTTGTGTGAAACCACAGGGATGTATGCTGTTTGTGCCTAGGGAAATGTGGGCATGTTGGTAGTAGACTTGCTTATCCATTTTGAAAGCTCCATTCATGCTGCCTCGAGGCTCCCTGAATTCTCTGCTGTTGACAGGACCCTGGCTATTGTAGGCATTGTTCTGGGAAGAAAATGAGTTTTCTCTGGCTACACAGGGTGCTTCATTATCCGGGGTGGGACTCATCTTGCCACGCTCTAGAGCTAAAGGGAATCTCAACGTGAGTCCTTGCCTCGAGGTAAGGCCCTGAGTAGCCAGACAGAAAGGGAGGCATGCAGCTCTTTCCATGAGCTCTTAGTCGCTGTTCTGCTTTATTTTAAAGGAAGTACACTTTTCAGCAGTCCTAGGCCCCTCGGGTGAGCATCCTTTTCGTTCCAAGATCACTGAGATCCTCCACACTCCTGTAGGCCTGCTGAGCAACAACGTGGCCCATATGTCCCTCGGAGTTCCTCTGTGTCTGCTGAGTCATGGGCAACACACTGCAGTCTTTCTTAGGAGATCTTGATCGAACAGCACTCGCACAGGTTGACGAGCTCCGTTTTGGCAAGTTCCAACTTGCTGTGGAAATCGCGCACACATTCCCTAGTCTGAGCTGCACTGAGAAAAACACTAGGCTTCCCCTTCCTTCCAGGAAATCCTACCTGAAGTCACCCTGCCTCCAGGAGAAGGACGCCTTGCTTCCTATTGCAACTAAAGCACAGTTTTTCCTATAGCACTGCAACCTTTTGAATAGGCACGAGCCCAGAGGCCTAGCTAGGGCGTTCCTTGGTTGAGGCAGTTCACTAGATGCAGAACACCCTGCCACGAGAATTTGATTCAGGGAAGGAAGCAGTGTGTAATCTGTGTCTCTTTTGAGTTGTGTGAAACCACAGGGATGTATGCTGTTTGTGCCTAGGGAAATGTGGGCATGTTGGTAGTAGACTTGCTTATCCATTTTGAAAGCTCCATTCATGCTGCCTCGAGGCTCCCTGAATTCTCTGCTGTTGACAGGACCCTGGCTATTGTAGGCATTGTTCTGGGAAGAAAATGAGTTTTCTCTGGCTACACAGGGTGCTTCATTATCCGGGGTGGGACTCATCTTGCCACGCTCTAGAGCTAAAGGGAATCTCAACGTGAGTCCTTGCCTCGAGGTAAGGCCCTGAGTAGCCAGACAGAAAGGGAGGCATGCAGCTCTTTCCATGAGCTCTTAGTCGCTGTTCTGCTTTATTTTAAAGGAAGTACACTTTTCAGCAGTCCTAGGCCCCTCGGGTGAGCATCCTTTTCGTTCCAAGATCACTGAGATCCTCCACACTCCTGTAGGCCTGCTGAGCAACAACGTGGCCCATATGTCCCTCGGAGTTCCTCTGTGTCTGCTGAGTCATGGGCAACACACTGCAGTCTTTCTTAGGAGATCTTGATCGAACAGCACTCGCACAGGTTGACGAGCTCCGTTTTGGCAAGTTCCAACTTGCTGTGGAAATCGCGCACACATTCCCTAGTCTGAGCTGCACTGAGAAAAACACTAGGCTTCCCCTTCCTTCCAGGAAATCCTACCTGAAGTCACCCTGCCTCCAGGAGAAGGACGCCTTGCTTCCTATTGCAACTAAAGCACAGTTTTTCCTATAGCACTGCAACCTTTTGAATAGGCACGAGCCCAGAGGCCTAGCTAGGGCGTTCCTTGGTTGAGGCAGTTCACTAGATGCAGAACACCCTGCCACGAGAATTTGATTCAGGGAAGGAAGCAGTGTGTAATCTGTGTCTCTTTTGAGTTGTGTGAAACCACAGGGATGTATGCTGTTTGTGCCTAGGGAAATGTGGGCATGTTGGTAGTAGACTTGCTTATCCATTTTGAAAGCTCCATTCATGCTGCCTCGAGGCTCCCTGAATTCTCTGCTGTTGACAGGACCCTGGCTATTGTAGGCATTGGTCTGGGAAGAAAATGAGTTTTCTCTGGCTACACAGGGTGCTTCATTATCCGGGGTGGGACTCATCTTGCCACGCTCTAGAGCTAAAGGGAATCTCAACGTGAGTCCTTGCCTCGAGGTAAGGCCCTGAGTAGCCAGACAGAAAGGGAGGCATCCAGCTCTTTCCATGAGCTCTTAGTCGCTGTTCTGCTTTATTTTAAAGGAAGTACACTTTTCAGCACTCCTAGGCCCCTCGGGTGAGCATCCTTTTCGTTCCAAGATCACTGAGATCCTCCACACTCCTGTAGGCCTGCTGAGCAACAACGTGGCCCATATGTCCCTCGGAGTTCCTCTGTGTCTGCTGAGTCATGGGCAACACACTGCAGTCTTTCTTAGGAGATCTTGATCGAACAGCACTCGCACAGGTTGACGAGCTCCGTTTTGGCAAGTTCCAACTTGCTGTGGAAATCGCGCACACATTCCCTAGTCTGAGCTGCATTGAGGAAAACACTAGGCTTCGCCTTCCTTCCAGGACCTCCTACCTGAAGTCACCCTGCCTCCAGGAGAAAATCGGCTTGCGTTCGTATTGCAACTAAAGCAGAGTTTTTCCTCTAGCACTGCAGGCTTTTGAAGAGGCACCGGCCCCGAGGCCTAACTAGGGCGTTCCTTGGTTGAGGCCGTGCACTAGATGCAGAACGCCGTGCCTCGAGAAGTTGCTTCAGGGAAGGAACTAGTGGGTACGCTGTGTCTCTTTTGTCTTGTGAGAAACCAGAGTTTTGTATGCTGCCTGTGCACATGGAAATGGGGTCGTGATGGTACTAGCCTTCCTTTTCTCTTTGGAAACCTCCATTCTTGCTGCCGTGAAGCTCCCTGAAATTCTCTGCTGTTGACAGGCCTCGACCCACTGTAGCCATGGGTCTGGGAAGAAAATGAGTTTTCTCTGGCTGCACACGGAGCTTCAGTGGCCGGGGTGGAACTCATCATGCCATGCTCTACAGCTCAAGGAAATCTCAACGTGAGTCCTTGCCTCGAGGTAAGGCCCTGAGTAGCCATGCCGAAAGGGAGGCATGGAGCTCTTTCCATGAGCTCTTAGTCGCTGTTCTGCTTTACTTTAAAGGAAGTACCCTTTTCAGGACTCCTAGGCCCCTGGGGTGAGCATCATTTTATTCCAATATCTCTGAGTACCTCCACACCCCTGTTGGCTTGCTGAGCAACAACGAGGCCCATTGGTCCCTCGGAGGTCCTCTGTGTCTGCTGAGTCATGGGCAACACCCTGCACTCTTTCTTGTGATATCTTGATTCACAGCACTCGCACAGGTTCAAGAGCCACGTTCTAGCAAGTTCCAACAGGACGTGGAAGTCGCACTCATTCTCTAGTCTGAGCTGCACAGAGAAAAACACTAGGCATCTCCTTCCATCCAGGACCTCCTACCTGAAGTCACCCTGCCTCCAGGAGAAGGACGCCTTGCTTCCTATTGCAACTAAAGCAAAGTTTTTCCTATAGCACTGCAACCTTTTGAATAGGCACGAGCCCAGAGGCCTAGCTAGGGCGTTCCTTGGTTGAGGCAGTTCACTAGATGCAGAACACCCTGCCACGAGAATTTGATTCAGTGTGTAATCTGTGTCTCTTTTGAGTTGTGTGAAACCACAGGGATGTATGCTGTTTGTGCCTAGGGAAATGTGGGCATGTTGGTAGTAGACTTGCTTATCCATTTTGAAAGCTCCATTCATGCTGCCTTGAAGCTCCCTGAATTCTCTGCTGTTGACAGGACCCTGGCTATTGTAGGCATTGGTCAGGGAAGAAAATGAGTTTTATCTGGCTACACAGGGTGCTTCATTATACGGGATGGGACTCATCTTGCCATGCTCTAGAGCTAAAGGGAATCTCAACGTGAGTCCTTGCCTCTAGGTAAGGCCCTGAGTAGCCAGACAGAAAGGGAGGCATGCAGCTCTTTCCGTGAGCTCTTAGTCGCTGTTCTGCTTTATTTTAAAGGAAGTACTCTTTTCAGCACTCCTAGGCCCCTCGGGTGAGCATCCTTTTCGTTCCAAGATCACTGAGATCCTCCACACTCCTGTAGGCCTGCTGAGCAACAACGTGGCCCATATGTCCCTCGGAGTTCCTCTGTGCCTGCTGAGTCATGGGCAACACACTGCAGTCTTTCTTAGGAGATCTTGATCGAACAGCACTCGCACAGGTTGACGAGCTCCGTTTTGGCAAGTTCCAACTTGCTGTGGAAATCGCGCACACATTCCCTAGTCTGAGCTGCATTGAGGAAAACACTAGGCTTCGCCTTCCTTCCAGGACCTCCTACCTGAAGTCACCCTGCCTCCAGGAGAAAATCGGCTTGTGTTCGTATTGCAACTAAAGCAGAGTTTTTCCTCTAGCACTGCAGGCTTTTGAAGAGGCACCGGCCCCGAGGCCTAACTAGGGCGTTCCTTGGTTGAGGCCGTGCACTAGATGCAGAACGCCGTGCCTCGAGAAGTTGCTTCAGGGAAGGAACTAGTGGGTACGCTGTGTCTCTTTTGTCTTGTGAGAAACCAGAGTTTTGGATGCTGCCTGTGCACATGGAAATGGGGTCGTGATGGTACTAGCCTTGCTTTTCTCTTTGGAAACCTCCATTCTTGCTGCCGTGAAGCTCCCTGAAATTCTCTGCTGTTGACCGCCCCGTGACCACTGTAGCCATGGGTCTGGGAAGAAAATGAGTTTTCTCTGGCTACACACGGAGCTTCACTGGCCGGGGTGGGGCTCACCTTGCCATGCTCTAGAGCCAAAGTGAATCTCCACGTGAGTCCTCGCCTCGAGGTAAGGCCCTGAGTAGCCCTGCAGAAAGGGAGGCATGCAGCTCTTTCCATGAGCTCTTAGTGGAGGTTCTGCTTTATATTAAAGGAAGGACCCTTTTCAGGACTCCTAGGTCTCTCGGGTGAGCATCATTTTGCTTCCAAGATCACTGACTCCCTCCACACCCCTGTGGGCCTGCTGAGCAGCATTGAGTCCCATACGTCCCTCGGAGGCCCTCTGTGTCTGCCGAGTCTCGGGCAACACACTATACGTTACTTCAGGAGAGCTACATTTCCAGAACCCTCGAACAGCATCAGAACCACATTTCTAGGCAGTCCAACATGCCCTGGAAGTCTTCGACATTGCCCTCGTCTCAGCTGCTCTGAGGAAACACTCTGCTTAGAATTGATCGAGGACCTCGTTCCTGAAGTCACTCTAGTCAAGGAGAAATACAGCATCCTAACATGCTGTGTCGCTCACAGGGCAAGCAACGTGAGAACTTGCCTCGAGGTAAGGCCCTGAAATGCTATGCACAAGCAGAGGCGTGTAGCAGTTTCCATGAGGCCGTAGTCGCTGCTCTGCAGCATTTGAACGCCAGTAGGCTTTTTAGGACACCTAGGTGCCTCGTCTGGTAAACTTATTCCCTGTAAGAACACCGAGTACCCTCAGTCTCACCTGGCCATTCTAAGCAATATCCAGGCCAGGAGCTTTCCGACTCACAGTGTGTATGCCGAGTGAAGGGCTACACAGTGCACTCTTATTGGGACATCTGGATGTAGCCAGCAATCGCACAGATTGACGAGCACCGTTCTGGCAAGTTCCAACATGCCGTGGAAGTCACACTCTTTCCCTAGTCTGAGCTGCACAGAGAAAAACACTAGGCTTCTCCTTCCATCCAGGACCTCCTACCTGAAGTCACCCTGCCTCCAGGAGAAAGACGGCTGCGTTCCTATTGCAACTGAAGCACAGTTTCTCCTGTAGCACTGCAGGCTTTTGAATAGGCAAGGGCCCAGAGGCCTAGCTAGGGCTTTCCCTGGTGAGGCCGTTCACTAGAGGTAGAACACCCTGCCTCGAGAAGTTGATTCAGGGAAGCAACCAGTGTGTACTCTGTGTCTCTTTTGACTTGTTAGAAACCACAGAGATGTATGCTGCCTGTGCCCACGGAAATGGGGGTATGATGGTAATAGCCTTGTTTCCCATTTGGAAACCTCCATTCTTGCTGCCGTGAAGCTCCCTGAAATTCTCTGCTGTGGACAGGCCCCTGGCTATTGTAGGCATTGGTCTGGGGAGAAAATGAGTTTTCTCTGGCTACCCAGTGTGCTTCATACCCAGGGCTGGGACTCATCTTGCCATGCTCTAGAGCTATAAGGAATCTCAACGTCAGTCCTTGCCTCGAGGTAAGGCCCTGAGTAGCCATGCAGAAAGGGAGGCATGCAGCTCTTTCCATGAGCTCTTAGTCGCTGTTCTCCTTTATATTAAAGGAAGTAGCCTTTTCAGCACTCCTAGGACCCTCGGGGCAGCCTCATTTTAGTACCAAGATCACTGAGTACCTCCACACCCCTGTTGGCTTCCTGAGCAACAACGAGGCCCTTAGGTCCCTCGGAGGTCCTCTGTGTCTGCTGAGTCATGGGCAACACACTGCACTCTTTCTTGGGATATCTTGGTTTCACAGCACTCGCACAGGTTCACGAGCACCGTTCTGGCAAGTTCCGACTTGCTGTGGAAGTCGCACACATTCCCTAGTCTGAGCTGCACTGAGAAAAACACTAGGCTTCCCCTTCCTTCCAGGAAATCCTACCTGAAGTCACCCTGCCTCCAGGAGAAGGACGCCTTGCTTCCTATTGCAACTAAAGCAAAGTTTTTCCTATAGCACTGCAAGCTTTTGAATAGGCACGAGCCCAGAGGCCTAGCTAGGGCGTTCCTTGGTTGAGGCAGTTCACTAGATGCAGAACACCCTGCCACGAGAATTTGATTCAGGGAAGGAAGCAGTGTGTAATCTGTGTCTCTTTTGAGTTGTGTGAAACCACAGGGATGTATGCTGTTTGTGCCTAGGGAAATGTGGGCATGTTGGTAGTAGACTTGCTTATCCATTTTGAAAGCTCCATTCATGCTGCCTCGAGGCTCCCTGTATTCTGTGCTGTTGACAGGACCCTGGCTATTGTAGGCATTGGTCTGGGAAGAAAATGAGTTTTCTCTGGCTACACAGGGTGCTTCATTATCCGGGGTGGGACTCATCTTGCCACGCTCTAGAGCTAAAGGGAATCTCAACGTGAGTCCTTGCCTCGAGGTAAGGCCCTGAGTAGCCAGACAGAAAGGGAGGCATCCAGCTCTTTCCATGAGCTCTTAGTCGCTGTTCTGCTTTATTTTAAAGGAAGTACACTTTTCAGCACTCCTAGGCCCCTCGGGTGAGCATCCTTTTCGTTCCAAGATCACTGAGATCCTCCACACTCCTGTAGGCCTGCTGCGCAACAACGTGGCCCATATGTCCCTCGGAGTTCCTCTGTGTCTGCTGAGTCATGGGCAACACACTGCAGTCTTTCTTAGGAGATCTTGATCGAACAGCACTCGCACAGGTTGACGAGCTCCGTTTTGGCAAGTTCCAACTTGCTGTGGAAATCGCGCACACATTCCCTAGTCTGAGCTGCATTGAGGAAAACACTAGGCTTCGCCTTCCTTCCAGGACCTCCTACCTGAAGTCACCCTGCCTCCAGGAGAAAATCGGCTTGCGTTCGTATTGCAACTAAAGCAGAGTTTTTCCTCTAGCACTGCAGGCTTTTGAAGAGGCACCGGCCCCGAGGCCTAACTAGGGCGTTCCTTGGTTGAGGCCGTGCACTAGATGCAGAACGCCGTGCCTCGAGAAGTTGCTTCAGGGAAGGAACTAGTGGGTACGCTGTGTCTCTTTTGTCTTGTGAGAAACCAGAGTTTTGGATGCTGCCTGTGCACATGGAAATGGGGTCGTGATGGTACTAGCCTTGCTTTTCTCTTTGGAAACCTCCATTCTTGCTGCCGTGAAGCTCCCTGAAATTCTCTGCTGTTGACCGCCCCGTGACCACTGTAGCCATGGGTCTGGGAAGAAAATGAGTTTTCTCTGGCTACACACGGAGCTTCACTGGCCGGGGTGGGGCTCACCTTGCCATGCTCTAGAGCCAAAGGGAATCTCCACGTGAGTCCTCGCCTCGAGGTAAGGCCCTGAGTAGCCCTGCAGAAAGGGAGGCATGCAGCTCTTTCCATGAGCTCTTAGTGGAGGTTCTGCTTTATATTAAAGGAAGGACCCTTTTCAGGACTCCTAGGTCTCTCGGGTGAGCATCATTTTGCTTCCAAGATCACTGACTCCCTCCACACCCCTGTGGGCCTGCTGAGCAGCATTGAGTCCCATACGTCCCTCGGAGGCCCTCTGTGTCTGCCGAGTCTCGGGCAACACACTATACGTTACTTCAGGAGAGCTACATTTCCAGAACCCTCGAACAGCATCAGAACCACATTTCTAGGCAGTCCAACATGCCCTGGAAGTCTTCGACATTGCCCTCGTCTGAGCTGCTCTGAGGAAACACTCTGCTTAGAATTGATCGAGGACCTCGTTCCTGAAGTCACTCTAGTCAAGGAGAAATAACAGCATCCTAACATGCTGTGTCGCTCACAGGGCAAGCAACGTGAGAACTTGCCTCGAGGTAAGGCCCTGAAATGCTATGCACAAGCAGAGGCGTGTAGCAGTTTCCATGAGGCCGTAGTCGCTGCTCTGCAGCATTTGAACGCCAGTAGGCTTTTTAGGACACCTAGGTGCCTCGTCTGGTAAACTTATTCCCTGCAAGAACACCGAGTACCCTCAGTCTCACCTGGCCATTCTAAGCAATATCCAGGCCAGGAGCTTTCCGACTCACAGTGTGTATGCCGAGTGAAGGGCTACACAGTGCACTCTTATTGGGACATCTGGATGTAGCCAGCAATCGCACAGATTGACGAGCACCGTTCTGGCAAGTTCCAACATGCCGTGGAAGTCACACTCTTTCCCTAGTCTGAGCTGCACAGAGAAAAACACTAGGCTTCTCCTTCCATCCAGGACCTCCTACCTGAAGTCACCCTGCCTCCAGGAGAAAGACGGCTGCGTTCCTATTGCAACTGAAGCACAGTTTCTCCTGTAGCACTGCAGGCTTTTGAATAGGCAAGGGCCCAGAGGCCTAGCTAGGGCTTTCCCTGGTGAGGCCGTTCACTAGAGGTAGAACACCCTGCCTCGAGAAGTTGATTCAGGGAAGCAACCAGTGTGTACTCTGTGTCTCTTTTGACTTGTTAGAAACCACAGAGATGTATGCTGCCTGTGCCCACGGAAATGGGGGTATGATGGTAATAGCCTTGTTTCCCATTTGGAAACTTCCATTCTTGCTGCCGTGAAGCTCCCTGAAATTCTCTGCTGTGGACAGGCCCCTGGCTATTGTAGGCATTGGTCTGGGGAGAAAATGAGTTTTCTCTGGCTACCCAGTGTGCTTCATACCCAGGGCTGGGACTCATCTTGCCATGCTCTAGAGCTATAAGGAATCTCAACGTCAGTCCTTGCCTCGAGGTAAGGCCCTGAGTAGCCATGCAGAAAGGGAGGCATGCAGCTCTTTCCATGAGCTCTTAGTCGCTGTTCTCCTTTATATTAAAGGAAGTAGCCTTTTCAGCACTCCTAGGACCCTCGGGGCAGCCTCATTTTAGTACCAAGATCACTGAGTACCTCCACACCCCTGTTGGCTTGCTGAGCAACAACGAGGCCCTTAGGTCCCTCGGAGGTCCTCTGTGTCAGCTGAGTCATGGGCAACACACTGCACTCTTTCTTGGGATATCTTGGTTTCACAGCACTCGCACAGGTTCACGAGCACCGTTCTGGCAAGTTCCGACTTGCTGTGGAAGTCGCACACATTCCCTAGTCTGAGCTGCACTGAGAAAAACACTAGGCTTCCCCTTCCTTCCAGGAACTCCTACCTGAAGTCACCCTGCCTCCAGGAGAAGGACGCCTTGCTTCCTATTGCAACTAAAGCAAAGTTTTTCCTATAGCACTGCAACCTTTTGAATAGGCACGAGCCCAGAGGCCTAGCTAGGGCGTTCCTTGGTTGAGGCAGTTCACTAGATGCAGAACACCCTGCCACGAGAATTTGATTCAGGGAAGGAAGCAGTGTGTAATCTGTGTCTCTTTTGAGTTGTGTGAAACCACAGGGATGTATGCTGTTTGTGCCTAGGGAAATGTGGGCATGTTGGTAGTAGACTTGCTTATCCATTTTGAAAGCTCCATTCATGCTGCCCCGAGGCTCCCTGAATTCTCTGCTGTTGACAGGACCCTGGCTATTGTAGGCATTGGTCTGGGAAGAAAATGAGTTTTCTCTGGCTACACAGGGTGCTTCATTATCCGGGGTGGGACTCATCTTGCCACGCTCTAGAGCTAAAGGGAATCTCAACGTGAGTCCTTGCCTCGAGGTAAGGCCCTGAGTAGCCAGACAGAAAGGGAGGCATCCAGCTCTTTCCATGAGCTCTTAGTCGCTGTTCTGCTTTATTTTAAAGGAAGTACACTTTTCAGCACTCCTAGGCCCCTCGGGTGAGCATCCTTTTCGTTCCAAGATCACTGAGATCCTCCACACTCCTGTAGGCCTGCTGAGCAACAACGTGGCCCATATGTCCCTCGGAGTTCCTCTGTGTCTGCTGAGTCATGGGCAACACACTGCAGTCTTTCTTAGGAGATCTTGATCGAACAGCACTCGCACAGGTTGACGAGCTCCGTTTTGGCAAGTTCCAACTTGCTGTGGAAATCGCGCACACATTCCCTAGTCTGAGCTGCATTGAGGAAAACACTAGGCTTCGCCTTCCTTCCAGGACCTCCTACCTGAAGTCACCCTGCCTCCAGGAGAAAATCGGCTTGCGTTCGTATTGCAACTAAAGCAGAGTTTTTCCTCTAGCACTGCAGGCTTTTGAAGAGGCACCGGCCCCGAGGCCTAACTAGGGCGTTCCTTGGTTGAGGCCGTGCACTAGATGCAGAACGCCGTGCCTCGAGAAGTTGCTTCAGGGAAGGAACTAGTGGGTACGCTGTGTCTCTTTTGTCTTGTGAGAAACCAGAGTTTTGGATGCTGCCTGTGCACATGGAAATGGGGTCGTGATGGTACTAGCCTTGCTTTTCTCTTTGGAAACCTCCATTCTTGCTGCCGTGAAGCTCCCTGAAATTCTCTGCTGTTGACAGGCCTCGACCCACTGTAGCCATGGGTCTGGGAAGAAAATGAGTTTTCTCTGGCTGCACACGGAGCTTCAGTGGCCGGGGTGGAACTCATCATGCCATGCTCTACAGCTCAAGGAAATCTCAACGTGAGTCGTTGCCTCGAGGTAAGGCCCTGAGTAGCCATGCCGAAAGGGAGGCATGGAGCTCTTTCCATGAGCTCTTAGTCGCTGTTCTGCTTTACTTTAAAGGAAGTACCCTTTTCAGGACTCCTAGGCCCCTGGGGTGAGCATCATTTTATTCCAATATCTCTGAGTACCTCCACACCCCTGTTGGCTTGCTGAGCAACAACGAGGCCCATTGGTCCCTCGGAGGTCCTCTGTGTCTGCTGAGTCATGGGCAACACCCTGCACTCTTTCTTGTGATATCTTGATTCACAGCACTCGCACAGGTTCAAGAGCCACGTTCTAGCAAGTTCCAACAGGACGTGGAAGTCGCACTCATTCCCTAGTCTGAGCTGCACAGACAAAAACACTAGGCATCTCCTACCATCCAGGACCTCCTACCTGAAGTCACCCTGCCTCCAGGAGAAGGACGCCTTGCTTCCTATTGCAACTAAAGCAAAGTTTTTCCTATAGCACTGCAACCTTTTGAATAGGCACGAGCCCAGAGGCCTAGCTAGGGTGTTCCTTGGTTGAGGCAGTTCACTAGATGCAGAACACCCTGCCACGAGAATTTGATTCAGTGTGTAATCTGTGTCTCTTTTGAGTTGTGTGAAACCACAGGGATGTATGCTGTTTGTGCCTAGGGAAATGTGGGCATGTTGGTAGTAGACTTGCTTATCCATTTTGAAAGCTCCATTCATGCTGCCTTGAAGCTCCCTGAATTCTCTGCTGTTGACAGGACCCTGGCTATTGTAGGCATTGGTCTGGGAAGAAAATGAGTTTTCTCTGGCTACACAGGGTGCTTCATTATACGGGATGGGACTCATCTTGCCATGCTCTAGAGCTAAAGGGAATCTCAACGTGAGTCCTTGCCTCGAGGTAAGGCCCTGAGTAGCCAGACAGAAAGGGAGGCATGCAGCTCTTTCCGTGAGCTCTTAGTCGCTGTTCTGCTTTATTTTAAAGGAAGTACTCTTTTCAGCACTCCTAGGCCCCTCGGGTGAGCATCCTTTTCGTTCCAAGATCACTGAGATCCTCCACACTCCTGTAGGCCTGCTGAGCAACAACGTGGCCCATATGTCCCTCGGAGTTCCTCTGTGTCTGCTGAGTCATGGGCAACACACTGCAGTCTTTCTTAGGAGATCTTGATCGAACAGCACTCGCACAGGTTGACGAGCTCCGTTTTGGCAAGTTCCAACTTGCTGTGGAAATCGCGCACACATTCCCTAGTCTGAGCTGCATTGAGGAAAACACTAGGCTTCGCCTTCCTTCCAGGACCTCCTACCTGAAGTCACCCTGCCTCCAGGAGAAAATCGGCTTGCGTTCGTATTGCAACTAAAGCAGAGTTTTTCCTCTAGCACTGCAGGCTTTTGAAGAGGCACCGGCCCCGAGGCCTAACTAGGGCGTTCCTTGGTTGAGGCCGTGCACTAGATGCAGAACGCCGTGCCTCGAGAAGTTGCTTCAGGGAAGGAACTAGTGGGTACGCTGTGTCTCTTTTGTCTTGTGAGAAACCAGAGTTTTGGATGCTGCCTGTGCACATGGAAATGGGGTCGTGATGGTACTAGCCTTGCTTTTCTCTTTGGAAACCTCCATTCTTGCTGCCGTGAAGCTCCCTGAAATTCTCTGCTGTTGACCGCCCCGTGACCACTGTAGCCATGGGTCTGGGAAGAAAATGAGATTTCTCTGGCTACACACGGAGCTTCACTGGCCGGGGTGGGGCTCACCTTGCCATGCTCTAGAGCCAAAGGGAATCTCCACGTGAGTCCTCGCCTCGAGGTAAGGCCCTGAGTAGCCCTGCAGAAAGGGAGGCATGCAGCTCTTTCCATGAGCTCTTAGTGGAGGTTCTGCTTTATATTAAAGGAAGGACCCTTTTCAGGACTCCTAGGTCTCTCGGGTGAGCATCATTTTGCTTCCAAGATCACTGACTCCCTCCACACCCCTGTGGGCCTGCTGAGCAGCATTGAGTCCCATACGTCCCTCGGAGGCCCTCTGTGTCTGCCGAGTCTCGGGCAACACACTATACGTTACTTCAGGAGAGCTACATTTCCAGAACCCTCGAACAGCATCAGAACCACATTTCTAGGCAGTCCAACATGCCCTGGAAGTCTTCGACATTGCCCTCGTCTGAGCTGCTCTGAGGAAACACTCTGCTTAGAATTGATCGAGGACCTCGTTCCTGAAGTCACTCTAGTCAAGGAGAAATACAGCATCCTAACATGCTGTGTCGCTCACAGGGCAAGCAACGTGAGAACTTGCCTCGAGGTAAGGCCCTGAAATGCTATGCACAAGCAGAGGCGTGTAGCAGTTTCCATGAGGCCGTAGTCGCTGCTCTGCAGCATTTGAACGCCAGTAGGCTTTTTAGGACACCTAGGTGCCTCGTCTGGTAAACTTATTCCCTGCAAGAACACCGAGTACCCTCAGTCTCACCTGGCCATTCTAAGCAATATCCAGGCCAGGAGCTTTCCGACTCACAGTGTGTATGCCGAGTGAAGGGCTACACAGTGGACTCTTATTGGGACATCTGGATTTAGCCAGCAATCGCACAGATTGACGAGCACCGTTCTGGCAAGTTCCAACATGCCGTGGAAGTCACACTCTTTCCCTAGTCTGAGCTGCACAGAGAAAAACACTAGGCTTCTCCTTCCATCCAGGACCTCCTACCTGAAGTCACCCTGCCTCCAGGAGAAAGACGGCTGCGTTCCTATTGCAACTGAAGCACAGTTTCTCCTGTAGCACTGCAGGCTTTTGAATAGGCAAGGGCCCAGAGGCCTAGCTAGGGCTTTCCCTGGTGAGGCCGTTCACTAGAGGTAGAACACCCTGCCTCGAGAAGTTGATTCAGGGAAGCAACCAGTGTGTACTCTGTGTCTCTTTTGACTTGTTAGAAACCACAGAGATGTATGCTGCCTGTGCCCACGGAAATGGGGGTATGATGGTAATAGCCTTGTTTCCCATTTGGAAACCTCCATTCTTGCTGCCGTGAAGCTCCCTGAAATTCTCTGCTGTGGACAGGCCCCTGGCTATTGTAGGCATTGGTCTGGGGAGAAAATGAGTTTTCTCTGGCAACCCAGTGTGCTTCATACCCAGGGCTGGGACTCATCTTGCCATGCTCTAGAGCTATAAGGAATCTCAACGTCAGTCCTTGCCTCGAGGTAAGGCCCTGAGTAGCCATGCAGAAAGGGAGGCATGCAGCTCTTTCCATGAGCTCTTAGTCGCTGTTCTCCTTTATATTAAAGGAAGTAGCCTTTTCAGCACTCCTAGGACCCTCGGGGCAGCCTCATTTTAGTACCAAGATCACTGAGTACCTCCACACCCCTGTTGGCTTGCTGAGCAACAACGAGGCCCTTAGGTCCCTCGGAGGTCCTCTGTGTCTGCTGAGTCATGGGCAACACACTGCACTCTTTCTTGGGATATCTTGGTTTCACAGCACTCGCACAGGTTCACGAGCACCGTTCTGGCAAGTTCCGACTTGCTGTGGAAGTCGCACACATTCCCTAGTCTGAGCTGCACTGAGAAAAACACTAGGCTTCCCCTTCCTTCCAGGAAATCCTACCTGAAGTCACCCTGCCTCCAGGAGAAGGACGCCTTGCTTCCTATTGCAACTAAAGCAAAGTTTTTCCTATAGCACTGCAACCTTTTGAATAGGCACGAGCCCAGAGGCCTAGCTAGGGCGTTCCTTGGTTGAGGCAGTTCACTAGATTCAGAACACCCTGCCACGAGAATTTGATTCAGGGAAGGAAGCAGTGTGTAATCTGTGTCTCTTTTGAGTTGTGTGAAACCACAGGGATGTATGCTGTTTGTGCCTAGGGAAATGTGGGCATGTTGGTAGTAGACTTGCTTATCCATTTTGAAAGCTCCATTCATGCTGCCTTGAGGCTCCCTGAATTCTCTGCTGTTGACAGGACCCTGGCTATTGTAGGCATTGTTCTGGGAAGAAAATGAGTTTTCTCTGGCTACACAGGGTGCTTCATTATCCGGGGTGGGACTCATCTTGCCACGCTCTAGAGCTAAAGGGAATCTCAACGTGAGTCCTTGCCTCGAGGTAAGGCCCTGAGTAGCCAGACAGAAAGGGAGGCATCCAGCTCTTTCCATGAGCTCTTAGTCGCTGTTCTGCTTTATTTTAAAGGAAGTACACTTTTCAGCACTCCTAGGCCCCTCGGGTGAGCATCCTTTTCGTTCCAAGATCACTGAGATCCTCCACACTCCTGTAGGCCTGCTGAGCAACAACGTGGCCCATATGTCCCTCGGAGTTCCTCTGTGTCTGCTGAGTCATGGGCAACACACTGCAGTCTTTCTTAGGAGATCTTGATCGAACAGCACTCGCACAGGTTGACGAGCTCCGTTTTGGCAAGTTCCAACTTGCTGTGGAAATCGCGCACACATTCCCTAGTCTGAGCTGCATTGAGGAAAACACTAGGCTTCGCCTTCCTTCCAGGACCTCCTACCTGAAGTCACCCTGCCTCCAGGAGAAAATCGGCTTGCGTTCGTATTGCAACTAAAGCAGAGTTTTTCCTCTAGCACTGCAGGCTTTTGAAGAGGCACCGGCCCCGAGGCCTAACTAGGGCGTTCCTTGGTTGAGGCCGTGCACTAGATGCAGAACGCCGTGCCTCGAGAAGTTGCTTCAGGGAAGGAACTAGTGGGTACGCTGTGTCTCTTTTGTCTTGTGAGAAACCAGAGTTTTGGATGCTGCCTGTGCACATGGAAATGGGGTCGTGATGGTACTAGCCTTGCTTTTCTCTTTGGAAACCTCCATTCTTGCTGCCGTGAAGCTCCCTGAAATTCTCTGCTGTTGACCGCCCCGTGACCACTGTAGCCATGGGTCTGGGAAGAAAATGAGATTTCTCTGGCTACACACGGAGCTTCACTGGCCGGGGTGGGGCTCACCTTGCCATGCTCTAGAGCCAAAGGGAATCTCCACGTGAGTCCTCGCCTCGAGGTAAGGCCCTGAGTAGCCCTGCAGAAAGGGAGGCATGCAGCTCTTTCCATGAGCTCTTAGTGGAGGTTCTGCTTTATATTAAAGGAAGGACCCTTTTCAGGACTCCTAGGTCTCTCGGGTGAGCATCATTTTGCTTCCAAGATCACTGACTCCCTCCACACCCCTGTGGGCCTGCTGAGCAGCATTGAGTCCCATACGTCCCTCGGAGGCCCTCTGTGTCTGCCGAGTCTCGGGCAACACACTATACGTTACTTCAGGAGAGCTACATTTCCAGAACCCTCGAACAGCATCAGAACCACATTTCTAGGCAGTCCAACATGCCCTGGAAGTCTTCGACATTGCCCTCGTCTGAGCTGCTCTGAGGAAACACTCTGCTTAGAATTGATCGAGGACCTCGTTCCTGAAGTCACTCTAGTCAAGGAGAAATACAGCATCCTAACATGCTGTGTCGCTCACAGGGCAAGCAACGTGAGAACTTGCCTCGAGGTAAGGCCCTGAAATGCTATGCACAAGCAGAGGCGTGTAGCAGTTTCCATGAGGCCGTAGTCGCTGCTCTGCAGCATTTGAACGCCAGTAGGCTTTTTAGGACACCTAGGTGCCTCGTCTGGTAAACTTATTCCCTGCAAGAACACCGAGTACCCTCAGTCTCACCTGGCCATTCTAAGCAATATCCAGGCCAGGAGCTTTCCGACTCACAGTGTGTATGCCGAGTGAAGGGCTACACAGTGCACTCTTATTGGGACATCTGGATGTAGCCAGCAATCGCACAGATTGACGAGCACCGTTCTGGCAAGTTCCAACATGCCGTGGAAGTCACACTCTTTCCCTAGTCTGAGCTGCACAGAGAAAAACACTAGGCTTCTCCTTCCATCCAGGACCTCCTACCTGAAATCACCCTGCCTCCAGGAGAAAGACGGCTGCGTTCCTATTGCAACTGAAGCACAGTTTCTCCTGTAGCACTGCAGGCTTTTGAATAGGCAAGGGCCCAGAGGCCTAGCTAGGGCTTTCCCTGGTGAGGCCGTTCACTAGAGGTAGAACACCCTGCCTCGAGAAGTTGATTCAGGGAAGCAACCAGTGTGTACTCTGTGTCTCTTTTGACTTGTTAGAAACCACAGAGATGTATGCTGCCTGTGCCCACGGAAATGGGGGTATGATGGTAATAGCCTTGTTTCCCATTTGGAAACCTCCATTCTTGCTGCCGTGAAGCTCCCTGAAATTCTCTGCTGTGGACAGGCCCCTGGCTATTGTAGGCATTGGTCTGGGGAGAAAATGAGTTTTCTCTGGCTACCCAGTGTGCTTCATACCCAGGGCTGGGACTCATCTTGCCATGCTCTAGAGCTATAAGGAATCTCAACGTCAGTCCTTGCCTCGAGGTAAGGCCCTGAGTAGCCATGCAGAAAGGGAGGCATGCAGCTCTTTCCATGAGCTCTTAGTCGCTGTTCTCCTTTATATTAAAGGAAGTAGCCTTTTCAGCACTCCTAGGACCCTCGGGGCAGCCTCATTTTAGTACCAAGATCACTGAGTACCTCCACACCCCTGTTGGCTTGCTGAGCAACAACGAGGCCCTTAGGTCCCTCGGAGGTCCTCTGTGTCAGCTGAGTCATGGGCAACACACTGCACTCTTTCTTGGGATATCTTGGTTTCACAGCACTCGCACAGGTTCACGAGCACCGTTCTGGCAAGTTCCGACTTGCTGTGGAAGTCGCACACATTCCCTAGTCTGAGCTGCACTGAGAAAAACACTAGGCTTCCCCTTCCTTCCAGGAAATCCTACCTGAAGTCACCCTGCCTCCAGGAGAAGGACGCCTTGCTTCCTATTGCAACTAAAGCACAGTTTTTCCTATAGCACTGCAACCTTTTGAATAGGCACGAGCCCAGAGGCCTAGCTAGGGCGTTCCTTGGTTGAGGCAGTTCACTAGATGCAGAACACCCTGCCACGAGAATTTGATTCAGGGAAGGAAGCAGTGTGTAATCTGTGTCTCTTTTGAGTTGTGTGAAACCACAGGGATGTATGCTGTTTGTGCCTAGGGAAATGTGGGCATGTTGGTAGTAGACTTGCTTATCCATTTTGAAAGCTCCATTCATGCTGCCTCGAGGCTCCCTGAATTCTCTGCTGTTGACAGGACCCTGGCTATTGTAGGCATTGTTCTGGGAAGAAAATGAGTTTTCTCTGGCTACACAGGGTGCTTCATTATCCGGGGTGGGACTCATCTTGCCACGCTCTAGAGCTAAAGGGAATCTCAACGTGAGTCCTTGCCTCGAGGTAAGGCCCTGAGTAGCCAGACAGAAAGGGAGGCATGCAGCTCTTTCCATGAGCTCTTAGTCGCTGTTCTGCTTTATTTTAAAGGAAGTACACTTTTCAGCAGTCCTAGGCCCCTCGGGTGAGCATCCTTTTCGTTCCAAGATCACTGAGATCCTCCACACTCCTGTAGGCCTGCTGAGCAACAACGTGGCCCATATGTCCCTCGGAGTTCCTCTGTGTCTGCTGAGTCATGGGCAACACACTGCAGTCTTTCTTAGGAGATCTTGATCGAACAGCACTCGCACAGGTTGACGAGCTCCGTTTTGGCAAGTTCCAACTTGCTGTGGAAATCGCGCACACATTCCCTAGTCTGAGCTGCACTGAGAAAAACACTAGGCTTCCCCTTCCTTCCAGGAAATCCTACCTGAAGTCACCCTGCCTCCAGGAGAAGGACGCCTTGCTTCCTATTGCAACTAAAGCACAGTTTTTCCTATAGCACTGCAACCTTTTGAATAGGCACGAGCCCAGAGGCCTAGCTAGGGCGTTCCTTGGTTGAGGCAGTTCACTAGATGCAGAACACCCTGCCACGAGAATTTGATTCAGGGAAGGAAGCAGTGTGTAATCTGTGTCTCTTTTGAGTTGTGTGAAACCACAGGGATGTATGCTGTTTGTGCCTAGGGAAATGTGGGCATGTTGGTAGTAGACTTGCTTATCCATTTTGAAAGCTCCATTCATGCTGCCTCGAGGCTCCCTGAATTCTCTGCTGTTGACAGGACCCTGGCTATTGTAGGCATTGGTCTGGGAAGAAAATGAGTTTTCTCTGGCTACACAGGGTGCTTCATTATCCGGGGTGGGACTCATCTTGCCACGCTCTAGAGCTAAAGGGAATCTCAACGTGAGTCCTTGCCTCGAGGTAAGGCCCTGAGTAGCCAGACAGAAAGGGAGGCATCCAGCTCTTTCCATGAGCTCTTAGTCGCTGTTCTGCTTTATTTTAAAGGAAGTACACTTTTCAGCACTCCTAGGCCCCTCGGGTGAGCATCCTTTTCGTTCCAAGATCACTGAGATCCTCCACACTCCTGTAGGCCTGCTGAGCAACAACGTGGCCCATATGTCCCTCGGAGTTCCTCTGTGTCTGCTGAGTCATGGGCAACACACTGCAGTCTTTCTTAGGAGATCTTGATCGAACAGCACTCGCACAGGTTGACGAGCTCCGTTTTGGCAAGTTCCAACTTGCTGTGGAAATCGCGCACACATTCCCTAGTCTGAGCTGCATTGAGGAAAACACTAGGCTTCGCCTTCCTTCCAGGACCTCCTACCTGAAGTCACCCTGCCTCCAGGAGAAAATCGGCTTGCGTTCGTATTGCAACTAAAGCAGAGTTTTTCCTCTAGCACTGCAGGCTTTTGAAGAGGCACCGGCCCCGAGGCCTAACTAGGGCGTTCCTTGGTTGAGGCCGTGCACTAGATGCAGAACGCCGTGCCTCGAGAAGTTGCTTCAGGGAAGGAACTAGTGGGTACGCTGTGTCTCTTTTGTCTTGTGAGAAACCAGAGTTTTGTATGCTGCCTGTGCACATGGAAATGGGGTCGTGATGGTACTAGCCTTCCTTTTCTCTTTGGAAACCTCCATTCTTGCTGCCGTGAAGCTCCCTGAAATTCTCTGCTGTTGACAGGCCTCGACCCACTGTAGCCATGGGTCTGGGAAGAAAATGAGTTTTCTCTGGCTGCACACGGAGCTTCAGTGGCCGGGGTGGAACTCATCATGCCATGCTCTACAGCTCAAGGAAATCTCAACGTGAGTCGTTGCCTCGAGGTAAGGCCCTGAGTAGCCATGCCGAAAGGGAGGCATGGAGCTCTTTCCATGAGCTCTTAGTCGCTGTTCTGCTTTACTTTAAAGGAAGTACCCTTTTCAGGACTCCTAGGCCCCTGGGGTGAGCATCATTTTATTCCAATATCTCTGAGTACCTCCACACCCCTGTTGGCTTGCTGAGCAACAACGAGGCCCATTGGTCCCTCGGAGGTCCTCTGTGTCTGCTGAGTCATGGGCAACACCCTGCACTCTTTCTTGTGATATCTTGATTCACAGCACTCGCACAGGTTCAAGAGCCACGTTCTAGCAAGTTCCAACAGGACGTGGAAGTCGCACTCATTCTCTAGTCTGAGCTGCACAGAGAAAAACACTAGGCATCTCCTTCCATCCAGGACCTCCTACCTGAAGTCACCCTGCCTCCAGGAGAAGGACGCCTTGCTTCCTATTGCAACTAAAGCAAAGTTTTTCCTATAGCACTGCAACCTTTTGAATAGGCACGAGCCCAGAGGCCTAGCTAGGGCGTTCCTTGGTTGAGGCAGTTCACTAGATGCAGAACACCCTGCCACGAGAATTTGATTCAGTGTGTAATCTGTGTCTCTTTTGAGTTGTGTGAAACCACAGGGATGTATGCTGTTTGTGCCTAGGGAAATGTGGGCATGTTGGTAGTAGACTTGCTTATCCATTTTGAAAGCTCCATTCATGCTGCCTTGAAGCTCCCTGAATTCTCTGCTGTTGACAGGACCCTGGCTATTGTAGGCATTGGTCAGGGAAGAAAATGAGTTTTCTCTGGCTACACAGGGTGCTTCATTATACGGGATGGGACTCATCTTGCCATGCTCTAGAGCTAAAGGGAATCTCAACGTGAGTCCTTGCCTCTAGGTAAGGCCCTGAGTAGCCAGACAGAAAGGGAGGCATGCAGCTCTTTCCGTGAGCTCTTAGTCGCTGTTCTGCTTTATTTTAAAGGAAGTACTCTTTTCAGCACTCCTAGGCCCCTCGGGTGAGCATCCTTTTCGTTCCAAGATCACTGAGATCCTCCACACTCCTGTAGGCCTGCTGAGCAACAACGTGGCCCATATGTCCCTCGGAGTTCCTCTGTGTCTGCTGAGTCATGGGCAACACACTGCAGTCTTTCTTAGGAGATCTTGATCGAACAGCACTCGCACAGGTTGACGAGCTCCGTTTTGGCAAGTTCCAACTTGCTGTGGAAATCGCGCACACATTCCCTAGTCTGAGCTGCATTGAGGAAAACACTAGGCTTCGCCTTCCTTCCAGGACCTCCTACCTGAAGTCACCCTGCCTCCAGGAGAAAATCGGCTTGTGTTCGTATTGCAACTAAAGCAGAGTTTTTCCTCTAGCACTGCAGGCTTTTGAAGAGGCACCGGCCCCGAGGCCTAACTAGGGCGTTCCTTGGTTGAGGCCGTGCACTAGATGCAGAACGCCGTGCCTCGAGAAGTTGCTTCAGGGAAGGAACTAGTGGGTACGCTGTGTCTCTTTTGTCTTGTGAGAAACCAGAGTTTTGGATGCTGCCTGTGCACATGGAAATGGGGTCGTGATGGTACTAGCCTTGCTTTTCTCTTTGGAAACCTCCATTCTTGCTGCCGTGAAGCTCCCTGAAATTCTCTGCTGTTGACCGCCCCGTGACCACTGTAGCCATGGGTCTGGGAAGAAAATGAGTTTTCTCTGGCTACACACGGAGCTTCACTGGCCGGGGTGGGGCTCACCTTGCCATGCTCTAGAGCCAAAGTGAATCTCCACGTGAGTCCTCGCCTCGAGGTAAGGCCCTGAGTAGCCCTGCAGAAAGGGAGGCATGCAGCTCTTTCCATGAGCTCTTAGTGGAGGTTCTGCTTTATATTAAAGGAAGGACCCTTTTCAGGACTCCTAGGTCTCTCGGGTGAGCATCATTTTGCTTCCAAGATCACTGACTCCCTCCACACCCCTGTGGGCCTGCTGAGCAGCATTGAGTCCCATACGTCCCTCGGAGGCCCTCTGTGTCTGCCGAGTCTCGGGCAACACACTATACGTTACTTCAGGAGAGCTACATTTCCAGAACCCTCGAACAGCATCAGAACCACATTTCTAGGCAGTCCAACATGCCCTGGAAGTCTTCGACATTGCCCTCGTCTCAGCTGCTCTGAGGAAACACTCTGCTTAGAATTGATCGAGGACCTCGTTCCTGAAGTCACTCTAGTCAAGGAGAAATACAGCATCCTAACATGCTGTGTCGCTCACAGGGCAAGCAACGTGAGAACTTGCCTCGAGGTAAGGCCCTGAAATGCTATGCACAAGCAGAGGCGTGTAGCAGTTTCCATGAGGCCGTAGTCGCTGCTCTGCAGCATTTGAACGCCAGTAGGCTTTTTAGGACACCTAGGTGCCTCGTCTGGTAAACTTATTCCCTGTAAGAACACCGAGTACCCTCAGTCTCACCTGGCCATTCTAAGCAATATCCAGGCCAGGAGCTTTCCGACTCACAGTGTGTATGCCGAGTGAAGGGCTACACAGTGCACTCTTATTGGGACATCTGGATGTAGCCAGCAATCGCACAGATTGACGAGCACCGTTCTGGCAAGTTCCAACATGCCGTGGAAGTCACACTCTTTCCCTAGTCTGAGCTGCACAGAGAAAAACACTAGGCTTCTCCTTCCATCCAGGACCTCCTACCTGAAGTCACCCTGCCTCCAGGAGAAAGACGGCTGCGTTCCTATTGCAACTGAAGCACAGTTTCTCCTGTAGCACTGCAGGCTTTTGAATAGGCAAGGGCCCAGAGGCCTAGCTAGGGCTTTCCCTGGTGAGGCCGTTCACTAGAGGTAGAACACCCTGCCTCGAGAAGTTGATTCAGGGAAGCAACCAGTGTGTACTCTGTGTCTCTTTTGACTTGTTAGAAACCACAGAGATGTATGCTGCCTGTGCCCACGGAAATGGGGGTATGATGGTAATAGCCTTGTTTCCCATTTGGAAACCTCCATTCTTGCTGCCGTGAAGCTCCCTGAAATTCTCTGCTGTGGACAGGCCCCTGGCTATTGTAGGCATTGGTCTGGGGAGAAAATGAGTTTTCTCTGGCTACCCAGTGTGCTTCATACCCAGGGCTGGGACTCATCTTGCCATGCTCTAGAGCTATAAGGAATCTCAACGTCAGTCCTTGCCTCGAGGTAAGGCCCTGAGTAGCCATGCAGAAAGGGAGGCATGCAGCTCTTTCCATGAGCTCTTAGTCGCTGTTCTCCTTTATATTAAAGGAAGTAGCCTTTTCAGCACTCCTAGGACCCTCGGGGCAGCCTCATTTTAGTACCAAGATCACTGAGTACCTCCACACCCCTGTTGGCTTCCTGAGCAACAACGAGGCCCTTAGGTCCCTCGGAGGTCCTCTGTGTCTGCTGAGTCATGGGCAACACACTGCACTCTTTCTTGGGATATCTTGGTTTCACAGCACTCGCACAGGTTCACGAGCACCGTTCTGGCAAGTTCCGACTTGCTGTGGAAGTCGCACACATTCCCTAGTCTGAGCTGCACTGAGAAAAACACTAGGCTTCCCCTTCCTTCCAGGAAATCCTACCTGAAGTCACCCTGCCTCCAGGAGAAGGACGCCTTGCTTCCTATTGCAACTAAAGCAAAGTTTTTCCTATAGCACTGCAACATTTTGAATAGGCACGAGCCCAGAGGCCTAGCTAGGGCGTTCCTTGGTTGAGGCAGTTCACTAGATGCAGAACACCCTGCCACGAGAATTTGATTCAGGGAAGGAAGCAGTGTGTAATCTGTGTCTCTTTTGAGTTGTGTGAAACCACAGGGATGTATGCTGTTTGTGCCTAGGGAAATGTGGGCATGTTGGTAGTAGACTTGCTTATCCATTTTGAAAGCTCCATTCATGCTGCCTCGAGGCTCCCTGTATTCTGTGCTGTTGACAGGACCCTGGCTATTGTAGGCATTGGTCTGGGAAGAAAATGAGTTTTCTCTGGCTACACAGGGTGCTTCATTATCCGGGGTGGGACTCATCTTGCCACGCTCTAGAGCTAAAGGGAATCTCAACGTGAGTCCTTGCCTCGAGGTAAGGCCCTGAGTAGCCAGACAGAAAGGGAGGCATCCAGCTCTTTCCATGAGCTCTTAGTCGCTGTTCTGCTTTATTTTAAAGGAAGTACACTTTTCAGCACTCCTAGGCCCCTCGGGTGAGCATCCTTTTCGTTCCAAGATCACTGAGATCCTCCACACTCCTGTAGGCCTGCTGCGCAACAACGTGGCCCATATGTCCCTCGGAGTTCCTCTGTGTCTGCTGAGTCATGGGCAACACACTGCAGTCTTTCTTAGGAGATCTTGATCGAACAGCACTCGCACAGGTTGACGAGCTCCGTTTTGGCAAGTTCCAACTTGCTGTGGAAATCGCGCACACATTCCCTAGTCTGAGCTGCATTGAGGAAAACACTAGGCTTCGCCTTCCTTCCAGGACCTCCTACCTGAAGTCACCCTGCCTCCAGGAGAAAATCGGCTTGCGTTCGTATTGCAACTAAAGCAGAGTTTTTCCTCTAGCACTGCAGGCTTTTGAAGAGGCACCGGCCCCGAGGCCTAACTAGGGCGTTCCTTGGTTGAGGCCGTGCACTAGATGCAGAACGCCGTGCCTCGAGAAGTTGCTTCAGGGAAGGAACTAGTGGGTACGCTGTGTCTCTTTTGTCTTGTGAGAAACCAGAGTTTTGGATGCTGCCTGTGCACATGGAAATGGGGTCGTGATGGTACTAGCCTTGCTTTTCTCTTTGGAAACCTCCATTCTTGCTGCCGTGAAGCTCCCTGAAATTCTCTGCTGTTGACCGCCCCGTGACCACTGTAGCCATGGGTCTGGGAAGAAAATGAGTTTTCTCTGGCTACACACGGAGCTTCACTGGCCGGGGTGGGGCTCACCTTGCCATGCTCTAGAGCCAAAGGGAATCTCCACGTGAGTCCTCGCCTCGAGGTAAGGCCCTGAGTAGCCCTGCAGAAAGGGAGGCATGCAGCTCTTTCCATGAGCTCTTAGTGGAGGTTCTGCTTTATATTAAAGGAAGGACCCTTTTCAGGACTCCTAGGTCTCTCGGGTGAGCATCATTTTGCTTCCAAGATCACTGACTCCCTCCACACCCCTGTGGGCCTGCTGAGCAGCATTGAGTCCCATACGTCCCTCGGAGGCCCTCTGTGTCTGCCGAGTCTCGGGCAACACACTATACGTTACTTCAGGAGAGCTACATTTCCAGAACCCTCGAACAGCATCAGAACCACATTTCTAGGCAGTCCAACATGCCCTGGAAGTCTTCGACATTGCCCTCGTCTGAGCTGCTCTGAGGAAACACTCTGCTTAGAATTGATCGAGGACCTCGTTCCTGAAGTCACTCTAGTCAAGGAGAAATAACAGCATCCTAACATGCTGTGTCGCTCACAGGGCAAGCAACGTGAGAACTTGCCTCGAGGTAAGGCCCTGAAATGCTATGCACAAGCAGAGGCGTGTAGCAGTTTCCATGAGGCCGTAGTCGCTGCTCTGCAGCATTTGAACGCCAGTAGGCTTTTTAGGACACCTAGGTGCCTCGTCTGGTAAACTTATTCCCTGCAAGAACACCGAGTACCCTCAGTCTCACCTGGCCATTCTAAGCAATATCCAGGCCAGGAGCTTTCCGACTCACAGTGTGTATGCCGAGTGAAGGGCTACACAGTGCACTCTTATTGGGACATCTGGATGTAGCCAGCAATCGCACAGATTGACGAGCACCGTTCTGGCAAGTTCCAACATGCCGTGGAAGTCACACTCTTTCCCTAGTCTGAGCTGCACAGAGAAAAACACTAGGCTTCTCCTTCCATCCAGGACCTCCTACCTGAAGTCACCCTGCCTCCAGGAGAAAGACGGCTGCGTTCCTATTGCAACTGAAGCACAGTTTCTCCTGTAGCACTGCAGGCTTTTGAATAGGCAAGGGCCCAGAGGCCTAGCTAGGGCTTTCCCTGGTGAGGCCGTTCACTAGAGGTAGAACACCCTGCCTCGAGAAGTTGATTCAGGGAAGCAACCAGTGTGTACTCTGTGTCTCTTTTGACTTGTTAGAAACCACAGAGATGTATGCTGCCTGTGCCCACGGAAATGGGGGTATGATGGTAATAGCCTTGTTTCCCATTTGGAAACTTCCATTCTTGCTGCCGTGAAGCTCCCTGAAATTCTCTGCTGTGGACAGGCCCCTGGCTATTGTAGGCATTGGTCTGGGGAGAAAATGAGTTTTCTCTGGCTACCCAGTGTGCTTCATACCCAGGGCTGGGACTCATCTTGCCATGCTCTAGAGCTATAAGGAATCTCAACGTCAGTCCTTGCCTCGAGGTAAGGCCCTGAGTAGCCATGCAGAAAGGGAGGCATGCAGCTCTTTCCATGAGCTCTTAGTCGCTGTTCTCCTTTATATTAAAGGAAGTAGCCTTTTCAGCACTCCTAGGACCCTCGGGGCAGCCTCATTTTAGTACCAAGATCACTGAGTACCTCCACACCCCTGTTGGCTTGCTGAGCAACAACGAGGCCCTTAGGTCCCTCGGAGGTCCTCTGTGTCAGCTGAGTCATGGGCAACACACTGCACTCTTTCTTGGGATATCTTGGTTTCACAGCACTCGCACAGGTTCACGAGCACCGTTCTGGCAAGTTCCGACTTGCTGTGGAAGTCGCACACATTCCCTAGTCTGAGCTGCACTGAGAAAAACACTAGGCTTCCCCTTCCTTCCAGGAACTCCTACCTGAAGTCACCCTGCCTCCAGGAGAAGGACGCCTTGCTTCCTATTGCAACTAAAGCAAAGTTTTTCCTATAGCACTGCAACCTTTTGAATAGGCACGAGCCCAGAGGCCTAGCTAGGGCGTTCCTTGGTTGAGGCAGTTCACTAGATGCAGAACACCCTGCCACGAGAATTTGATTCAGGGAAGGAAGCAGTGTGTAATCTGTGTCTCTTTTGAGTTGTGTGAAACCACAGGGATGTATGCTGTTTGTGCCTAGGGAAATGTGGGCATGTTGGTAGTAGACTTGCTTATCCATTTTGAAAGCTCCATTCATGCTGCCCCGAGGCTCCCTGAATTCTCTGCTGTTGACAGGACCCTGGCTATTGTAGGCATTGGTCTGGGAAGAAAATGAGTTTTCTCTGGCTACACAGGGTGCTTCATTATCCGGGGTGGGACTCATCTTGCCACGCTCTAGAGCTAAAGGGAATCTCAACGTGAGTCCTTGCCTCGAGGTAAGGCCCTGAGTAGCCAGACAGAAAGGGAGGCATCCAGCTCTTTCCATGAGCTCTTAGTCGCTGTTCTGCTTTATTTTAAAGGAAGTACACTTTTCAGCAGTCCTAGGCCCCTCGGGTGAGCATCCTTTTCGTTCCAAGATCACTGAGATCCTCCACACTCCTGTAGGCCTGCTGAGCAACAACGTGGCCCATATGTCCCTCGGAGTTCCTCTGTGTCTGCTGAGTCATGGGCAACACACTGCAGTCTTTCTTAGGAGATCTTGATCGAACAGCACTCGCACAGGTTGACGAGCTCCGTTTTGGCAAGTTCCAACTTGCTGTGGAAATCGCGCACACATTCCCTAGTCTGAGCTGCATTGAGGAAAACACTAGGCTTCGCCTTCCTTCCAGGACCTCCTACCTGAAGTCACCCTGCCTCCAGGAGAAAATCGGCTTGCGTTCGTATTGCAACTAAAGCAGAGTTTTTCCTCTAGCACTGCAGGCTTTTGAAGAGGCACCGGCCCCGAGGCCTAACTAGGGCGTTCCTTGGTTGAGGCCGTGCACTAGATGCAGAACGCCGTGCCTCGAGAAGTTGCTTCAGGGAAGGAACTAGTGGGTACGCTGTGTCTCTTTTGTCTTGTGAGAAACCAGAGTTTTGTATGCTGCCTGTGCACATGGAAATGGGGTCGTGATGGTACTAGCCTTCCTTTTCTCTTTGGAAACCTCCATTCTTGCTGCCGTGAAGCTCCCTGAAATTCTCTGCTGTTGACAGGCCTCGACCCACTGTAGCCATGGGTCTGGGAAGAAAATGAGTTTTCTCTGGCTGCACACGGAGCTTCAGTGGCCGGGGTGGAACTCATCATGCCATGCTCTACAGCTCAAGGAAATCTCAACGTGAGTCGTTGCCTCGAGGTAAGGCCCTGAGTAGCCATGCCGAAAGGGAGGCATGGAGCTCTTTCCATGAGCTCTTAGTCGCTGTTCTGCTTTACTTTAAAGGAAGTACCCTTTTCAGGACTCCTAGGCCCCTGGGGTGAGCATCATTTTATTCCAATATCTCTGAGTACCTCCACACCCCTGTTGGCTTGCTGAGCAACAACGAGGCCCATTGGTCCCTCGGAGGTCCTCTGTGTCTGCTGAGTCATGGGCAACACCCTGCACTCTTTCTTGTGATATCTTGATTCACAGCACTCGCACAGGTTCAAGAGCCACGTTCTAGCAAGTTCCAACAGGACGTGGAAGTCGCACTCATTCCCTAGTCTGAGCTGCACAGAGAAAAACACTAGGCATCTCCTACCATCCAGGACCTCCTACCTGAAGTCACCCTGCCTCCAGGAGAAGGACGCCTTGCTTCCTATTGCAACTAAAGCAAAGTTTTTCCTATAGCACTGCAACCTTTTGAATAGGCACGAGCCCAGAGGCCTAGCTAGGGTGTTCCTTGGTTGAGGCAGTTCACTAGATGCAGAACACCCTGCCACGAGAATTTGATTCAGTGTGTAATCTGTGTCTCTTTTGAGTTGTGTGAAACCACAGGGATGTATGCTGTTTGTGCCTAGGGAAATGTGGGCATGTTGGTAGTAGACTTGCTTATCCATTTTGAAAGCTCCATTCATGCTGCCTTGAAGCTCCCTGAATTCTCTGCTGTTGACAGGACCCTGGCTATTGTAGGCATTGGTCTGGGAAGAAAATGAGTTTTCTCTGGCTACACAGGGTGCTTCATTATACGGGATGGGACTCATCTTGCCATGCTCTAGAGCTAAAGGGAATCTCAACGTGAGTCCTTGCCTCGAGGTAAGGCCCTGAGTAGCCAGACAGAAAGGGAGGCATGCAGCTCTTTCCGTGAGCTCTTAGTCGCTGTTCTGCTTTATTTTAAAGGAAGTACTCTTTTCAGCACTCCTAGGCCCCTCGGGTGAGCATCCTTTTCGTTCCAAGATCACTGAGATCCTCCACACTCCTGTAGGCCTGCTGAGCAACAACGTGGCCCATATGTCCCTCGGAGTTCCTCTGTGTCTGCTGAGTCATGGGCAACACACTGCAGTCTTTCTTAGGAGATCTTGATCGAACAGCACTCGCACAGGTTGACGAGCTCCGTTTTGGCAAGTTCCAACTTGCTGTGGAAATCGCGCACACATTCCCTAGTCTGAGCTGCATTGAGGAAAACACTAGGCTTCGCCTTCCTTCCAGGACCTCCTACCTGAAGTCACCCTGCCTCCAGGAGAAAATCGGCTTGCGTTCGTATTGCAACTAAAGCAGAGTTTTTCCTCTAGCACTGCAGGCTTTTGAAGAGGCACCGGCCCCGAGGCCTAACTAGGGCGTTCCTTGGTTGAGGCCGTGCACTAGATGCAGAACGCCGTGCCTCGAGAAGTTGCTTCAGGGAAGGAACTAGTGGGTACGCTGTGTCTCTTTTGTCTTGTGAGAAACCAGAGTTTTGGATGCTGCCTGTGCACATGGAAATGGGGTCGTGATGGTACTAGCCTTGCTTTTCTCTTTGGAAACCTCCATTCTTGCTGCCGTGAAGCTCCCTGAAATTCTCTGCTGTTGACCGCCCCGTGACCACTGTAGCCATGGGTCTGGGAAGAAAATGAGATTTCTCTGGCTACACACGGAGCTTCACTGGCCGGGGTGGGGCTCACCTTGCCATGCTCTAGAGCCAAAGGGAATCTCCACGTGAGTCCTCGCCTCGAGGTAAGGCCCTGAGTAGCCCTGCAGAAAGGGAGGCATGCAGCTCTTTCCATGAGCTCTTAGTGGAGGTTCTGCTTTATATTAAAGGAAGGACCCTTTTCAGGACTCCTAGGTCTCTCGGGTGAGCATCATTTTGCTTCCAAGATCACTGACTCCCTCCACACCCCTGTGGGCCTGCTGAGCAGCATTGAGTCCCATACGTCCCTCGGAGGCCCTCTGTGTCTGCCGAGTCTCGGGCAACACACTATACGTTACTTCAGGAGAGCTACATTTCCAGAACCCTCGAACAGCATCAGAACCACATTTCTAGGCAGTCCAACATGCCCTGGAAGTCTTCGACATTGCCCTCGTCTGAGCTGCTCTGAGGAAACACTCTGCTTAGAATTGATCGAGGACCTCGTTCCTGAAGTCACTCTAGTCAAGGAGAAATACAGCATCCTAACATGCTGTGTCGCTCACAGGGCAAGCAACGTGAGAACTTGCCTCGAGGTAAGGCCCTGAAATGCTATGCACAAGCAGAGGCGTGTAGCAGTTTCCATGAGGCCGTAGTCGCTGCTCTGCAGCATTTGAACGCCAGTAGGCTTTTTAGGACACCTAGGTGCCTCGTCTGGTAAACTTATTCCCTGCAAGAACACCGAGTACCCTCAGTCTCACCTGGCCATTCTAAGCAATATCCAGGCCAGGAGCTTTCCGACTCACAGTGTGTATGCCGAGTGAAGGGCTACACAGTGGACTCTTATTGGGACATCTGGATTTAGCCAGCAATCGCACAGATTGACGAGCACCGTTCTGGCAAGTTCCAACATGCCGTGGAAGTCACACTCTTTCCCTAGTCTGAGCTGCACAGAGAAAAACACTAGGCTTCTCCTTCCATCCAGGACCTCCTACCTGAAGTCACCCTGCCTCCAGGAGAAAGACGGCTGCGTTCCTATTGCAACTGAAGCACAGTTTCTCCTGTAGCACTGCAGGCTTTTGAATAGGCAAGGGCCCAGAGGCCTAGCTAGGGCTTTCCCTGGTGAGGCCGTTCACTAGAGGTAGAACACCCTGCCTCGAGAAGTTGATTCAGGGAAGCAACCAGTGTGTACTCTGTGTCTCTTTTGACTTGTTAGAAACCACAGAGATGTATGCTGCCTGTGCCCACGGAAATGGGGGTATGATGGTAATAGCCTTGTTTCCCATTTGGAAACCTCCATTCTTGCTGCCGTGAAGCTCCCTGAAATTCTCTGCTGTGGACAGGCCCCTGGCTATTGTAGGCATTGGTCTGGGGAGAAAATGAGTTTTCTCTGGCAACCCAGTGTGCTTCATACCCAGGGCTGGGACTCATCTTGCCATGCTCTAGAGCTATAAGGAATCTCAACGTCAGTCCTTGCCTCGAGGTAAGGCCCTGAGTAGCCATGCAGAAAGGGAGGCATGCAGCTCTTTCCATGAGCTCTTAGTCGCTGTTCTCCTTTATATTAAAGGAAGTAGCCTTTTCAGCACTCCTAGGACCCTCGGGGCAGCCTCATTTTAGTACCAAGATCACTGAGTACGTCCACACCCCTGTTGGCTTGCTGAGCAACAACGAGGCCCTTAGGTCCCTCGGAGGTCCTCTGTGTCTGCTGAGTCATGGGCAACACACTGCACTCTTTCTTGGGATATCTTGGTTTCACAGCACTCGCACAGGTTCACGAGCACCGTTCTGGCAAGTTCCGACTTGCTGTGGAAGTCGCACACATTCCCTAGTCTGAGCTGCACTGAGAAAAACACTAGGCTTCCCCTTCCTTCCAGGAAATCCTACCTGAAGTCACCCTGCCTCCAGGAGAAGGACGCCTTGCTTCCTATTGCAACTAAAGCAAAGTTTTTCCTATAGCACTGCAACCTTTTGAATAGGCACGAGCCCAGAGGCCTAGCTAGGGCGTTCCTTGGTTGAGGCAGTTCACTAGATTCAGAACACCCTGCCACGAGAATTTGATTCAGGGAAGGAAGCAGTGTGTAATCTGTGTCTCTTTTGAGTTGTGTGAAACCACAGGGATGTATGCTGTTTGTGCCTAGGGAAATGTGGGCATGTTGGTAGTAGACTTGCTTATCCATTTTGAAAGCTCCATTCATGCTGCCTTGAGGCTCCCTGAATTCTCTGCTGTTGACAGGACCCTGGCTATTGTAGGCATTGTTCTGGGAAGAAAATGAGTTTTCTCTGGCTACACAGGGTGCTTCATTATCCGGGGTGGGACTCATCTTGCCACGCTCTAGAGCTAAAGGGAATCTCAACGTGAGTCCTTGCCTCGAGGTAAGGCCCTGAGTAGCCAGACAGAAAGGGAGGCATCCAGCTCTTTCCATGAGCTCTTAGTCGCTGTTCTGCTTTATTTTAAAGGAAGTACACTTTTCAGCACTCCTAGGCCCCTCGGGTGAGCATCCTTTTCGTTCCAAGATCACTGAGATCCTCCACACTCCTGTAGGCCTGCTGAGCAACAACGTGGCCCATATGTCCCTCGGAGTTCCTCTGTGTCTGCTGAGTCATGGGCAACACACTGCAGTCTTTCTTAGGAGATCTTGATCGAACAGCACTCGCACAGGTTGACGAGCTCCGTTTTGGCAAGTTCCAACTTGCTGTGGAAATCGCGCACACATTCCCTAGTCTGAGCTGCATTGAGGAAAACACTAGGCTTCGCCTTCCTTCCAGGACCTCCTACCTGAAGTCACCCTGCCTCCAGGAGAAAATCGGCTTGCGTTCGTATTGCAACTAAAGCAGAGTTTTTCCTCTAGCACTGCAGGCTTTTGAAGAGGCACCGGCCCCGAGGCCTAACTAGGGCGTTCCTTGGTTGAGGCCGTGCACTAGATGCAGAACGCCGTGCCTCGAGAAGTTGCTTCAGGGAAGGAACTAGTGGGTACGCTGTGTCTCTTTTGTCTTGTGAGAAACCAGAGTTTTGGATGCTGCCTGTGCACATGGAAATGGGGTCGTGATGGTACTAGCCTTGCTTTTCTCTTTGGAAACCTCCATTCTTGCTGCCGTGAAGCTCCCTGAAATTCTCTGCTGTTGACCGCCCCGTGACCACTGTAGCCATGGGTCTGGGAAGAAAATGAGATTTCTCTGGCTACACACGGAGCTTCACTGGCCGGGGTGGGGCTCACCTTGCCATGCTCTAGAGCCAAAGGGAATCTCCACGTGAGTCCTCGCCTCGAGGTAAGGCCCTGAGTAGCCCTGCAGAAAGGGAGGCATGCAGCTCTTTCCATGAGCTCTTAGTGGAGGTTCTGCTTTATATTAAAGGAAGGACCCTTTTCAGGACTCCTAGGTCTCTCGGGTGAGCATCATTTTGCTTCCAAGATCACTGACTCCCTCCACACCCCTGTGGGCCTGCTGAGCAGCATTGAGTCCCATACGTCCCTCGGAGGCCCTCTGTGTCTGCCGAGTCTCGGGCAACACACTATACGTTACTTCAGGAGAGCTACATTTCCAGAACCCTCGAACAGCATCAGAACCACATTTCTAGGCAGTCCAACATGCCCTGGAAGTCTTCGACATTGCCCTCGTCTGAGCTGCTCTGAGGAAACACTCTGCTTAGAATTGATCGAGGACCTCGTTCCTGAAGTCACTCTAGTCAAGGAGAAATACAGCATCCTAACATGCTGTGTCGCTCACAGGGCAAGCAACGTGAGAACTTGCCTCGAGGTAAGGCCCTGAAATGCTATGCACAAGCAGAGGCGTGTAGCAGTTTCCATGAGGCCGTAGTCGCTGCTCTGCAGCATTTGAACGCCAGTAGGCTTTTTAGGACACCTAGGTGCCTCGTCTGGTAAACTTATTCCCTGCAAGAACACCGAGTACCCTCAGTCTCACCTGGCCATTCTAAGCAATATCCAGGCCAGGAGCTTTCCGACTCACAGTGTGTATGCCGAGTGAAGGGCTACACAGTGCACTCTTATTGGGACATCTGGATTTAGCCAGCAATCGCACAGATTGACGAGCACCGTTCTGGCAAGTTCCAACATGCCGTGGAAGTCACACTCTTTCCCTAGTCTGAGCTGCACAGAGAAAAACACTAGGCTTCTCCTTCCATCCAGGACCTCCTACCTGAAGTCACCCTGCCTCCAGGAGAAAGACGGCTGCGTTCCTATTGCAACTGAAGCACAGTTTCTCCTGTAGCACTGCAGGCTTTTGAATAGGCAAGGGCCCAGAGGCCTAGCTAGGGCTTTCCCTGGTGAGGCCGTTCACTAGAGGTAGAACACCCTGCCTCGAGAAGTTGATTCAGGGAAGCAACCAGTGTGTACTCTGTGTCTCTTTTGACTTGTTAGAAACCACAGAGATGTATGCTGCCTGTGCCCACGGAAATGGGGGTATGATGGTAATAGCCTTGTTTCCCATTTGGAAACCTCCATTCTTGCTGCCGTGAAGCTCCCTGAAATTCTCTGCTGTGGACAGGCCCCTGGCTATTGTAGGCATTGGTCTGGGGAGAAAATGAGTTTTCTCTGGCAACCCAGTGTGCTTCATACCCAGGGCTGGGACTCATCTTGCCATGCTCTAGAGCTATAAGGAATCTCAACGTCAGTCCTTGCCTCGAGGTAAGGCCCTGAGTAGCCATGCAGAAAGGGAGGCATGCAGCTCTTTCCATGAGCTCTTAGTCGCTGTTCTCCTTTATATTAAAGGAAGTAGCCTTTTCAGCACTCCTAGGACCCTCGGGGCAGCCTCATTTTAGTACCAAGATCACTGAGTACCTCCACACCCCTGTTGGCTTGCTGAGCAACAACGAGGCCCTTAGGTCCCTCGGAGGTCCTCTGTGTCTGCTGAGTCATGGGCAACACACTGCACTCTTTCTTGGGATATCTTGGTTTCACAGCACTCGCACAGGTTCACGAGCAACGTTCTGGCAAGTTCCGACTTGCTGTGGAAGTCGCACACATTCCCTAGTCTGAGCTGCACTGAGAAAAACACTAGGCTTCCCCTTCCTTCCAGGAAATCCTACCTGAAGTCACCCTGCCTCCAGGAGAAGGACGCCTTGCTTCCTATTGCAACTAAAGCACAGTTTTTCCTATAGCACTGCAAGCTTTTGAATAGGCACGAGCCCAGAGGCCTAGCTAGGGCGTTCCTTGGTTGAGGCAGTTCACTAGATTCAGAACACCCTGCCACGAGAATTTGATTCAGGGAAGGAAGCAGTGTGTAATCTGTGTCTCTTTTGAGTTGTGTGAAACCACAGGGATGTATGCTGTTTGTGCCTAGGGAAATGTGGGCATGTTGGTAGTAGACTTGCTTATCCATTTTGAAAGCTCCATTCATGCTGCCTTGAGGCTCCCTGAATTCTCTGCTGTTGACAGGACCCTGGCTATTGTAGGCATTGTTCTGGGAAGAAAATGAGTTTTCTCTGGCTACACAGGGTGCTTCATTATCCGGGGTGGGACTCATCTTGCCACGCTCTAGAGCTAAAGGGAATCTCAACGTGAGTCCTTGCCTCGAGGTAAGGCCCTGAGTAGCCAGACAGAAAGGGAGGCATCCAGCTCTTTCCATGAGCTCTTAGTCGCTGTTCTGCTTTATTTTAAAGGAAGTACACTTTTCAGCACTCCTAGGCCCCTCGGGTGAGCATCCTTTTCGTTCCAAGATCACTGAGATCCTCCACACTCCTGTAGGCCTGCTGAGCAACAACGTGGCCCATATGTCCCTCGGAGTTCCTCTGTGTCTGCTGAGTCATGGGCAACACACTGCAGTCTTTCTTAGGAGATCTTGATCGAACAGCACTCGCACAGGTTGACGAGCTCCGTTTTGGCAAGTTCCAACTTGCTGTGGAAATCGCGCACACATTCCCTAGTCTGAGCTGCATTGAGGAAAACACTAGGCTTCGCCTTCCTTCCAGGACCTCCTACCTGAAGTCACCCTGCCTCCAGGAGAAAATCGGCTTGCGTTCGTATTGCAACTAAAGCAGAGTTTTTCCTCTAGCACTGCAGGCTTTTGAAGAGGCACCGGCCCCGAGGCCTAACTAGGGCGTTCCTTGGTTGAGGCCGTGCACTAGATGCAGAACGCCGTGCCTCGAGAAGTTGCTTCAGGGAAGGAACTAGTGGGTACGCTGTGTCTCTTTTGTCTTGTGAGAAACCAGAGTTTTGGATGCTGCCTGTGCACATGGAAATGGGGTCGTGATGGTACTAGCCTTGCTTTTCTCTTTGGAAACCTCCATTCTTGCTGCCGTGAAGCTCCCTGAAATTCTCTGCTGTTGACAGGCCTCGACCCACTGTAGCCATGGGTCTGGGAAGAAAATGAGTTTTCTCTGGCTGCACACGGAGCTTCAGTGGCCGGGGTGGAACTCATCATGCCATGCTCTACAGCTCAAGGAAATCTCAACGTGAGTCCTTGCCTCGAGGTAAGGCCCTGAGTAGCCATGCCGAAAGGGAGGCATGGAGCTCTTTCCATGAGCTCTTAGTCGCTGTTCTGCTTTACTTTAAAGGAAGTACCCTTTTCAGGACTCCTAGGCCCCTGGGGTGAGCATCATTTTATTCCAATATCTCTGAGTACCTCCACACCCCTGTAGGCCTGCTGAGCAACAACGAGGCCCATTGGTCCCTCGGAGGTCCTCTGTGTCTGCTGAGTCATGGGCAACACCCTGCACTCTTTCTTGTGATATCTTGATTCACAGCACTCGCACAGGTTCAAGAGCCACGTTCTAGCAAGTTCCAACAGGACGTGGAAGTCGCACTCATTCCCTAGTCTGAGCTGCACAGAGAAAAACACTAGGCATCTCCTTCCATCCAGGACCTCCTACCTGAAGTCACCCTGCCTCCAGGAGAAAGACGGTTTGCGTTCCTTTTGCAACTAAAGCACAGTTTTTCCTGTAGCGCTGCAGGCTTTTGAAGCGGCATGGGCCCAGAGGCTTGGCTAGGGCGTTCCTTGGTGAGGCCGTTCACTAGATGCAAAACACCCTGCCTCGAGAAGTTGATTGAGGGAAGCAACCAGTGTGTAGTCTGTGTCTCTTTTGACTTGTTAGAACCCACAGAGATGTATGCTGCCTCTGCCCACGGAAATGGGGGCATGATGGTACTAGCCTTGCTTTCCATTTGGAAAGCTCCATTCTTGCTGTCGTGAAGCTCCCTGAAATTCTCTGCTGTTGACCGCCCCGTGACCACTGTAGCCATGGGCCTGGGAAGAAAATGAGTTTTCTCTTGCTACACACGGAGCTTCACTGGCCGGGGTGGGGCTCACCTTGCCATGCTCTAGAGCCAAAGGGAATCTCCACGTGAGTCCTCGCCTCGAGGTAAGGCCCTGAGTAGCCCTGCAGAAAGGGAGGCATGCAGCTCTTTCCATGAGCTCTTAGTGGAGGTTCTGCTTTATATTAAAGGAAGGACCCTTTTCAGGACTCCTAGGCCCCTCGGGTGAGCATCATTTTGCTTCCAAGATCACTGACTCTCTCCACACCCCTGTGGGCCTGCTGAGTAGCATTGAGTCCCATACGTCCCTCGGAGGCCCTCTGTGTCTGCCGAGTCTCGGGCAACACACTATACGTTACTTCAGGAGAGCTACATTTCCAGAACCCTCGAACAGCATCAGAACCACATTTCTAGGCAGTCCAACATGCCCTGGAAGTCTTCGACATTGCCCTCGTCTGAGCTGCTCTGAGGAAACACTCTGCTTAGAATTGATCGAGGACCTCGTTCCTGAAGTCACTATAGTCAAGGAGAAATACAGCATCCGAACATGCTGTGTCGCTCACAGGGCAAGCAACGTGAGAACTTGCCTCGAGGTAAGGCCCTGAAATGCTATGCACAAGCAGAGGCGTGTAGCAGTTTCCATGAGGCCGTAGTCGCTGCTCTGCAGCATTTGAACGCCAGTAGGCTTTTTAGGACACCTAGGTGCCTCGTCTGGTAAACTTATTCCCTGCAAGAACACCGAGTACCCTCAGTCTCACCTGGCCATTCTAAGCAATATCCAGGCCAGGAGCTTTCCGACTCACAGTGTGTATGCCGAGTGAAGGGCTACACAGTGCACTCTTATTGGGACATCAGGATGTAGCCAGCAATCGCACAGATTGACGAGCACCGTTCTGGCAAGTTCCAACATGCCGTGGAAGTCACACTCTTTCCCTAGTCTGAGCTGCACAGAGAAAAACACTAGGCTTCTCCTTCCATCCAGGACCTCCTACCTGAAGTCACCCTGCCTCCAGGAGAAAGACGGCTGCGTTCCTATTGCAACTGAAGCACAGTTTCTCCTGTAGCACTGCAGGCTTTTGAATAGGCAAGGGCCCAGAGGCCTAGCTAGGGCTTTCCCTGGTGAGGCCGTTCACTAGAGGTAGAACACCCTGCCTCGAGAAGTTGATTCAGGGAAGCAACCAGTGTGTACTCTGGGTCTCTTTTGACTTGTTAGAAACCACAGAGATGTATGCTGCCTGTGCCCACGGAAATGGGGGTATGATGGTAATAGCCTTGTTTCCCATTTGGAAACCTCCATTCTTGCTGCCGTGAAGCTCCCTGAAATTCTCTGCTGTGGACAGGCCCCTGGCTATTGTAGGCATTGGTCTGGGGAGAAAATGAGTTTTCTCTGGCAACCCAGTGTGCTTCATACCCAGGGCTGGGACTCATCTTGCCATGCTCTAGAGCTATAAGGAATCTCAACGTCAGTCCTTGCCTCGAGGTAAGACCCTGAGTAGCCATGCAGAAAGGGAGGCATGCAGCTCTTTCCATGAGCTCTTAGTCGCTGTTCTCCTTTATATTAAAGGAAGTAGCCTTTTCAGCACTCCTAGGACCCTCGGGGCAGCCTCATTTTAGTACCAAGATCACTGAGTACCTCCACCCCCCTGTTGGCTTGCTGAGCAACAACGAGGCCCCTAGGTCTCTCGGAGGTCCTCTGTGTCTGCTGAGTCATGGGCAACACACTGCACTCCTTCTTGGGATATCTTGGTTTCACAGCACTCGCACAGGTTCACGAGCACCGTTCTGGCAAGTTCCGACTTGCTGTGGAAGTCGCACACATTCCCTAGTCTGAGCTGCACTGAGAAAAAGACTAGGCTTCCCCTTCCTTCCAGGAACTCCTACCTGAAGTCACCCTGCCTCCAGGAGAAGGACGCCTTGCTTCCTATTGCAACTAAAGCACAGTTTTTCCTATAGCACTGCAAGCTTTTGAATAGGCACGAGCCCAGAGGCCTAGCTAGGGCGTTCCTTGGTTGAGGCAGTTCACTAGATGCAGAACACCCTGCCACGAGAATTTGATTCAGGGAAGGAAGCAGTGTGTAATCTGTGTCTCTTTTGAGTTGTGTGAAACCACAGGGATGTATGCTGTTTGTGCCTAGGGAAATGTGGGCATGTTGGTAGTAGACTTGCTTATCCATTTTGAAAGCTCCATTCATGCTGCCTTGAGGCTCCCTGAATTCTCTGCTGTTGACAGGACCCTGGCTATTGTAGGCATTGGTCTGGGAAGAAAATGAGTTTTCTCTGGCTACACAGGGTGCTTCATTATCCGGGGTGGGACTCATCTTGCCACGCTCTAGAGCTAAAGGGAATCTCAACGTGAGTCCTTGCCTCGAGGTAAGGCCCTGAGTAGCCAGACAGAAAGGGAGGCATGCAGCTCTTTCCATGAGCTCTTAGTCGCTGTTCTGCTTTATTTTAAAGGAAGTACTCTTTTCAGCACTCCTAGGCCCCTCGGGTGAGCATCCTTTTCGTTCCAAGATCACTGAGATCCTCCACACTCCTGTAGGCCTGCTGAGCAACAACGTGGCCCATATGTCCCTCGGAGTTCCTCTGTGTCTGCTGAGTCATGGGCAACACACTGCAGTCTTTCTTAGGAGATCTTGATCGAACAGCACTCGCACAGGTTGAAGAGCTCCGTTTTGGCAAGTTCCAACTTGCTGTGGAAATCGCGCACACATTCCCTAGTCTGAGCTGCATTGAGGAAAACACTAGGCTTCGCCTTCCTTCCAGGACCTCCTACCTGAAGTCACCCTGCCTCCAGGAGAAAATCGGCTTGCGTTCGTATTGCAACTAAAGCAGAGTTTTTCCTCTAGCACTGCAGGCTTTTGAAGAGGCACCGGCCCCGAGGCCTAACTAGGGCGTTCCTTGGTTGAGGCCGTGCACTAGATGCAGAACGCCGTGCCTCGAGAAGTTGCTTCAGGGAAGGAACTAGTGGGTACGCTGTGTCTCTTTGGTCTTGTGAGAAACCAGAGTTTTGGATGCTGCCTGTGCACATGGAAATGGGGTCGTGATGGTACTAGCCTTGCTTTTCTCTTTGGAAACCTCCATTCTTGCTGCCGTGAAGCTCCCTGAAATTCTCTGCTGTTGACAGGCCTCGACCCACTGTAGCCATGGGTCTGGGAAGAAAATGAGTTTTCTCTGGCTGCACACGGAGCTTCAGTGGCCGGGGTGGAACTCATCATGCCATGCTCTAAAGCTCAAGGAAATCTCAACGTGAGTCCTTGCCTCGAGGTAAGGCCCAGAGTAGCCATGCCGAAAGGGAGGCATGGAGCTCTTTCCATGAGCTCTTAGTCGCTGTTCTGCTTTACTTTAAAGGAAGCACCCTTTTCAGGACTCCTAGGCCAATGGGGTGAGCATCATTTTATTCCAATATCTCTGAGTACCTCCACACCCCTGTAGGCCTGCTGAGCAACAACGAGGCCCATTGGTCCCTCGGAGGTCCTCTGTGTCTGCTGAGTCATGGGCAACACCCTGCACTCTTTCTTGTGATATCTTGATTCACAGCACTCGCACAGGTTCAAGAGCCACGTTCTAGCAAGTTCCAACAGGACGTGGAAGTCGCACTCATTCCCTAGTCTGAGCTGCACAGAGAAAAACACTAGGCATCTCCTTCCATCCAGGACCTCCTACCTGAAGTCACCCTGCCTCCAGGAGAAAGACGGCTTGCGTTCCTTTTGCAACTAAAGCACAGTTTTTCCTGTAGCGCTGCAGGCTTTTGAAGTGGCATGGGCCCAGAGGCTTGGCTAGGGCGTTCCTTGGTGAGGCAGTTCACTAGATGCAAAACACCCTGCCTCGAGAAGTTGATTGAGGGAAGCAACCAGTGTGTAGTCTGTGTCTCTTTTGACTTGTTAGAAACCACAGAGATATATGCTGCCTCTGCCCACGGAAATGGGGGCATGATGGTACTAGCCTTGCTTTCCATTTGGAAAGCTCCATTCTTGCTGTCGTGAAGCTCCCTGAAATTCTCTGCTCTTGACCGCCCCGTGACCACTGTAGCCATGGGTCTGGGAAGAAAATGAGTTTTCTCTGGCTACACACGGAGCTTCACTGGCCGGGGTGGGGCTCACCTTGCCATGCTCTAGAGCCAAAGGGAATCTCCACGTGAGTCCTTGCCTGGAGGTAAGGCCCTGAGTAGCCCTGCAGAAAGGGAGGCATGCAGCTCTTTCCATGAGCTCTTAGTGGAGGTTCTGCTTTATATTAAAGGAAGGACCCTTTTCAGGACTCCTAGGCCCCTCGGGTGAGCATCATTTTGCTTCCAAGATCACTGACTCCCTCCACACCCCTGTGGGCCTGCTGAGCAGCATTGAGTCCCATACGTCCCTCGGAGGCCCTCTGTGTCTGCCGAGTCTCGGGCAACACACTATACGTTACTTCAGGAGAGCTACATTTCCAGAACCCTCGAACAGCATCAGAACCACATTTCTAGGCAGTCCAACATGCCCTGGAAGTCTTCGACATTGCCCTCGTCTGAGCTGCTCTGAGGAAACACTCTGCTTAGAATTGATCGAGGACCTCGTTCCTGAAGTCACTCTAGTCAAGGAGAAATACAGCATCCGAACATGCTGTGTCGCTCACAGGGCAAGCAACGTGAGAACTTGCCTCGAGGTAAGGCCCTGAAATGCTATGCACAAGCAGAGGCGTGTAGCAGTTTCCATGAGGCCGTAGTCGCTGCTCTGCAGCATTTGAACGCCAGTAGGCTTTTTAGGACACCTAGGTGCCTCGTCTGGTAAACTTATTCCCTGCAAGAACACCGAGTACCCTCAGTCTCACCTGGCCATTCTAAGCAATATCCAGGCCAGGAGCTTTCCGACTCACAGTGTGTATGCCGAGTGAAGGGCTACACAGTGCACTCTTATTGGGACATCTGGATGTAGCCAGCAATCGCACAGATTGACGAGCACCGTTCTGGCAAGTTCCAACATGCCGTGGAAGTCACACTCTTTCCCTAGTCTGAGCTGCACAGAGAAAAACACTAGGCTTCTCCTTCCATCCAGGACCTCCTACCTGAAGTCACCCTGCCTCCAGGAGAAAGACGGCTGCGTTCCTATTGCAACTGAAGCACAGTTTCTCCTGTAGCACTGCAGGCTTTTGAATAGGCAAGGGCCCAGAGGCCTAGCTAGGGCTTTCCCTGGTGAGGCCGTTCACTAGAGGTAGAACACCCTGCCTCGAGAAGTTGATTCAGGGAAGCAACCAGTGTGTACTCTGGGTCTCTTTTGACTTGTTAGAAACCACAGAGATGTATGCTGCCTGTGCCCACGGAAATGGGGGTATGATGGTAATAGCCTTGTTTCCCATTTGGAAACCTCCATTCTTGCTGCCGTGAAGCTCCCTGAAATTCTCTGCTGTGGACAGGCCCCTGGCTATTGTAGGCATTGGTCTGGGGAGAAAATGAGTTTTCTCTGGCTACCCAGTGTGCTTCATACCCAGGGCTGGGACTCATCTTGCCATGCTCTAGAGCTATAAGGAATCTCAACGTCAGTCCTTGCCTCGAGGTAAGGCCCTGAGTAGCCATGCAGAAAGGGAGGCATGCAGCTCTTTCCATGAGCTCTTAGTCGCTGTTCTCCTTTATATTAAAGGAAGTAGCCTTTTCAGCACTCCTAGGACCCTCGGGGCAGCCTCATTTTAGTACCAAGATCACTGAGTACCTCCACACCCCTGTTGGCTTGCTGAGCAACAACGAGGCCCCTAGGTCCCTCGGAGGTCCTCTGTGTCTGCTGAGTCATGGGCAACACACTGCACTCCTTCTTGGGATATCTTGGTTTCACAGCACTCGCACAGGTTCACGAGCAACGTTCTGGCAAGTTCCGACTTGCTGTGGAAGTCGCACACATTCCCTAGTCTGAGCTGCACTGAGAAAAACACTAGGCTTCCCCTTCCTTCCAGGAACTCCTACCTGAAGTCACCCTGCCTCCAGGAGAAGGACGCCTTGCTTCCTATTGCAACTAAAGCACAGTTTTTCCTATAGCACTGCAAGCTTTTGAATAGGCACGAGCCCAGAGGCCTAGCTAGGGCGTTCCTTGGTTGAGGCAGTTCACTAGATGCAGAACACCCTGCCACGAGAATTTGATTCAGGGAAGGAAGCAGTGTGTAATCTGTGTCTCTTCTGAGTTGTGTGAAACCACAGGGATGTATGCTGTTTGTGCCTAGGGAAATGTGGGCATGTTGGTAGTAGACTTGCTTATCCATTTTGAAAGCTCCATTCATGCTGCCTTGAGGCTCCCTGAATTCTCTGCTGTTGACAGGACCCTGGCTATTGTAGGCATTGGTCTGGGAAGAAAATGAGTTTTCTCTGGCTACACAGGGTGCTTCATTATCCGGGGTGGGACTCATCTTGCCATGCTCTAGAGCTAAAGGGAATCTCAACGTGAGTCCTTGCCTCGAGGTAAGGCCCTGAGTAGCCAGACAGAAAGGGAGGCATGCAGCTCTTTCCATGAGCTCTTAGTCGCTGTTCTGCTTTATTTTAAAGGAAGTACTCTTTTCAGCACTCCTAGGCCCCTCGGGTGAGCATCCTTTTCGTTCCAATATCACTGAGATCCTCCACACTCCTGTAGGCCTGCTGAGCAACAACGTGGCCCATATGTCCCTCGGAGTTCCTCTGTGTCTGCTGAGTCATGGGCAACACACTGCAGTCTTTCTTAGGAGATCTTGATCGAACAGCACTCGCACAGGTTGACGAGCTCCGTTTTGGCAAGTTCCAACTTGCTGTGGAAATCGCGCACACATTCCCTAGTCTGAGCTGCATTGAGGAAAACACTAGGCTTCGCCTTCCTTCCAGGACCTCCTACCTGAAGTCACCCTGCCTCCAGGAGAAAATCGGCTTGCGTTCGTATTGCAACTAAAGCAGAGTTTTTCCTCTAGCACTGCAGGCTTTTGAAGAGGCACCGGCCCCGAGGCCTAACTAGGGCGTTCCTTGGTTGAGGCCGTGCACTAGATGCAGAACGCCGTGCCTCGAGAAGTTGCTTCAGGGAAGGAACTAGTGGGTACGCTGTGTCTCTTTTGTCTTGTGAGAAACCAGAGTTTTGGATGCTGCCTGTGCACATGGAAATGGGGTCGTGATGGTACTAGCCTTGCTTTTCTCTTTGGAAACCTCAATTCTTGCTGCCGTGAAGCTCCCTGAAATTCTCTGCTGTTGACAGGCCCCGACCCACTGTAGCCATGGGTCTGGGAAGAAAATGAGTTTTCTCTGGCTGCACACGGAGCTTCAGTGGCCGGGGTGGAACTCATCATGCCATGCTCTACAGCTCAAGGAAATCTCAACGTGAGTCCTTGCCTCGAGGTAAGGCCCAGAGTAGCCATGCCGAAAGGGAGGCATGGAGCACTTTCCATGAGCTCTTAGTCGCTGTTCTGCTTTACTTTAAAGGAAGTACCCTTTTCAGGACTCCTAGGCCAATGGGGTGAGCATCATTTTATTCCAATATCTCTGAGTACCTCCACACCCCTGTAGGCCTGCTGAGCAACAACGAGGCCCATTGGTCCCTCGGAGGTCCTCTGTGTCTGCTGAGTCATGGGCAACACCCTGCACTCTTTCTTGTGATATCTTGATTCACAGCACTCGCACAGGTTCAAGAGCCACGTTCTAGCAAGTTCCAACAGGACGTGGAAGTCGCACTCATTCCCTAGTCTGAGCTGCACAGAGAAAAACACTAGGCATCTCTTTCCATCCAGGACCTCCTACCTGAAGTCACCCTGCCTCCAGGAGAAAGACGGCTTGCGTTCCTTTTGCAACTAAAGCACAGTTTTTCCTGTAGCGCTGCAGGCTTTTGAAGTGGCATGGGCCCAGAGGCTTGGCTAGGGCGTTCCTTGGTGAGGCAGTTCACTAGATGCAAAACACCCTGCCTCGAGAAGTTGATTGAGGGAAGCAACCAGTGTGTAGTCTGTGTCTCTTTTGACTTGTTAGAAACCACAGAGATATATGCTGCCTCTGCCCACGGAAATGGGGGCATGATGGTACTAGCCTTGCTTTCCATTTGGAAAGCTCCATTCTTGCTGTCGTGAAGCTCCCTGAAATTCTCTGCTCTTGACCGCCCCGTGACCACTGTAGCCATGGGTCTGGGAAGAAAATGAGTTTTCTCTGGCTACACACGGAGCTTCACTGGCCGGGGTGGGGCTCACCTTGCCATGCTCTAGAGCCAAAGGGAATCTCCACGTGAGTCCTTGCCTCGAGGTAAGGCCCTGAGTAGCCCTGCAGAAAGGGAGGCATGCAGCTCTTTCCATGAGCTCTTAGTGGAGGTTCTGCTTTATATTAAAGGAAGGACCCTTTTCAGGACTCCTAGGCCCCTCGGGTGAGCATCATTTTGCTTCCAAGATCACTGACTCCCTCCACACCCCTGTGGGCCTGCTGAGCAGCATTGAGTCCCATACGTCCCTCGGAGGCCCTCTGTGTCTGCCGAGTCTCGGGCAACACACTATACGTTACTTCAGGAGAGCTACATTTCCAGAACCCTCGAACAGCATCAGAACCACATTTCTAGGCAGTCCAACATGCCCTGGAAGTCTTCGACATTGCCCTCGTCTGAGCTGCTCTGAGGAAACACTCTGCTTAGAATTGATCGAGGACCTCGTTCCTGAAGTCACTCTAGTCAAGGAGAAATACAGCATCCGAACATGCTGTGTCGCTCACAGGGCAAGCAACGTGAGAACTTGCCTCGAGGTAAGGCCCTGAAATGCTATGCACAAGCAGAGGCGTGTAGCAGTTTCCATGAGGCCGTAGTCGCTGCTCTGCAGCATTTGAACGCCAGTAGGCTTTTTAGGACACCACGGTGCCTCGTCTGGTAAACTTATTCCCTGCAAGAACACCGAGTACCCTCAGTCTCACCTGGCCATTCTAAGCAATATCCAGGCCAGGAGCTTTCCGACTCATAGTGTGTATGCCGAGTGAAGGGCTACACAGTGCACTCTTATTGGGACATCTGGATGTAGCCAGCAATCGCACAGATTGACGAGCACCGTTCTGGCAAGTTCCAACATGCCGTGGAAGTCACACTCTTTCCCTAGTCTGAGCTGCACAGAGAAAAACACTAGGCTTCTCCTTCCATCCAGGACCTCCTACCTGAAGTCACCCTGCCTCCAGGAGAAAGACGGCTGCGTTCCTATTGCAACTGAAGCACAGTTTCTCCTGTAGCACTGCAGGCTTTTGAATAGGCAAGGGCCCAGAGGCCTAGCTAGGGCTTTCCCTGGTGAGGCCGTTCACTAGAGGTAGAACACCCTGCCTCGAGAAGTTGATTCAGGGAAGCAACCAGTGTGTACTCTGGGTCTCTTTTGACTTGTTAGAAACCACAGAGATGTATGCTGCCTGTGCCCACGGAAATGGGGGTATGATGGTAATAGCCTTGTTTCCCATTTGGAAACCTCCATTCTTGCTGCCGTGAAGCTCCCTGAAATTCTCTGCTGTGGACAGGCCCCTGGCTATTGTAGGCATTGGTCTGGGGAGAAAATGAGTTTTCTCTGGCTACCCAGTGTGCTTCATACCCAGGGCTGGGACTCATCTTGCCATGCTCTAGAGCTATAAGGAATCTCAACGTCAGTCCTTGCCTCGAGGTAAGGCCCTGAGTAGCCATGCAGAAAGGGAGGCATGCAGCTCTTTCCATGAGCTCTTAGTCGCTGTTCTCCTTTATATTAAAGGAAGTAGCCTTTTCAGCACTCCTAGGACCCTCGGGGCAGCCTCATTTTAGTACCAAGATCACTGAGTACCTCCACACCCCTGTTGGCTTGCTGAGCAACAACGAGGCCCTTAGGTCCCTCGGAGGTCCTCTGTGTCAGCTGAGTCATGGGCAACACACTGCACTCTTTCTTGGGATATCTTGGTTTCACAGCACTCGCACAGGTTCACGAGCAACGTTCTGGCAAGTTCCGACTTGCTGTGGAAGTCGCACACATTCCCTAGTCTGAGCTGCACTGAGAAAAACACTAGGCTTCCCCTTCCTTCCAGGAACTCCTACCTGAAGTCACCCTGCCTCCAGGAGAAGGACGCCTTGCTTCCTATTGCAACTAAAGCAAAGTTTTTCCTATAGCACTGCAACCTTTTGAATAGGCACGAGCCCAGAGGCCTAGCTAGGGCGTTCCTTGGTTGAGGCAGTTCACTAGATGCAGAACACCCTGCCACGAGTATTTGATTCAGGGAAGGAAGCAGTGTGTAATCTGTGTCTCTTCTGAGTTGTGTGAAACCACAGGGATGTATGCTGTTTGTGCCTAGGGAAATGTGGGCATGTTGGTAGTAGACTTGCTTATCCATTTTGAAAGCTCCATTCATGCTGCCTTGAAGCTCCCTGAATTCTCTGCTGTTGACAGGACCCTGGCTATTGTAGGCATTGGTCTGGGAAGAAAATGAGTTTTCTCTGGCTACACAGGGTGCTTCATTATCCGGGGTGGGACTCATCTTGCCATGCTCTAGAGCTAAAGGGAATCTCAACGTGAGTCCTTGCCTCGAGGTAAGGCCCTGAGTAGCCAGACAGAAAGGGAGGCATGCAGCTCTTTCCATGAGCTCTTAGTCGCTGTTCTGCTTTATTTTAAAGGAAGTACACTTTTCAGCACTCCTAGGCCCCTCGGGTGAGCATCCTTTTCGTTCCAAGATCACTGAGATCCTCCACACTCCTGTAGGCCTGCTGAGCAACAACGTGGCCCATATGTCCCTCGGAGTTCCTCTGTGTCTGCTGAGTCATGGGCAACACACTGCAGTCTTTCTTAGGAGATCTTGATCGAACAGCACTCGCACAGGTTGACGAGCTCCGTTTTGGCAAGTTCCAACTTGCTGTGGAAATCGCGCACACATTCCCTAGTCTGAGCTGCATTGAGGAAAACACTAGGCTTCGCCTTCCTTCCAGGACCTCCTACCTGAAGTCACCCTGCCTCCAGGAGAAAATCGGCTTGCGTTCGTATTGTAACTAAAGCAGAGTTTTTCCTCTAGCACTGCAGGCTTTTGAAGAGGCACCGGCCCCGAGGCCTAACTAGGGCGTTCCTTGGTTGAGGCCGTGCACTAGATGCAGAACGCCGTGCCTCGAGAAGTTGCTTCAGGGAAGGAACTAGTGGGTACGCTGTGTCTCTTTTGTCTTGTGAGAAACCAGAGTTTGGATGCTGCCTGTGCACATGGAAATGGGGTCGTGATGGTACTAGCCTTGCTTTTCTCTTTGGAAACCTCCATTCTTGCTGCCGTGAAGCTCCCTGAAATTCTCTGCTGTTGACCGCCCCGTGACCACTGTAGCCATGGGTCTGGGAAGAAAATGAGTTTTCTCTGGCTACACACGGAGCTTCACTGGCCGGGGTGGGGCTCACCTTGCCATGCTCTAGAGCCAAAGGGAATCTCCACGTGAGTCCTCGCCTCGAGGTAAGGCCCTGAGTAGCCCTGCAGAAAGGGAGGCATGCAGCTCTTTCCATGAGCTCTTAGTGGAGGTTCTGCTTTATATTAAAGGAAGGACCCTTTTCAGGACTCCTAGGTCTCTCGGGTGAGCATCATTTTGCTTCCAAGATCACTGACTCCCTCCACACCCCTGTGGGCCTGCTGAGCAGCATTGAGTCCCATACGTCCCTCGGAGGCCCTCTGTGTCTGCCGAGTCTCGGGCAACACACTATACGTTACTTCAGGAGAGCTACATTTCCAGAACCCTCGAACAGCATCAGAACCACATTTCTAGGCAGTCCAACATGCCCTGGAAGTCTTCGACATTGCCCTCGTCTGAGCTGCTCTGAGGAAACACTCTGCTTAGAATTGATCGAGGACCTCGTTCCTGAAGTCACTCTAGTCAAGGAGAAATACAGCATCCTAACATGCTGTGTCGCTCACAGGGCAAGCAACGTGAGAACTTGCCTCGAGGTAAGGCCCTGAAATGCTATGCACAAGCAGAGGCGTGTAGCAGTTTCCATGAGGCCGTAGTCGCTGCTCTGCAGCATTTGAACGCCAGTAGGCTTTTTAGGACACCTAGGTGCCTCGTCTGGTAAACTTATTCCCTGCAAGAACACCGAGTACCCTCAGTCTCACCTGGCCATTCTAAGCAATATCCAGGCCAGGAGCTTTCCGACTCACAGTGTGTATGCCGAGTGAAGGGCTACACAGTGCACTCTTATTGGGACATCTGGATGTAGCCAGCAATCGCACAGATTGACGAGCACCGTTCTGGCAAGTTCCAACATGCCGTGGAAGTCACACTCTTTCCCTAGTCTGAGCTGCACAGAGAAAAACACTAGGCTTCTCCTTCCATCCAGGACCTCCTACCTGAAGTCACCCTGCCTCCAGGAGAAAGACGGCTGCGTTCCTATTGCAACTGAAGCACAGTTTCTCCTGTAGCACTGCAGGCTTTTGAATAGGCAAGGGCCCAGAGGCCTAGCTAGGGCTTTCCCTGGTGAGGCCGTTCACTAGAGGTAGAACACCCTGCCTCGAGAAGTTGATTCAGGGAAGCAACCAGTGTGTACTCTGTGTCTCTTTTGACTTGTTAGAAACCACAGAGATGTATGCTGCCTGTGCCCACGGAAATGGGGGTATGATGGTAATAGCCTTGTTTCCCATTTGGAAACCTCCATTCTTGCTGCCGTGAAGCTCCCTGAAATTCTCTGCTGTGGACAGGCCCCTGGCTATTGTAGGCATTGGTCTGGGGAGAAAATGAGTTTTCTCTGGCTACCCAGTGTGCTTCATACCCAGGGCTGGGACTCATCTTGCCATGCTCTAGAGCTATAAGGAATCTCAACGTGAGTCCTTGCCTCGAGGTAAGGCCCTGAGTAGCCATGCAGAAAGGGAGGCATGCAGCTCTTTCCATGAGCTCTTAGTCGCTGTTCTCCTTTATATTAAAGGAAGTAGCCTTTTCAGCACTCCTAGGACCCTCGGGGCAGCCTCATTTTAGTACCAAGATCACTGAGTACCTCCACACCCCTGTTGGCTTCCTGAGCAACAACGAGGCCCTTAGGTCCCTCGGAGGTCCTCTGTGTCTGCTGAGTCATGGGCAACACACTGCACTCTTTCTTGGGATATCTTGGTTTCACAGCACTCGCACAGGTTCACGAGCACCGTTCTGGCAAGTTCCGACTTGCTGTGGAAGTCGCACACATTCCCTAGTCTGAGCTGCACTGAGAAAAACACTAGGCTTCCCCTTCCTTCCAGGAAATCCTACCTGAAGTCACCCTGCCTCCAGGAGAAGGACGCCTTGCTTCCTATTGCAACTAAAGCAAAGTTTTTCCTATAGCACTGCAACCTTTTGAATAGGCACGAGCCCAGAGGCCTAGCTAGGGCGTTCCTTGGTTGAGGCAGTTCACTAGATGCAGAACACCCTGCCACGAGAATTTGATTCAGTGTGTAATCTGTGTCTCTTTTGAGTTGTGTGAAACCACAGGGATGTATGCTGTTTGTGCCTAGGGAAATGTGGGCATGTTGGTAGTAGACTTGCTTATCCATTTTGAAAGCTCCATTCATGCTGCCTTGAAGCTCCCTGAATTCTCTGCTGTTGACAGGACCCTGGCAATTGTAGGCATTGGTCAGGGAAGAAAATGAGTTTTCTCTGGCTACACAGGGTGCTTCATTATACGGGATGGGACTCATCTTGCCATGCTCTAGAGCTAAAGGGAATCTCAACGTGAGTCCTTGCCTCTAGGTAAGGCCCTGAGTAGCCAGACAGAAAGGGAGGCATGCAGCTCTTTCCGTGAGCTCTTAGTCGCTGTTCTGCTTTATTTTAAAGGAAGTACTCTTTTCAGCACTCCTAGGCCCCTCGGGTGAGCATCCTTTTCGTTCCAAGATCACTGAGATCCTCCACACTCCTGTAGGCCTGCTGAGCAACAACGTGGCCCATATGTCCCTCGGAGTTCCTCTGTGTCTGCTGAGTCATGGGCAACACACTGCAGTCTTTCTTAGGAGATCTTGATCGAACAGCACTCGCACAGGTTGACGAGCTCCGTTTTGGCAAGTTCCAACTTGCTGTGGAAATCGCGCACACATTCCCTAGTCTGAGCTGCATTGAGGAAAACACTAGGCTTCGCCTTCCTTCCAGGACCTCCTACCTGAAGTCACCCTGCCTCCAGGAGAAAATCGGCTTGTGTTCGTATTGCAACTAAAGCAGAGTTTTTCCTCTAGCACTGCAGGCTTTTGAAGAGGCACCGGCCCCGAGGCCTAACTAGGGCGTTCCTTGGTTGAGGCCGTGCACTAGATGCAGAACGCCGTGCCTCGAGAAGTTGCTTCAGGGAAGGAACTAGTGGGTACGCTGTGTCTCTTTGGTCTTGTGAGAAACCAGAGTTTTGGATGCTGCCTGTGCACATGGAAATGGGGTCGTGATGGTACTAGCCTTGCTTTTCTCTTTGGAAACCTCCATTCTTGCTGCCGTGAAGCTCCCTGAAATTCTCTGCTGTTGACCGCCCCGTGACCACTGTAGCCATGGGTCTGGGAAGAAAATGAGTTTTCTCTGGCTACACACGGAGCTTCACTGGCCGGGGTGGGGCTCACCTTGCCATGCTCTAGAGCCAAAGTGAATCTCCACGTGAGTCCTCGCCTCGAGGTAAGGCCCTGAGTAGCCCTGCAGAAAGGGAGGCATGCAGCTCTTTCCATGAGCTCTTAGTGGAGGTTCTGCTTTATATTAAAGGAAGGACCCTTTTCAGGACTCCTAGGTCTCTCGGGTGAGCATCATTTTGCTTCCAAGATCACTGACTCCCTCCACACCCCTGTGGGCCTGCTGAGCAGCATTGAGTCCCATACGTCCCTCGGAGGCCCTCTGTGTCTGCCGAGTCTCGGGCAACACACTATACGTTACTTCAGGAGAGCTACATTTCCAGAACCCTCGAACAGCATCAGAACCACATTTCTAGGCAGTCCAACATGCCCTGGAAGTCTTCGACATTGCCCTCGTCTGAGCTGCTCTGAGGAAACACTCTGCTTAGAATTGATCGAGGACCTCGTTCCTGAAGTCACTCTAGTCAAGGAGAAATACAGCATCCTAACATGCTGTGTCGCTCACAGGGCAAGCAACGTGAGAACTTGCCTCGAGGTAAGGCCCTGAAATGCTATGCACAAGCAGAGGCGTGTAGCAGTTTCCATGAGGCCGTAGTCGCTGCTCTGCAGCATTTGAACGCCAGTAGGCTTTTTAGGACACCTAGGTGCCTCGTCTGGTAAACTTATTCCCTGTAAGAACACCGAGTACCCTCAGTCTCACCTGGCCATTCTAAGCAATATCCAGGCCAGGAGCTTTCCGACTCACAGTGTGTATGCCGAGTGAAGGGCTACACAGTGCACTCTTATTGGGACATCTGGATGTAGCCAGCAATCGCACAGATTGACGAGCACCGTTCTGGCAAGTTCCAACATGCCGTGGAAGTCACACTCTTTCCCTAGTCTGAGCTGCACAGAGAAAAACACTAGGCTTCTCCTTCCATCCAGGACCTCCTACCTGAAGTCACCCTGCCTCCAGGAGAAAGACGGCTGCGTTCCTATTGCAACTGAAGCACAGTTTCTCCTGTAGCACTGCAGGCTTTTGAATAGGCAAGGGCCCAGAGGCCTAGCTAGGGCTTTCCCTGGTGAGGCCGTTCACTAGAGGTAGAACACCCTGCCTCGAGAAGTTGATTCAGGGAAGCAACCAGTGTGTACTCTGTGTCTCTTTTGACTTGTTAGAAACCACAGAGATGTATGCTGCCTGTGCCCACGGAAATGGGGGTATGATGGTAATAGCCTTGTTTCCCATTTGGAAACCTCCATTCTTGCTGCCGTGAAGCTCCCTGAAATTCTCTGCTGTGGACAGGCCCCTGGCTATTGTAGGCATTGGTCTGGGGAGAAAATGAGTTTTCTCTGGCTACCCAGTGTGCTTCATACCCAGGGCTGGGACTCATCTTGCCATGCTCTAGAGCTATAAGGAATCTCAACGTCAGTCCTTGCCTCGAGGTAAGGCCCTGAGTAGCCATGCAGAAAGGGAGGCATGCAGCTCTTTCCATGAGCTCTTAGTCGCTGTTCTCCTTTATATTAAAGGAAGTAGCCTTTTCAGCACTCCTAGGACCCTCGGGGCAGCCTCATTTTAGTACCAAGATCACTGAGTACCTCCACACCCCTGTTGGCTTCCTGAGCAACAACGAGGCCCTTAGGTCCCTCGGAGGTCCTCTGTGTCTGCTGAGTCATGGGCAACACACTGCACTCTTTCTTGGGATATCTTGGTTTCACAGCACTCGCACAGGTTCACGAGCACCGTTCTGGCAAGTTCCGACTTGCTGTGGAAGTCGCACACATTCCCTAGTCTGAGCTGCACTGAGAAAAACACTAGGCTTCCCCTTCCTTCCAGGAAATCCTACCTGAAGTCACCCTGCCTCCAGGAGAAGGACGCCTTGCTTCCTATTGCAACTAAAGCAAAGTTTTTCCTATAGCACTGCAACCTTTTGAATAGGCACGAGCCCAGAGGCCTAGCTAGGGCGTTCCTTGGTTGAGGCAGTTCACTAGATGCAGAACACCCTGCCACGAGTATTTGATTCAGGGAAGGAAGCAGTGTGTAATCTGTGTCTCTTCTGAGTTGTGTGAAACCACAGGGATGTATGCTGTTTGTGCCTAGGGAAATGTGGGCATGTTGGTAGTAGACTTGCTTATCCATTTTGAAAGCTCCATTCATGCTGCCTTGAAGCTCCCTGAATTCTCTGCTGTTGACAGGACCCTGGCTATTGTAGGCATTGGTCTGGGAAGAAAATGAGTTTTCTCTGGCTACACAGGGTGCTTCATTATCCGGGGTGGGACTCATCTTGCCATGCTCTAGAGCTAAAGGGAATCTCAACGTGAGTCCTTGCCTCGAGGTAAGGCCCTGAGTAGCCAGACAGAAAGGGAGGCATGCAGCTCTTTCCATGAGCTCTTAGTCGCTGTTCTGCTTTATTTTAAAGGAAGTACACTTTTCAGCACTCCTAGGCCCCTCGGGTGAGCATCCTTTTCGTTCCAAGATCACTGAGATCCTCCACACTCCTGTAGGCCTGCTGAGCAACAACGTGGCCCATATGTCCCTCGGAGTTCCTCTGTGTCTGCTGAGTCATGGGCAACACACTGCAGTCTTTCTTAGGAGATCTTGATCGAACAGCACTCGCACAGGTTGACGAGCTCCGTTTTGGCAAGTTCCAACTTGCTGTGGAAATCGCGCACACATTCCCTAGTCTGAGCTGCATTGAGGAAAACACTAGGCTTCGCCTTCCTTCCAGGACCTCCTACCTGAAGTCACCCTGCCTCCAGGAGAAAATCGGCTTGCGTTCGTATTGTAACTAAAGCAGAGTTTTTCCTCTAGCACTGCAGGCTTTTGAAGAGGCACCGGCCCCGAGGCCTAACTAGGGCGTTCCTTGGTTGAGGCCGTGCACTAGATGCAGAACGCCGTGCCTCGAGAAGTTGCTTCAGGGAAGGAACTAGTGGGTACGCTGTGTCTCTTTTGTCTTGTGAGAAACCAGAGTTTGGATGCTGCCTGTGCACATGGAAATGGGGTCGTGATGGTACTAGCCTTGCTTTTCTCTTTGGAAACCTCCATTCTTGCTGCCGTGAAGCTCCCTGAAATTCTCTGCTGTTGACCGCCCCGTGACCACTGTAGCCATGGGTCTGGGAAGAAAATGAGTTTTCTCTGGCTACACACGGAGCTTCACTGGCCGGGGTGGGGCTCACCTTGCCATGCTCTAGAGCCAAAGGGAATCTCCACGTGAGTCCTCGCCTCGAGGTAAGGCCCTGAGTAGCCCTGCAGAAAGGGAGGCATGCAGCTCTTTCCATGAGCTCTTAGTGGAGGTTCTGCTTTATATTAAAGGAAGGACCCTTTTCAGGACTCCTAGGTCTCTCGGGTGAGCATCATTTTGCTTCCAAGATCACTGACTCCCTCCACACCCCTGTGGGCCTGCTGAGCAGCATTGAGTCCCATACGTCCCTCGGAGGCCCTCTGTGTCTGCCGAGTCTCGGGCAACACACTATACGTTACTTCAGGAGAGCTACATTTCCAGAACCCTCGAACAGCATCAGAACCACATTTCTAGGCAGTCCAACATGCCCTGGAAGTCTTCGACATTGCCCTCGTCTGAGCTGCTCTGAGGAAACACTCTGCTTAGAATTGATCGAGGACCTCGTTCCTGAAGTCACTCTAGTCAAGGAGAAATACAGCATCCTAACATGCTGTGTCGCTCACAGGGCAAGCAACGTGAGAACTTGCCTCGAGGTAAGGCCCTGAAATGCTATGCACAAGCAGAGGCGTGTAGCAGTTTCCATGAGGCCGTAGTCGCTGCTCTGCAGCATTTGAACGCCAGTAGGCTTTTTAGGACACCTAGGTGCCTCGTCTGGTAAACTTATTCCCTGCAAGAACACCGAGTACCCTCAGTCTCACCTGGCCATTCTAAGCAATATCCAGGCCAGGAGCTTTCCGACTCACAGTGTGTATGCCGAGTGAAGGGCTACACAGTGCACTCTTATTGGGACATCTGGATGTAGCCAGCAATCGCACAGATTGACGAGCACCGTTCTGGCAAGTTCCAACATGCCGTGGAAGTCACACTCTTTCCCTAGTCTGAGCTGCACAGAGAAAAACACTAGGCTTCTCCTTCCATCCAGGACCTCCTACCTGAAGTCACCCTGCCTCCAGGAGAAAGACGGCTGCGTTCCTATTGCAACTGAAGCACAGTTTCTCCTGTAGCACTGCAGGCTTTTGAATAGGCAAGGGCCCAGAGGCCTAGCTAGGGCTTTCCCTGGTGAGGCCGTTCACTAGAGGTAGAACACCCTGCCTCGAGAAGTTGATTCAGGGAAGCAACCAGTGTGTACTCTGTGTCTCTTTTGACTTGTTAGAAACCACAGAGATGTATGCTGCCTGTGCCCACGGAAATGGGGGTATGATGGTAATAGCCTTGTTTCCCATTTGGAAACCTCCATTCTTGCTGCCGTGAAGCTCCCTGAAATTCTCTGCTGTGGACAGGCCCCTGGCTATTGTAGGCATTGGTCTGGGGAGAAAATGAGTTTTCTCTGGCTACCCAGTGTGCTTCATACCCAGGGCTGGGACTCATCTTGCCATGCTCTAGAGCTATAAGGAATCTCAACGTGAGTCCTTGCCTCGAGGTAAGGCCCTGAGTAGCCATGCAGAAAGGGAGGCATGCAGCTCTTTCCATGAGCTCTTAGTCGCTGTTCTCCTTTATATTAAAGGAAGTAGCCTTTTCAGCACTCCTAGGACCCTCGGGGCAGCCTCATTTTAGTACCAAGATCACTGAGTACCTCCACACCCCTGTTGGCTTCCTGAGCAACAACGAGGCCCTTAGGTCCCTCGGAGGTCCTCTGTGTCTGCTGAGTCATGGGCAACACACTGCACTCTTTCTTGGGATATCTTGGTTTCACAGCACTCGCACAGGTTCACGAGCACCGTTCTGGCAAGTTCCGACTTGCTGTGGAAGTCGCACACATTCCCTAGTCTGAGCTGCACTGAGAAAAACACTAGGCTTCCCCTTCCTTCCAGGAAATCCTACCTGAAGTCACCCTGCCTCCAGGAGAAGGACGCCTTGCTTCCTATTGCAACTAAAGCAAAGTTTTTCCTATAGCACTGCAACCTTTTGAATAGGCACGAGCCCAGAGGCCTAGCTAGGGCGTTCCTTGGTTGAGGCAGTTCACTAGATGCAGAACACCCTGCCACGAGAATTTGATTCAGTGTGTAATCTGTGTCTCTTTTGAGTTGTGTGAAACCACAGGGATGTATGCTGTTTGTGCCTAGGGAAATGTGGGCATGTTGGTAGTAGACTTGCTTATCCATTTTGAAAGCTCCATTCATGCTGCCTTGAAGCTCCCTGAATTCTCTGCTGTTGACAGGACCCTGGCAATTGTAGGCATTGGTCAGGGAAGAAAATGAGTTTTCTCTGGCTACACAGGGTGCTTCATTATACGGGATGGGACTCATCTTGCCATGCTCTAGAGCTAAAGGGAATCTCAACGTGAGTCCTTGCCTCTAGGTAAGGCCCTGAGTAGCCAGACAGAAAGGGAGGCATGCAGCTCTTTCCGTGAGCTCTTAGTCGCTGTTCTGCTTTATTTTAAAGGAAGTACTCTTTTCAGCACTCCTAGGCCCCTCGGGTGAGCATCCTTTTCGTTCCAAGATCACTGAGATCCTCCACACTCCTGTAGGCCTGCTGAGCAACAACGTGGCCCATATGTCCCTCGGAGTTCCTCTGTGTCTGCTGAGTCATGGGCAACACACTGCAGTCTTTCTTAGGAGATCTTGATCGAACAGCACTCGCACAGGTTGACGAGCTCCGTTTTGGCAAGTTCCAACTTGCTGTGGAAATCGCGCACACATTCCCTAGTCTGAGCTGCATTGAGGAAAACACTAGGCTTCGCCTTCCTTCCAGGACCTCCTACCTGAAGTCACCCTGCCTCCAGGAGAAAATCGGCTTGTGTTCGTATTGCAACTAAAGCAGAGTTTTTCCTCTAGCACTGCAGGCTTTTGAAGAGGCACCGGCCCCGAGGCCTAACTAGGGCGTTCCTTGGTTGAGGCCGTGCACTAGATGCAGAACGCCGTGCCTCGAGAAGTTGCTTCAGGGAAGGAACTAGTGGGTACGCTGTGTCTCTTTGGTCTTGTGAGAAACCAGAGTTTTGGATGCTGCCTGTGCACATGGAAATGGGGTCGTGATGGTACTAGCCTTGCTTTTCTCTTTGGAAACCTCCATTCTTGCTGCCGTGAAGCTCCCTGAAATTCTCTGCTGTTGACCGCCCCGTGACCACTGTAGCCATGGGTCTGGGAAGAAAATGAGTTTTCTCTGGCTACACACGGAGCTTCACTGGCCGGGGTGGGGCTCACCTTGCCATGCTCTAGAGCCAAAGTGAATCTCCACGTGAGTCCTCGCCTCGAGGTAAGGCCCTGAGTAGCCCTGCAGAAAGGGAGGCATGCAGCTCTTTCCATGAGCTCTTAGTGGAGGTTCTGCTTTATATTAAAGGAAGGACCCTTTTCAGGACTCCTAGGTCTCTCGGGTGAGCATCATTTTGCTTCCAAGATCACTGACTCCCTCCACACCCCTGTGGGCCTGCTGAGCAGCATTGAGTCCCATACGTCCCTCGGAGGCCCTCTGTGTCTGCCGAGTCTCGGGCAACACACTATACGTTACTTCAGGAGAGCTACATTTCCAGAACCCTCGAACAGCATCAGAACCACATTTCTAGGCAGTCCAACATGCCCTGGAAGTCTTCGACATTGCCCTCGTCTGAGCTGCTCTGAGGAAACACTCTGCTTAGAATTGATCGAGGACCTCGTTCCTGAAGTCACTCTAGTCAAGGAGAAATACAGCATCCTAACATGCTGTGTCGCTCACAGGGCAAGCAACGTGAGAACTTGCCTCGAGGTAAGGCCCTGAAATGCTATGCACAAGCAGAGGCGTGTAGCAGTTTCCATGAGGCCGTAGTCGCTGCTCTGCAGCATTTGAACGCCAGTAGGCTTTTTAGGACACCTAGGTGCCTCGTCTGGTAAACTTATTCCCTGTAAGAACACCGAGTACCCTCAGTCTCACCTGGCCATTCTAAGCAATATCCAGGCCAGGAGCTTTCCGACTCACAGTGTGTATGCCGAGTGAAGGGCTACACAGTGCACTCTTATTGGGACATCTGGATGTAGCCAGCAATCGCACAGATTGACGAGCACCGTTCTGGCAAGTTCCAACATGCCGTGGAAGTCACACTCTTTCCCTAGTCTGAGCTGCACAGAGAAAAACACTAGGCTTCTCCTTCCATCCAGGACCTCCTACCTGAAGTCACCCTGCCTCCAGGAGAAAGACGGCTGCGTTCCTATTGCAACTGAAGCACAGTTTCTCCTGTAGCACTGCAGGCTTTTGAATAGGCAAGGGCCCAGAGGCCTAGCTAGGGCTTTCCCTGGTGAGGCCGTTCACTAGAGGTAGAACACCCTGCCTCGAGAAGTTGATTCAGGGAAGCAACCAGTGTGTACTCTGTGTCTCTTTTGACTTGTTAGAAACCACAGAGATGTATGCTGCCTGTGCCCACGGAAATGGGGGTATGATGGTAATAGCCTTGTTTCCCATTTGGAAACCTCCATTCTTGCTGCCGTGAAGCTCCCTGAAATTCTCTGCTGTGGACAGGCCCCTGGCTATTGTAGGCATTGGTCTGGGGAGAAAATGAGTTTTCTCTGGCTACCCAGTGTGCTTCATACCCAGGGCTGGGACTCATCTTGCCATGCTCTAGAGCTATAAGGAATCTCAACGTCAGTCCTTGCCTCGAGGTAAGGCCCTGAGTAGCCATGCAGAAAGGGAGGCATGCAGCTCTTTCCATGAGCTCTTAGTCGCTGTTCTCCTTTATATTAAAGGAAGTAGCCTTTTCAGCACTCCTAGGACCCTCGGGGCAGCCTCATTTTAGTACCAAGATCACTGAGTACCTCCACACCCCTGTTGGCTTCCTGAGCAACAACGAGGCCCTTAGGTCCCTCGGAGGTCCTCTGTGTCTGCTGAGTCATGGGCAACACACTGCACTCTTTCTTGGGATATCTTGGTTTCACAGCACTCGCACAGGTTCACGAGCACCGTTCTGGCAAGTTCCGACTTGCTGTGGAAGTCGCACACATTCCCTAGTCTGAGCTGCACTGAGAAAAACACTAGGCTTCCCCTTCCTTCCAGGAAATCCTACCTGAAGTCACCCTGCCTCCAGGAGAAGGACGCCTTGCTTCCTATTGCAACTAAAGCAAAGTTTTTCCTATAGCACTGCAACCTTTTGAATAGGCACGAGCCCAGAGGCCTAGCTAGGGCGTTCCTTGGTTGAGGCAGTTCACTAGATGCAGAACACCCTGCCACGAGAATTTGATTCAGGGAAGGAAGCAGTGTGTAATCTGTGTCTCTTTTGAGTTGTGTGAAACCACAGGGATGTATGCTGTTTGTGCCTAGGGAAATGTGGGCATGTTGGTAGTAGACTTGCTTATCCATTTTGAAAGCTCCATTCATGCTGCCTCGAGGCTCCCTGTATTCTGTGCTGTTGACAGGACCCTGGCTATTGTAGGCATTGGTCTGGGAAGAAAATGAGTTTTCTCTGGCTACACAGGGTGCTTCATTATCCGGGGTGGGACTCATCTTGCCACGCTCTAGAGCTAAAGGGAATCTCAACGTGAGTCCTTGCCTCGAGGTAAGGCCCTGAGTAGCCAGACAGAAAGGGAGGCATCCAGCTCTTTCCATGAGCTCTTAGTCGCTGTTCTGCTTTATTTTAAAGGAAGTACACTTTTCAGCACTCCTAGGCCCCTCGGGTGAGCATCCTTTTCGTTCCAAGATCACTGAGATCCTCCACACTCCTGTAGGCCTGCTGCGCAACAACGTGGCCCATATGTCCCTCGGAGTTCCTCTGTGTCTGCTGAGTCATGGGCAACACACTGCAGTCTTTCTTAGGAGATCTTGATCGAACAGCACTCGCACAGGTTGACGAGCTCCGTTTTGGCAAGTTCCAACTTGCTGTGGAAATCGCGCACACATTCCCTAGTCTGAGCTGCATTGAGGAAAACACTAGGCTTCGCCTTCCTTCCAGGACCTCCTACCTGAAGTCACCCTGCCTCCAGGAGAAAATCGGCTTGCGTTCGTATTGCAACTAAAGCAGAGTTTTTCCTCTAGCACTGCAGGCTTTTGAAGAGGCACCGGCCCCGAGGCCTAACTAGGGCGTTCCTTGGTTGAGGCCGTGCACTAGATGCAGAACGCCGTGCCTCGAGAAGTTGCTTCAGGGAAGGAACTAGTGGGTACGCTGTGTCTCTTTTGTCTTGTGAGAAACCAGAGTTTTGGATGCTGCCTGTGCACATGGAAATGGGGTCGTGATGGTACTAGCCTTGCTTTTCTCTTTGGAAACCTCCATTCTTGCTGCCGTGAAGCTCCCTGAAATTCTCTGCTGTTGACCGCCCCGTGACCACTGTAGCCATGGGTCTGGGAAGAAAATGAGTTTTCTCTGGCTACACACGGAGCTTCACTGGCCGGGGTGGGGCTCACCTTGCCATGCTCTAGAGCCAAAGGGAATCTCCACGTGAGTCCTCGCCTCGAGGTAAGGCCCTGAGTAGCCCTGCAGAAAGGGAGGCATGCAGCTCTTTCCATGAGCTCTTAGTGGAGGTTCTGCTTTATATTAAAGGAAGGACCCTTTTCAGGACTCCTAGGTCTCTCGGGTGAGCATCATTTTGCTTCCAAGATCACTGACTCCCTCCACACCCCTGTGGGCCTGCTGAGCAGCATTGAGTCCCATACGTCCCTCGGAGGCCCTCTGTGTCTGCCGAGTCTCGGGCAACACACTATACGTTACTTCAGGAGAGCTACATTTCCAGAACCCTCGAACAGCATCAGAACCACATTTCTAGGCAGTCCAACATGCCCTGGAAGTCTTCGACATTGCCCTCGTCTGAGCTGCTCTGAGGAAACACTCTGCTTAGAATTGATCGAGGACCTCGTTCCTGAAGTCACTCTAGTCAAGGAGAAATAACAGCATCCTAACATGCTGTGTCGCTCACAGGGCAAGCAACGTGAGAACTTGCCTCGAGGTAAGGCCCTGAAATGCTATGCACAAGCAGAGGCGTGTAGCAGTTTCCATGAGGCCGTAGTCGCTGCTCTGCAGCATTTGAACGCCAGTAGGCTTTTTAGGACACCTAGGTGCCTCGTCTGGTAAACTTATTCCCTGCAAGAACACCGAGTACCCTCAGTCTCACCTGGCCATTCTAAGCAATATCCAGGCCAGGAGCTTTCCGACTCACAGTGTGTATGCCGAGTGAAGGGCTACACAGTGCACTCTTATTGGGACATCTGGATGTAGCCAGCAATCGCACAGATTGACGAGCACCGTTCTGGCAAGTTCCAACATGCCGTGGAAGTCACACTCTTTCCCTAGTCTGAGCTGCACAGAGAAAAACACTAGGCTTCTCCTTCCATCCAGGACCTCCTACCTGAAGTCACCCTGCCTCCAGGAGAAAGACGGCTGCGTTCCTATTGCAACTGAAGCACAGTTTCTCCTGTAGCACTGCAGGCTTTTGAATAGGCAAGGGCCCAGAGGCCTAGCTAGGGCTTTCCCTGGTGAGGCCGTTCACTAGAGGTAGAACACCCTGCCTCGAGAAGTTGATTCAGGGAAGCAACCAGTGTGTACTCTGTGTCTCTTTTGACTTGTTAGAAACCACAGAGATGTATGCTGCCTGTGCCCACGGAAATGGGGGTATGATGGTAATAGCCTTGTTTCCCATTTGGAAACTTCCATTCTTGCTGCCGTGAAGCTCCCTGAAATTCTCTGCTGTGGACAGGCCCCTGGCTATTGTAGGCATTGGTCTGGGGAGAAAATGAGTTTTCTCTGGCTACCCAGTGTGCTTCATACCCAGGGCTGGGACTCATCTTGCCATGCTCTAGAGCTATAAGGAATCTCAACGTCAGTCCTTGCCTCGAGGTAAGGCCCTGAGTAGCCATGCAGAAAGGGAGGCATGCAGCTCTTTCCATGAGCTCTTAGTCGCTGTTCTCCTTTATATTAAAGGAAGTAGCCTTTTCAGCACTCCTAGGACCCTCGGGGCAGCCTCATTTTAGTACCAAGATCACTGAGTACCTCCACACCCCTGTTGGCTTGCTGAGCAACAACGAGGCCCTTAGGTCCCTCGGAGGTCCTCTGTGTCTGCTGAGTCATGGGCAACACACTGCACTCTTTCTTGGGATATCTTGGTTTCACAGCACTCGCACAGGTTCACGAGCACCGTTCTGGCAAGTTCCGACTTGCTGTGGAAGTCGCACACATTCCCTAGTCTGAGCTGCACTGAGAAAAACACTAGGCTTCCCCTTCCTTCCAGGAACTCCTACCTGAAGTCACCCTGCCTCCAGGAGAACGACGCCTTGCTTCCTATTGCAACTAAAGCAAAGTTTTTCCTATAGCACTGCAACCTTTTGAATAGGCACGAGCCCAGAGGCCTAGCTAGGGCGTTCCTTGGTTGAGGCAGTTCACTAGATGCAGAACACCCTGCCACGAGAATTTGATTCAGGGAAGGAAGCAGTGTGTAATCTGTGTCTCTTTTGAGTTGTGTGAAACCACAGGGATGTATGCTGTTTGTGCCTAGGGAAATGTGGGCATGTTGGTAGTAGACTTGCTTATCCATTTTGAAAGCTCCATTCATGCTGCCCCGAGGCTCCCTGAATTCTCTGCTGTTGACAGGACCCTGGCTATTGTAGGCATTGGTCTGGGAAGAAAATGAGTTTTCTCTGGCTACACAGGGTGCTTCATTATCCGGGGTGGGACTCATCTTGCCACGCTCTAGAGCTAAAGGGAATCTCAACGTGAGTCCTTGCCTCGAGGTAAGGCCCTGAGTAGCCAGACAGAAAGGGAGGCATCCAGCTCTTTCCATGAGCTCTTAGTCGCTGTTCTGCTTTATTTTAAAGGAAGTACACTTTTCAGCAGTCCTAGGCCCCTCGGGTGAGCATCCTTTTCGTTCCAAGATCACTGAGATCCTCCACACTCCTGTAGGCCTGCTGAGCAACAACGTGGCCCATATGTCCCTCGGAGTTCCTCTGTGTCTGCTGAGTCATGGGCAACACACTGCAGTCTTTCTTAGGAGATCTTGATCGAACAGCACTCGCACAGGTTGACGAGCTCCGTTTTGGCAAGTTCCAACTTGCTGTGGAAATCGCGCACACATTCCCTAGTCTGAGGTGCATTGAGGAAAACACTAGGCTTCGCCTTCCTTCCAGGACCTCCTACCTGAAGTCACCCTGCCTCCAGGAGAAAATCGGCTTGCGTTCGTATTGCAACTAAAGCAGAGTTTTTCCTCTAGCACTGCAGGCTTTTGAAGAGGCACCGGCCCCGAGGCCTAACTAGGGCGTTCCTTGGTTGAGGCCGTGCACTAGATGCAGAACGCCGTGCCTCGAGAAGTTGCTTCAGGGAAGGAACTAGTGGGTACGCTGTGTCTCTTTTGTCTTGTGAGAAACCAGAGTTTTGTATGCTGCCTGTGCACATGGAAATGGGGTCGTGATGGTACTAGCCTTGCTTTTCTCTTTGGAAACCTCCATTCTTGCTGCCGTGAAGCTCCCTGAAATTCTCTGCTGTTGACAGGCCTCGACCCACTGTAGCCATGGGTCTGGGAAGAAAATGAGTTTTCTCTGGCTGCACACGGAGCTTCAGTGGCCGGGGTGGAACTCATCATGCCATGCTCTACAGCTCAAGGAAATCTCAACGTGAGTCGTTGCCTCGAGGTAAGGCCCTGAGTAGCCATGCCGAAAGGGAGGCATGGAGCTCTTTCCATGAGCTCTTAGTCGCTGTTCTGCTTTACTTTAAAGGAAGTACCCTTTTCAGGACTCCTAGGCCCCTGGGGTGAGCATCATTTTATTCCAATATCTCTGAGTACCTCCACACCCCTGTTGGCTTGCTGAGCAACAACGAGGCCCATTGGTCCCTCGGAGGTCCTCTGTGTCTGCTGAGTCATGGGCAACACCCTGCACTCTTTCTTGTGATATCTTGATTCACAGCACTCGCACAGGTTCAAGAGCCACGTTCTAGCAAGTTCCAACAGGACGTGGAAGTCGCACTCATTCCCTAGTCTGAGCTGCACAGAGAAAAACACTAGGCATCTCCTACCATCCAGGACCTCCTACCTGAAGTCACCCTGCCTCCAGGAGAAGGACGCCTTGCTTCCTATTGCAACTAAAGCAAAGTTTTTCCTATAGCACTGCAACCTTTTGAATAGGCACGAGCCCAGAGGCCTAGCTAGGGTGTTCCTTGGTTGAGGCAGTTCACTAGATGCAGAACACCCTGCCACGAGAATTTGATTCAGTGTGTAATCTGTGTCTCTTTTGAGTTGTGTGAAACCACAGGGATGTATGCTGTTTGTGCCTAGGGAAATGTGGGCATGTTGGTAGTAGACTTGCTTATCCATTTTGAAAGCTCCATTCATGCTGCCTTGAAGCTCCCTGAATTCTCTGCTGTTGACAGGACCCTGGCTATTGTAGGCATTGGTCTGGGAAGAAAATGAGTTTTCTCTGGCTACACAGGGTGCTTCATTATACGGGATGGGACTCATCTTGCCATGCTCTAGAGCTAAAGGGAATCTCAACGTGAGTCCTTGCCTCGAGGTAAGGCCCTGAGTAGCCAGACAGAAAGGGAGGCATGCAGCTCTTTCCGTGAGCTCTTAGTCGCTGTTCTGCTTTATTTTAAAGGAAGTACTCTTTTCAGCACTCCTAGGCCCCTCGGGTGAGCATCCTTTTCGTTCCAAGATCACTGAGATCCTCCACACTCCTGTAGGCCTGCTGAGCAACAACGTGGCCCATATGTCCCTCGGAGTTCCTCTGTGTCTGCTGAGTCATGGGCAACACACTGCAGTCTTTCTTAGGAGATCTTGATCGAACAGCACTCGCACAGGTTGACGAGCTCCGTTTTGGCAAGTTCCAACTTGCTGTGGAAATCGCGCACACATTCCCTAGTCTGAGCTGCATTGAGGAAAACACTAGGCTTCGCCTTCCTTCCAGGACCTCCTACCTGAAGTCACCCTGCCTCCAGGAGAAAATCGGCTTGCGTTCGTATTGCAACTAAAGCAGAGTTTTTCCTCTAGCACTGCAGGCTTTTGAAGAGGCACCGGCCCCGAGGCCTAACTAGGGCGTTCCTTGGTTGAGGCCGTGCACTAGATGCAGAACGCCGTGCCTCGAGAAGTTGCTTCAGGGAAGGAACTAGTGGGTACGCTGTGTCTCTTTTGTCTTGTGAGAAACCAGAGTTTTGGATGCTGCCTGTGCACATGGAAATGGGGTCGTGATGGTACTAGCCTTGCTTTTCTCTTTGGAAACCTCCATTCTTGCTGCCGTGAAGCTCCCTGAAATTCTCTGCTGTTGACCGCCCCGTGACCACTGTAGCCATGGGTCTGGGAAGAAAATGAGATTTCTCTGGCTACACACGGAGCTTCACTGGCCGGGGTGGGGCTCACCTTGCCATGCTCTAGAGCCAAAGGGAATCTCCACGTGAGTCCTCGCCTCGAGGTAAGGCCCTGAGTAGCCCTGCAGAAAGGGAGGCATGCAGCTCTTTCCATGAGCTCTTAGTGGAGGTTCTGCTTTATATTAAAGGAAGGACCCTTTTCAGGACTCCTAGGTCTCTCGGGTGAGCATCATTTTGCTTCCAAGATCACTGACTCCCTCCACACCCCTGTGGGCCTGCTGAGCAGCATTGAGTCCCATACGTCCCTCGGAGGCCCTCTGTGTCTGCCGAGTCTCGGGCAACACACTATACGTTACTTCAGGAGAGCTACATTTCCAGAACCCTCGAACAGCATCAGAACCACATTTCTAGGCAGTCCAACATGCCCTGGAAGTCTTCGACATTGCCCTCGTCTGAGCTGCTCTGAGGAAACACTCTGCTTAGAATTGATCGAGGACCTCGTTCCTGAAGTCACTCTAGTCAAGGAGAAATACAGCATCCTAACATGCTGTGTCGCTCACAGGGCAAGCAACGTGAGAACTTGCCTCGAGGTAAGGCCCTGAAATGCTATGCACAAGCAGAGGCGTGTAGCAGTTTCCATGAGGCCGTAGTCGCTGCTCTGCAGCATTTGAACGCCAGTAGGCTTTTTAGGACACCTAGGTGCCTCGTCTGGTAAACTTATTCCCTGCAAGAACACCGAGTACCCTCAGTCTCACCTGGCCATTCTAAGCAATATCCAGGCCAGGAGCTTTCCGACTCACAGTGTGTATGCCGAGTGAAGGGCTACACAGTGCACTCTTATTGGGACATCTGGATTTAGCCAGCAATCGCACAGATTGACGAGCACCGTTCTGGCAAGTTCCAACATGCCGTGGAAGTCACACTCTTTCCCTAGTCTGAGCTGCACAGAGAAAAACACTAGGCTTCTCCTTCCATCCAGGACCTCCTACCTGAAGTCACCCTGCCTCCAGGAGAAAGACGGCTGCGTTCCTATTGCAACTGAAGCACAGTTTCTCCTGTAGCACTGCAGGCTTTTGAATAGGCAAGGGCCCAGAGGCCTAGCTAGGGCTTTCCCTGGTGAGGCCGTTCACTAGAGGTAGAACACCCTGCCTCGAGAAGTTGATTCAGGGAAGCAACCAGTGTGTACTCTGTGTCTCTTTTGACTTGTTAGAAACCACAGAGATGTATGCTGCCTGTGCCCACGGAAATGGGGGTATGATGGTAATAGCCTTGTTTCCCATTTGGAAACCTCCATTCTTGCTGCCGTGAAGCTCCCTGAAATTCTCTGCTGTGGACAGGCCCCTGGCTATTGTAGGCATTGGTCTGGGGAGAAAATGAGTTTTCTCTGGCAACCCAGTGTGCTTCATACCCAGGGCTGGGACTCATCTTGCCATGCTCTAGAGCTATAAGGAATCTCAACGTCAGTCCTTGCCTCGAGGTAAGGCCCTGAGTAGCCATGCAGAAAGGGAGGCATGCAGCTCTTTCCATGAGCTCTTAGTCGCTGTTCTCCTTTATATTAAAGGAAGTAGCCTTTTCAGCACTCCTAGGACCCTCGGGGCAGCCTCATTTTAGTACCAAGATCACTGAGTACCTCCACACCCCTGTTGGCTTGCTGAGCAACAACGAGGCCCTTAGGTCCCTCGGAGGTCCTCTGTGTCTGCTGAGTCATGGGCAACACACTGCACTCTTTCTTGGGATATCTTGGTTTCACAGCACTCGCACAGGTTCACGAGCACCGTTCTGGCAAGTTCCGACTTGCTGTGGAAGTCGCACACATTCCCTAGTCTGAGCTGCACTGAGAAAAACACTAGGCTTCCCCTTCCTTCCAGGAAATCCTACCTGAAGTCACCCTGCCTCCAGGAGAAGGACGCCTTGCTTCCTATTGCAACTAAAGCAAAGTTTTTCCTATAGCACTGCAACCTTTTGAATAGGCACGAGCCCAGAGGCCTAGCTAGGGCGTTCCTTGGTTGAGGCAGTTCACTAGATTCAGAACACCCTGCCACGAGAATTTGATTCAGGGAAGGAAGCAGTGTGTAATCTGTGTCTCTTTTGAGTTGTGTGAAACCACAGGGATGTATGCTGTTTGTGCCTAGGGAAATGTGGGCATGTTGGTAGTAGACTTGCTTATCCATTTTGAAAGCTCCATTCATGCTGCCTTGAGGCTCCCTGAATTCTCTGCTGTTGACAGGACCCTGGCTATTGTAGGCATTGTTCTGGGAAGAAAATGAGTTTTCTCTGGCTACACAGGGTGCTTCATTATCCGGGGTGGGACTCATCTTGCCACGCTCTAGAGCTAAAGGGAATCTCAACGTGAGTCCTTGCCTCGAGGTAAGGCCCTGAGTAGCCAGACAGAAAGGGAGGCATCCAGCTCTTTCCATGAGCTCTTAGTCGCTGTTCTGCTTTATTTTAAAGGAAGTACACTTTTCAGCACTCCTAGGCCCCTCGGGTGAGCATCCTTTTCGTTCCAAGATCACTGAGATCCTCCACACTCCTGTAGGCCTGCTGAGCAACAACGTGGCCCATATGTCCCTCGGAGTTCCTCTGTGTCTGCTGAGTCATGGGCAACACACTGCAGTCTTTCTTAGGAGATCTTGATCGAACAGCACTCGCACAGGTTGACGAGCTCCGTTTTGGCAAGTTCCAACTTGCTGTGGAAATCGCGCACACATTCCCTAGTCTGAGCTGCATTGAGGAAAACACTAGGCTTCGCCTTCCTTCCAGGACCTCCTACCTGAAGTCACCCTGCCTCCAGGAGAAAATCGGCTTGCGTTCGTATTGCAACTAAAGCAGAGTTTTTCCTCTAGCACTGCAGGCTTTTGAAGAGGCACCGGCCCCGAGGCCTAACTAGGGCGTTCCTTGGTTGAGGCCGTGCACTAGATGCAGAACGCCGTGCCTCGAGAAGTTGCTTCAGGGAAGGAACTAGTGGGTACGCTGTGTCTCTTTTGTCTTGTGAGAAACCAGAGTTTTGGATGCTGCCTGTGCACATGGAAATGGGGTCGTGATGGTACTAGCCTTGCTTTTCTCTTTGGAAACCTCCATTCTTGCTGCCGTGAAGCTCCCTGAAATTCTCTGCTGTTGACCGCCCCGTGACCACTGTAGCCATGGGTCTGGGAAGAAAATGAGATTTCTCTGGCTACACACGGAGCTTCACTGGCCGGGGTGGGGCTCACCTTGCCATGCTCTAGAGCCAAAGGGAATCTCCACGTGAGTCCTCGCCTCGAGGTAAGGCCCTGAGTAGCCCTGCAGAAAGGGAGGCATGCAGCTCTTTCCATGAGCTCTTAGTGGAGGTTCTGCTTTATATTAAAGGAAGGACCCTTTTCAGGACTCCTAGGTCTCTCGGGTGAGCATCATTTTGCTTCCAAGATCACTGACTCCCTCCACACCCCTGTGGGCCTGCTGAGCAGCATTGAGTCCCATACGTCCCTCGGAGGCCCTCTGTGTCTGCCGAGTCTCGGGCAACACACTATACATTACTTCAGGAGAGCTACATTTCCAGAACCCTCGAACAGCATCAGAACCACATTTCTAGGCAGTCCAACATGCCCTGGAAGTCTTCGACATTGCCCTCGTCTGAGCTGCTCTGAGGAAACACTCTGCTTAGAATTGATCGAGGACCTCGTTCCTGAAGTCACTCTAGTCAAGGAGAAATACAGCATCCTAACATGCTGTGTCGCTCACAGGGCAAGCAACGTGAGAACTTGCCTCGAGGTAAGGCCCTGAAATGCTATGCACAAGCAGAGGCGTGTAGCAGTTTCCATGAGGCCGTAGTCGCTGCTCTGCAGCATTTGAACGCCAGTAGGCTTTTTAGGACACCTAGGTGCCTCGTCTGGTAAACTTATTCCCTGCAAGAACACCGAGTACCCTCAGTCTCACCTGGCCATTCTAAGCAATATCCAGGCCAGGAGCTTTCCGACTCACAGTGTGTATGCCGAGTGAAGGGCTACACAGTGCACTCTTATTGGGACATCTGGATTTAGCCAGCAATCGCACAGATTGACGAGCACCGTTCTGGCAAGTTCCAACATGCCGTGGAAGTCACACTCTTTCCCTAGTCTGAGCTGCACAGAGAAAAACACTAGGCTTCTCCTTCCATCCAGGACCTCCTACCTGAAGTCACCCTGCCTCCAGGAGAAAGACGGCTGCGTTCCTATTGCAACTGAAGCACAGTTTCTCCTGTAGCACTGCAGGCTTTTGAATAGGCAAGGGCCCAGAGGCCTAGCTAGGGCTTTCCCTGGTGAGGCCGTTCACTAGAGGTAGAACACCCTGCCTCGAGAAGTTGATTCAGGGAAGCAACCAGTGTGTACTCTGTGTCTCTTTTGACTTGTTAGAAACCACAGAGATGTATGCTGCCTGTGCCCACGGAAATGGGGGTATGATGGTAATAGCCTTGTTTCCCATTTGGAAACCTCCATTCTTGCTGCCGTGAAGCTCCCTGAAATTCTCTGCTGTGGACAGGCCCCTGGCTATTGTAGGCATTGGTCTGGGGAGAAAATGAGTTTTCTCTGGCAACCCAGTGTGCTTCATACCCAGGGCTGGGACTCATCTTGCCATGCTCTAGAGCTATAAGGAATCTCAACGTCAGTCCTTGCCTCGAGGTAAGGCCCTGAGTAGCCATGCAGAAAGGGAGGCATGCAGCTCTTTCCATGAGCTCTTAGTCGCTGTTCTCCTTTATATTAAAGGAAGTAGCCTTTTCAGCACTCCTAGGACCCTCGGGGCAGCCTCATTTTAGTACCAAGATCACTGAGTACCTCCACACCCCTGTTGGCTTGCTGAGCAACAACGAGGCCCTTAGGTCCCTCGGAGGTCCTCTGTGTCTGCTGAGTCATGGGCAACACACTGCACTCTTTCTTGGGATATCTTGGTTTCACAGCACTCGCACAGGTTCACGAGCAACGTTCTGGCAAGTTCCGACTTGCTGTGGAAGTCGCACACATTCCCTAGTCTGAGCTGCACTGAGAAAAACACTAGGCTTCCCCTTCCTTCCAGGAAATCCTACCTGAAGTCACCCTGCCTCCAGGAGAAGGACGCCTTGCTTCCTATTGCAACTAAAGCACAGTTTTTCCTATAGCACTGCAAGCTTTTGAATAGGCACGAGCCCAGAGGCCTAGCTAGGGCGTTCCTTGGTTGAGGCAGTTCACTAGATTCAGAACACCCTGCCACGAGAATTTGATTCAGGGAAGGAAGCAGTGTGTAATCTGTGTCTCTTTTGAGTTGTGTGAAACCACAGGGATGTATGCTGTTTGTGCCTAGGGAAATGTGGGCATGTTGGTAGTAGACTTGCTTATCCATTTTGAAAGCTCCATTCATGCTGCCTCGAGGCTCCCTGAATTCTCTGCTGTTGACAGGACCCTGGCTATTGTAGGCATTGTTCTGGGAAGAAAATGAGTTTTCTCTGGCTACACAGGGTGCTTCATTATCCGGGGTGGGACTCATCTTGCCACGCTCTAGAGCTAAAGGGAATCTCAACGTGAGTCCTTGCCTCGAGGTAAGGCCCTGAGTAGCCAGACAGAAAGGGAGGCATCCAGCTCTTTCCATGAGCTCTTAGTCGCTGTTCTGCTTTATTTTAAAGGAAGTACACTTTTCAGCACTCCTAGGCCCCTCGGGTGAGCATCCTTTTCGTTCCAAGATCACTGAGATCCTCCACACTCCTGTAGGCCTGCTGAGCAACAACGTGGCCCATATGTCCCTCGGAGTTCCTCTGTGTCTGCTGAGTCATGGGCAACACACTGCAGTCTTTCTTAGGAGATCTTGATCGAACAGCACTCGCACAGGTTGACGAGCTCCGTTTTGGCAAGTTCCAACTTGCTGTGGAAATCGCGCACACATTCCCTAGTCTGAGCTGCATTGAGGAAAACACTAGGCTTCGCCTTCCTTCCAGGACCTCCTACCTGAAGTCACCCTGCCTCCAGGAGAAAATCGGCTTGCGTTCGTATTGCAACTAAAGCAGAGTTTTTCCTCTAGCACTGCAGGCTTTTGAAGAGGCACCGGCCCCGAGGCCTAACTAGGGCGTTCCTTGGTTGAGGCCGTGCACTAGATGCAGAAGGCCGTGCCTCGAGAAGTTGCTTCAGGGAAGGAACTAGTGGGTACGCTGTGTCTCTTTTGTCTTGTGAGAAACCAGAGTTTTGGATGCTGCCTGTGCACATGGAAATGGGGTCGTGATGGTACTAGCCTTGCTTTTCTCTTTGGAAACCTCCATTCTTGCTGCCGTGAAGCTCCCTGAAATTCTCTGCTGTTGACAGGCCTCGACCCACTGTAGCCATGGGTCTGGGAAGAAAATGAGTTTTCTCTGGCTGCACACGGAGCTTCAGTGGCCGGGGTGGAACTCATCATGCCATGCTCTACAGCTCAAGGAAATCTCAACGTGAGTCCTTGCCTCGAGGTAAGGCCCTGAGTAGCCATGCCGAAAGGGAGGCATGGAGCTCTTTCCATGAGCTCTTAGTCGCTGTTCTGCTTTACTTTAAAGGAAGTACCCTTTTCAGGACTCCTAGGCCCCTGGGGTGAGCATCATTTTATTCCAATATCTCTGAGTACCTCCACACCCCTGTAGGCCTGCTGAGCAACAACGAGGCCCATTGGTCCCTCGGAGGTCCTCTTTGTCTGCTGAGTCATGGGCAACACCCTGCACTCTTTCTTGTGATATCTTGATTCACAGCACTCGCACAGGTTCAAGAGCCACGTTCTAGCAAGTTCCAACAGGACGTGGAAGTCGCACTCATTCCCTAGTCTGAGCTGCACAGAGAAAAACACTAGGCATCTCCTTCCATCCAGGACCTCCTACCTGAAGTCACCCTGCCTCCAGGAGAAAGACGGTTTGCGTTCCTTTTGCAACTAAAGCACAGTTTTTCCTGTAGCGCTGCAGGCTTTTGAAGCGGCATGGGCCCAGAGGCTTGGCTAGGGCGTTCCTTGGTGAGGCCGTTCACTAGATGCAAAACACCCTGCCTCGAGAAGTTGATTGAGGGAAGCAACCAGTGTGTAGTCTGTGTCTCTTTTGACTTGTTAGAAACCACAGAGATGTATGCTGCCTCTGCCCACGGAAATGGGGGCATGATGGTACTAGCCTTGCTTTCCATTTGGAAAGCTCCATTCTTGCTGTCGTGAAGCTCCCTGAAATTCTCTGCTGTTGACCGCCACGTGACCACTGTAGCCATGGTTCTGGGAAGAAAATGAGTTTTCTCTTGCTACACACGGAGCTTCACTGGCCGGGGTGGGGCTCACCTTGCCATGCTCTAGAGCCAAAGGGAATCTCCACGTGAGTCCTCGCCTCGAGGTAAGGCCCTGAGTAGCCCTGCAGAAAGGGAGGCATGCAGCTCTTTCCATGAGCTCTTAGTGGAGGTTCTGCTTTATATTAAAGGAAGGACCCTTTTCAGGACTCCTAGGCCCCTCGGGTGAGCATCATTTTGCTTCCAAGATCACTGACTCCCTCCACACCCCTGTGGGCCTGCTGAGTAGCATTGAGTCCCATACGTCCCTCGGAGGCCCTCTGTGTCTGCCGAGTCTCGGGCAACACACTATACGTTACTTCAGGAGAGCTACATTTCCAGAACCCTCGAACAGCATCAGAACCACATTTCTAGGCAGTCCAACATGCCCTGGAAGTCTTCGACATTGCCCTCGTCTGAGCTGCTCTGAGGAAACACTCTGCTTAGAATTGATCGAGGACCTCGTTCCTGAAGTCACTCTAGTCAAGGAGAAATACAGCATCCGAACATGCTGTGTCGCTCACAGGGCAAGCAACGTGAGAACTTGCCTCGAGGTAAGGCCCTGAAATGCTATGCACAAGCAGAGGCGTGTAGCAGTTTCCATGAGGCCGTAGTCGCTGCTCTGCAGCATTTGAACGCCAGTAGGCTTTTTAGGACACCTAGGTGCCTCGTCTGGTAAACTTATTCCCTGCAAGAACACCGAGTACCCTCAGTCTCACCTGGCCATTCTAAGCAATATCCAGGCCAGGAGCTTTCCGACTCACAGTGTGTATGCCGAGTGAAGGGCTACACAGTGCACTCTTATTGGGACATCTGGATGTAGCCAGCAATCGCACAGATTGACGAGCACCGTTCTGGCAAGTTCCAACATGCCGTGGAAGTCACACTCTTTCCCTAGTCTGAGCTGCACAGAGAAAAACACTAGGCTTCTCCTTCCATCCAGGACCTCCTACCTGAAGTCACCCTGCCTCCAGGAGAAAGACGGCTGCGTTCCTATTGCAACTGAAGCACAGTTTCTCCTGTAGCACTGCAGGCTTTTGAATAGGCAAGGGCCCAGAGGCCTAGCTAGGGCTTTCCCTGGTGAGGCCGTTCACTAGAGGTAGAACACCCTGCCTCGAGAAGTTGATTCAGGGAAGCAACCAGTGTGTACTCTGGGTCTCTTTTGACTTGTTAGAAACCACAGAGATGTATGCTGCCTGTGCCCACGGAAATGGGGGTATGATGGTAATAGCCTTGTTTCCCATTTGGAAACCTCCATTCTTGCTGCCGTGAAGCTCCCTGAAATTCTCTGCTGTGGACAGGCCCCTGGCTATTGTAGGCATTGGTCTGGGGAGAAAATGAGTTTTCTCTGGCTACCCAGTGTGCTTCATACCCAGGGCTGGGACTCATCTTGCCATGCTCTAGAGCTATAAGGAATCTCAACGTCAGTCCTTGCCTCGAGGTAAGGCCATGAGTAGCCATGCAGAAAGGGAGGCATGCAGCTCTTTCCATGAGCTCTTAGTCGCTGTTCTCCTTTATATTAAAGGAAGTAGCCTTTTCAGCACTCCTAGGACCCTCGGGGCAGCCTCATTTTAGTACCAAGATCACTGAGTACCTCCACCCCCCTGTTGGCTTGCTGAGCAACAACGAGGCCCCTAGGTCCCTCGGAGTTCCTCTGTGTCTGCTGAGTCATGGGCAACACACTGCACTCCTTCTTGGGATATCTTGGTTTCACAGCACTCGCACAGGTTCACGAGCACCGTTCTGGCAAGTTCCGACTTGCTGTGGAAGTCGCACACATTCCCTAGTCTGAGCTGCACTGAGAAAAACACTAGGCTTCCCCTTCCTTCCAGGAACTCCTACCTGAAGTCACCCTGCCTCCAGGAGAAGGACGCCTTGCTTCCTATTGCAACTAAAGCACAGTTTTTCCTATAGCACTGCAAGCTTTTGAATAGGCACGAGCCCAGAGGCCTAGCTAGGGCGTTCCTTGGTTGAGGCAGTTCACTAGATGCAGAACACCCTGCCACGAGAATTTGATTCAGGGAAGGAAGCAGTGTGTAATCTGTGTCTCTTCTGAGTTGTGTGAAACCACAGGGATGTATGCTGTTTGTGCCTAGGGAAATGTGGGCATGTTGGTAGTAGACTTGCTTATCCATTTTGAAAGCTCCATTCATGCTGCCTTGAGGCTCCCTGAATTCTCTGCTGTTGACAGGACCCTGGCTATTGTAGGCATTGGTCTGGGAAGAAAATGAGTTTTCTCTGGCTACACAGGGTGCTTCATTATCCGGGGTGGGACTCATCTTGCCACGCTCTAGAGCTAAAGGGAATCTCAACGTGAGTCCTTGCCTCGAGGTAAGGCCCTGAGTAGCCAGACAGAAAGGGAGGCATGCAGCTCTTTCCATGAGCTCTTAGTCGCTGTTCTGCTTTATTTTAAAGGAAGTACTCTTTTCAGCACTCCTAGGCCCCTCGGGTGAGCATCCTTTTCGTTCCAAGATCACTGAGATCCTCCACACTCCTGTAGGCCTGCTGAGCAACAACGTGGCCCATATGTCCCTCGGAGTTCCTCTGTGTCTGCTGAGTCATGGGCAACACACTGCAGTCTTTCTTAGGAGATCTTGATCGAACAGCACTCGCACAGGTTGACGAGCTCCGTTTTGGCAAGTTCCAACTTGCTGTGGAAATCGCGCACACATTCCCTAGTCTGAGCTGCATTGAGGAAAACACTAGGCTTCGCCTTCCTTCCAGGACCTCCTACCTGAAGTCACCCTGCCTCCAGGAGAAAATCGGCTTGCGTTCGTATTGCAACTAAAGCAGAGTTTTTCCTCTAGCACTGCAGGCTTTTGAAGAGGCACCGGCCCCGAGGCCTAACTAGGGCGTTCCTTGGTTGAGGCCGTGCACTAGATGCAGAACGCCGTGCCTCGAGAAGTTGCTTCAGGGAAGGAACTAGTGGGTACGCTGTGTCTCTTTGGTCTTGTGAGAAACCAGAGTTTTGGATGCTGCCTGTGCACATGGAAATGGGGTCGTGATGGTACTAGCCTTGCTTTTCTCTTTGGAAACCTCCATTCTTGCTGCCGTGAAGCTCCCTGAAATTCTCTGCTGTTGACAGGCCTCGACCCACTGTAGCCATGGGTCTGGGAAGAAAATGAGTTTTCTCTGGCTGCACACGGAGCTTCAGTGGCCGGGGTGGAACTCATCATGCCATGCTCTACAGCTCAAGGAAATCTCAACGTGAGTCCTTGCCTCGAGGTAAGGCCCAGAGTAGCCATGCCGAAAGGGAGGCATGGAGCTCTTTCCATGAGCTCTTAGTCGCTGTTCTGCTTTACTTTAAAGGAAGTACCCTTTTCAGGACTCCTAGGCCCCTGGGGTGAGCATCATTTTATTCCAATATCTCTGAGTACCTCCACACCCCTGTAGGCCTGCTGAGCAACAACGAGGCCCATTGGTCCCTCGGAGGTCCTCTGTGTCTGCTGAGTCATGGGCAACACCCTGCACTCTTTCTTGTGATATCTTGATTCACAGCACTCGCACAGGTTCAAGAGCCACGTTCTAGCAAGTTCCAACAGGACGTGGAAGTCGCACTCATTCCCTAGTCTGAGCTGCACAGAGAAAAACACTAGGCATCTCCTTCCATCCAGGACCTCCTACCTGAAGTCACCCTGCCTCCAGGAGAAAGACGGCTTGCGTTCCTTTTGCAACTAAAGCACAGTTTTTCCTGTAGCGCTGCAGGCTTTTGAAGTGGCATGGGCCCAGAGGCTTGGCTAGGGCGTTCCTTGGTGAGGCAGTTCACTAGATGCAAAACACCCTGCCTCGAGAAGTTGATTGAGGGAAGCAACCAGTGTGTAGTCTGTGTCTCTTTTGACTTGTTAGAAACCACAGAGATATATGCTGCCTCTGCCCACGGAAATGGGGGCATGATGGTACTAGCCTTGCTTTCCATTTGGAAAGCTCCATTCTTGCTGTCGTGAAGCTCCCTGAAATTCTCTGCTCTTGACCGCCCCGTGACCACTGTAGCCATGGGTCTGGGAAGAAAATGAGTTTTCTCTGGCTACACACGGAGCTTCACTGGCCGGGGTGGGGCTCACCTTGCCATGCTCTAGAGCCAAAGGGAATCTCCACGTGAGTCCTTGCCTCGAGGTAAGGCCCTGAGTAGCCCTGCAGAAAGGGAGGCATGCAGCTCTTTCCATGAGCTCTTAGTGGAGGTTCTGCTTTATATTAAAGGAAGGACCCTTTTCAGGACTCCTAGGCCCCTCGGGTGAGCATCATTTTGCTTCCAAGATCACTGACTCCCTCCACACCCCTGTGGGCCTGCTGAGCAGCATTGAGTCCCATACGTCCCTCGGAGGCCCTCTGTGTCTGCCGAGTCTCGGGCAACACACTATACGTTACTTCAGGAGAGCTACATTTCCAGAACCCTCGAACAGCATCAGAACCACATTTCTAGGCAGTCCAACATGCCCTGGAAGTCTTCGACATTGCCCTCGTCTGAGCTGCTCTGAGGAAACACTCTGCTTAGAATTGATCGAGGACCTCGTTCCTGAAGTCACTCTAGTCAAGGAGAAATACAGCATCCGAACATGCTGTGTCGCTCACAGGGCAAGCAACGTGAGAACTTGCCTCGAGGTAAGGCCCTGAAATGCTATGCACAAGCAGAGGCGTGTAGCAGTTTCCATGAGGCCGTAGTCGCTGCTCTGCAGCATTTGAACGCCAGTAGGCTTTTTAGGACACCTAGGTGCCTCGTCTGGTAAACTTATTCCCTGCAAGAACACCGAGTACCCTCAGTCTCACCTGGCCATTCTAAGCAATATCCAGGCCAGGAGCTTTCCGACTCACAGTGTGTATGCCGAGTGAAGGGCTACACAGTGCACTCTTATTGGGACATCTGGATGTAGCCAGCAATCGCACAGATTGACGAGCACCGTTCTGGCAAGTTCCAACATGCCGTGGAAGTCACACTCTTTCCCTAGTCTGAGCTGCACAGAGAAAAACACTAGGCTTCTCCTTCCATCCAGGACCTCCTACCTGAAGTCACCCTGCCTCCAGGAGAAAGACGGCTGCGTTCCTATTGCAACTGAAGCACAGTTTCTCCTGTAGCACTGCAGGCTTTTGAATAGGCAAGGGCCCAGAGGCCTAGCTAGGGCTTTCCCTGGTGAGGCCGTTCACTAGAGGTAGAACACCCTGCCTCGAGAAGTTGATTCAGGGAAGCAACCAGTGTGTACTCTGGGTCTCTTTTGACTTGTTAGAAACCACAGAGATGTATGCTGCCTGTGCCCACGGAAATGGGGGTATGATGGTAATAGCCTTGTTTCCCATTTGGAAACCTCCATTCTTGCTGCCGTGAAGCTCCCTGAAATTCTCTGCTGTGGACAGGCCCCTGGCTATTGTAGGCATTGGTCTGGGGAGAAAATGAGTTTTCTCTGGCAACCCAGTGTGCTTCATACCCAGGGCTGGGACTCATCTTGCCATGCTCTAGAGCTATAAGGAATCTCAACGTCAGTCCTTGCCTCGAGGTAAGGCCCTGAGTAGCCATGCAGAAAGGGAGGCATGCAGCTCTTTCCATGAGCTCTTAGTCGCTGTTCTCCTTTATATTAAAGGAAGTAGCCTTTTCAGCACTCCTAGGACCCTCGGGGCAGCCTCATTTTAGTACCAAGATCACTGAGTACCTCCACACCCCTGTTGGCTTGCTGAGCAACAACGAGGCCCCTAGGTCCCTCGGAGGTCCTCTGTGTCTGCTGAGTCATGGGCAACACACTGCACTCCTTCTTGGGATATCTTGGTTTCACAGCACTCGCACAGGTTCACGAGCACCGTTCTGGCAAGTTCCGACTTGCTGTGGAAGTCGCACACCTTCCCTAGTCTGAGCTGCACTGAGAAAAACACTAGGCTTCCCCTTCCTTCCAGGAACTCCTACCTGAAGTCACCCTGCCTCCAGGAGAAGGACGCCTTGCTTCCTATTGCAACTAAAGCACAGTTTTTCCTATAGCACTGCAAGCTTTTGAATAGGCACGAGCCCAGAGGCCTAGCTAGGGCGTTCCTTGGTTGAGGCAGTTCACTAGATGCAGAACACCCTGCCACGAGAATTTGATTCAGGGAAGGAAGCAGTGTGTAATCTGTGTCTCTTCTGAGTTGTGTGAAACCACAGGGATGTATGCTGTTTGTGCCTAGGGAAATGTGGGCATGTTGGTAGTAGACTTGCTTATCCATTTTGAAAGCTCCATTCATGCTGCCTTGAGGCTCCCTGAATTCTCTGCTGTTGACAGGACCCTGGCTATTGTAGGCATTGGTCTGGGAAGAAAATGAGTTTTCTCTGGCTACACAGGGTGCTTCATTATCCGGGGTGGGACTCATCTTGCCACGCTCTAGAGCTAAAGGGAATCTCAACGTGAGTCCTTGCCTCGAGGTAAGGCCCTGAGTAGCCAGACAGAAAGGGAGGCATGCAGCTCTTTCCATGAGCTCTTAGTCGCTGTTCTGCTTTATTTTAAAGGAAGTACTCTTTTCAGCACTCCTAGGCCCCTCGGGTGAGCATCCTTTTCGTTCCAAGATCACTGAGATCCTCCACACTCCTGTAGGCCTGCTGAGCAACAACGTGGCCCATATGTCCCTCGGAGTTCCTCTGTGTCTGCTGAGTCATGGGCAACACACTGCAGTCTTTCTTAGGAGATCTTGATCGAACAGCACTCGCACAGGTTGAAGAGCTCCGTTTTGGCAAGTTCCAACTTGCTGTGGAAATCGCGCACACATTCCCTAGTCTGAGCTGCATTGAGGAAAACACTAGGCTTCGCCTTCCTTCCAGGACCTCCTACCTGAAGTCACCCTGCCTCCAGGAGAAAATCGGCTTGCGTTCGTATTGCAACTAAAGCAGAGTTTTTCCTCTAGCACTGCAGGCTTTTGAAGAGGCACCGGCCCCGAGGCCTAACTAGGGCGTTCCTTGGTTGAGGCCGTGCACTAGATGCAGAACGCCGTGCCTCGAGAAGTTGCTTCAGGGAAGGAACTAGTGGGTACGCTGTGTCTCTTTTGTCTTGTGAGAAACCAGAGTTTTGGATGCTGCCTGTGCACATGGAAATGGGGTCGTGATGGTACTAGCCTTGCTTTTCTCTTTGGAAACCTCCATTCTTGCTGCCGTGAAGCTCCCTGAAATTCTCTGCTGTTGACAGGCCTCGACCCACTGTAGCCATGGGTCTGGGAAGAAAATGAGTTTTCTCTGGCTGCACACGGAGCTTCAGTGGCCGGGGTGGAACTCATCATGCCATGCTCTAAAGCTCAAGGAAATCTCAACGTGAGTCCTTGCCTCGAGGTAAGGCCCAGAGTCGCCATGCCGAAAGGGAGGCATGGAGCTCTTTCCATGAGCTCTTAGTCGCTGTTCTGCTTTACTTTAAAGGAAGCACCCTTTTCAGGACTCCTAGGCCAATGGGGTGAGCATCATTTTATTCCAATATCTCTGAGTACCTCCACACCCCTGTAGGCCTGCTGAGCAACAACGAGGCCCATTGGTCCCTCGGAGGTCCTCTGTGTCTGCTGAGTCATGGGCAACACCCTGCACTCTTTCTTGTGATATCTTGATTCACAGCACTCGCACAGGTTCAAGAGCCACGTTCTAGCAAGTTCCAACAGGACGTGGAAGTCGCACTCATTCCCTAGTCTGAGCTGCACAGAGAAAAACACTAGGCATCTCCTTCCATCCAGGACCTCCTACCTGAAGTCACCCTGCCTCCAGGAGAAAGACGGCTTGCGTTCCTTTTGCAACTAAAGCACAGTTTTTCCTGTAGCGCTGCAGGCTTTTGAAGCGGCATGGGCCCAGAGGCTTGGCTAGGGCGTTCCTTGGTGAGGCAGTTCACTAGATGCAAAACACCCTGCCTCGAGAAGTTGATTGAGGGAAGCAACCAGTGTGTAGTCTGTGTCTCTTTTGACTTGTTAGAAACCACAGAGATATATGCTGCCTCTGCCCACGGAAATGGGGGCATGATGGTACTAGCCTTGCTTTCCATTTGGAAAGCTCCATTCTTGCTGTCGTGAAGCTCCCTGAAATTCTCTGCTCTTGACCGCCCCGTGACCACTGTAGCCATGGGTCTGGGAAGAAAATGAGTTTTCTCTGGCTACACACGGAGCTTCACTGGCCGGGGTGGGGCTCACCTTGCCATGCTCTAGAGCCAAAGGGAATCTCCACGTGAGTCCTTGCCTCGAGGTAAGGCCCTGAGTAGCCCTGCAGAAAGGGAGGCATGCAGCTCTTTCCATGAGCTCTTAGTGGAGGTTCTGCTTTATATTAAAGGAAGGACCCTTTTCAGGACTCCTAGGCCCCTCGGGTGAGCATCATTTTGCTTCCAAGATCACTGACTCCCTCCACACCCCTGTGGGCCTGCTGAGCAGCATTGAGTCCCATACGTCCCTCGGAGGCCCTCTGTGTCTGCCGAGTCTCGGGCAACACACTATACGTTACTTCAGGAGAGCTACATTTCCAGAACCCTCGAACAGCATCAGAACCACATTTCTAGGCAGTCCAACATGCCCTGGAAGTCTTCGACATTGCCCTCGTCTGAGCTGCTCTGAGGAAACACTCTGCTTAGAATTGATCGAGGACCTCGTTCCTGAAGTCACTCTAGTCAAGGAGAAATACAGCATCCGAACATGCTGTGTCGCTCACAGGGCAAGCAACGTGAGAACTTGCCTCGAGGTAAGGCCCTGAAATGCTATGCACAAGCAGAGGCGTGTAGCAGTTTCCATGAGGCCGTAGTCGCTGCTCTGCAGCATTTGAACGCCAGTAGGCTTTTTAGGACACCTAGGTGCCTCGTCTGGTAAACTTATTCCCTGCAAGAACACCGAGTACCCTCAGTCTCACCTGGCCATTCTAAGCACTATCCAGGCCAGGAGCTTTCCGACTCACAGTGTGTATGCCGAGTGAAGGGCTACACAGTGCACTCTTATTGGGACATCTGGATGTAGCCAGCAATCGCACAGATTGACGAGCACCGTTCTGGCAAGTTCCAACATGCCGTGGAAGTCACACTCTTTCCCTAGTCTGAGCTGCACAGAGAAAAACACTAGGCTTCTCCTTCCATCCAGGACCTCCTACCTGAAGTCACCCTGCCTCCAGGAGAAAGACGGCTGCGTTCCTATTGCAACTGAAGCACAGTTTCTCCTGTAGCACTGCAGGCTTTTGAATAGGCAAGGGCCCAGAGGCCTAGCTAGGGCTTTCCCTGGTGAGGCCGTTCACTAGAGGTAGAACACCCTGCCTCGAGAAGTTGATTCAGGGAAGCAACCAGTGTGTACTCTGTGTCTCTTTTGACTTGTTAGAAACCACAGAGATGTATGCTGCCTGTGCCCACGGAAATGGGGGTATGATGGTAATAGCCTTGTTTCCCATTTGGAAACCTCCATTCTTGCTGCCGTGAAGCTCCCTGAAATTCTCTGCTGTGGACAGGCCCCTGGCTATTGTAGGCATTGGTCTGGGGAGAAAATGAGTTTTCTCTGGCTACCCAGTGTGCTTCATACCCAGGGCTGGGACTCATCTTGCCATGCTCTAGAGCTATAAGGAATCTCAACGTCAGTCCTTGCCTCGAGGTAAGGCCCTGAGTAGCCATGCAGAAAGGGAGGCATGCAGCTCTTTCCATGAGCTCTTAGTCGCTGTTCTCCTTTATATTAAAGGAAGTAGCCTTTTCAGCACTCCTAGGACCCTCGGGGCAGCCTCATTTTAGTACCAAGATCACTGAGTACCTCCACACCCCTGTTGGCTTGCTGAGCAACAACGAGGCCCCTAGGTCCCTCGGAGGTCCTCTGTGTCTGCTGAGTCATGGGCAACACACTGCACTCCTTCTTGGGATATCTTGGTTTCACAGCACTCGCACAGGTTCACGAGCAACGTTCTGGCAAGTTCCGACTTGCTGTGGAAGTCGCACACATTCCCTAGTCTGAGCTGCACTGAGAAAAACACTAGGCTTCCCCTTCCTTCCAGGAACTCCTACCTGAAGTCACCCTGCCTCCAGGAGAAGGACGCCTTGCTTCCTATTGCAACTAAAGCACAGTTTTTCCTATAGCACTGCAAGCTTTTGAATAGGCACGAGCCCAGAGGCCTAGCTAGGGCGTTCCTTGGTTGAGGCAGTTCACTAGATGCAGAACACCCTGCCATGAGAATTTGATTCAGGGAAGGAAGCAGTGTGTAATCTGTGTCTCTTCTGAGTTGTGTGAAACCACAGGGATGTATGCTGTTTGTGCCTAGGGAAATGTGGGCATGTTGGTAGTAGACTTGCTTATCCATTTTGAAAGCTCCATTCATGCTGCCTTGAGGCTCCCTGAATTCTCTGCTGTTGACAGGACCCTGGCTATTGTAGGCATTGGTCTGGGAAGAAAATGAGTTTTCTCTGGCTACACAGGGTGCTTCATTATCCGGGGTGGGACTCATCTTGCCATGCTCTAGAGCTAAAGGGAATCTCAACGTGAGTCCTTGCCTCGAGGTAAGGCCCTGAGTAGCCAGACAGAAAGGGAGGCATGCAGCTCTTTCCATGAGCTCTTAGTCGCTGTTCTGCTTTATTTTAAAGGAAGTACACTTTTCAGCACTCCTAGGCCCCTCGGGTGAGCATCCTTTTCGTCCCAAGATCACTGAGATCCTCCACACTCCTGTAGGCCTGCTGAGCAACAACGTGGCCCATATGTCCCTCGGAGTTCCTCTGTGTCTGCTGAGTCATGGGCAACACACTGCAGTCTTTCTTAGGAGATCTTGATCGAACAGCACTCGCACAGGTTGACGAGCTCCGTTTTGGCAAGTTCCAACTTGCTGTGGAAATCGCGCACACATTCCCTAGTCTGAGCTGCATTGAGGAAAACACTAGGCTTCGCCTTCCTTCCAGGACCTCCTACCTGAAGTCACCCTGCCTCCAGGAGAAAATCGGCTTGCGTTCGTATTGCAACTAAAGCAGAGTTTTTCCTCTAGCACTGCAGGCTTTTGAAGAGGCACCGGCCCCGAGGCCTAACTAGGGCGTTCCTTGGTTGAGGCCGTGCACTAGATGCAGAACGCCGTGCCTCGAGAAGTTGCTTCAGGGAAGGAACTAGTGGGTACGCTGTGTCTCTTTTGTCTTGTGAGAAACCAGAGTTTTGGATGCTGCCTGTGCACATGGAAATGGGGTCGTGATGGTACTAGCCTTGCTTTTCTCTTTGGAAACCTCCATTCTTGCTGCCGTGAAGCTCCCTGAAATTCTCTGCTGTTGACAGGCCTCGACCCACTGTAGCCATGGGTCTGGGAAGAAAATGAGTTTTCTCTGGCTGCACACGGAGCTTCAGTGGCCGGGGTGGAACTCATCATGCCATGCTCTACAGCTCAAGGAAATCTCAACGTGAGTCCTTGCCTCGAGGTAAGGCCCAGAGTCGCCATGCCGAAAGGGAGGCATGGAGCTCTTTCCATGAGCTCTTAGTCGCTGTTCTGCTTTACTTTAAAGGAAGTACCCTTTTCAGGACTCCTAGGCCAATGGGGTGAGCATCATTTTATTCCAATATCTCTGAGTACCTCCACACCCCTGTAGGCCTGCTGAGCAACAACGAGGCCCATTGGTCCCTCGGAGGTCCTCTGTGTCTGCTGAGTCATGGGCAACACCCTGCACTCTTTCTTGTGATATCTTGATTCACAGCACTCGCACAGGTTCAAGAGCCACGTTCTAGCAAGTTCCAACAGGACGTGGAAGTCGCACTCATTCCCTAGTCTGAGCTGCACAGAGAAAAACACTAGGCATCTCCTTCCATCCAGGACCTCCTACCTGAAGTCACCCTGCCTCCAGGAGAAAGACGGCTTGCGTTCCTTTTGCAACTAAAGCACAGTTTTTCCTGTAGCGCTGCAGGCTTTTGAAGCGGCATGGGCCCAGAGGCTTGGCTAGGGCGTTCCTTGGTGAGGCAGTTCACTAGATGCAAAACACCCTGCCTCGAGAAGTTGATTGAGGGAAGCAACCAGTGTGTAGTCTGTGTCTCTTTTGACTTGTTAGAAACCACAGAGATATATGCTGCCTCTGCCCACGGAAATGGGGGCATGATGGTACTAGCCTTGCTTTCCATTTGGAAAGCTCCATTCTTGCTGTCGTGAAGCTCCCTGAAATTCTCTGCTCTTGACCGCCCCGTGACCACTGTAGCCATGGGTCTGGGAAGAAAATGAGTTTTCTCTGGCTACACACGGAGCTTCACTGGCCGGGGTGGGGCTCACCTTGCCATGCTCTAGAGCCAAAGGGAATCTCCACGTGAGTCCTCGCCTCGAGGTAAGGCCCTGAGTAGCCCTGCAGAAAGGGAGGCATGCAGCTCTTTCCATGAGCTCTTAGTGGAGGTTCTGCTTTATATTAAAGGAAGGACCCTTTTCAGGACTCCTAGGCCCCTCGGGTGAGCATCATTTTGCTTCCAAGATCACTGACTCCCTCCACACCCCTGTGGGCCTGCTGAGCAGCATTGAGTCCCATACGTCCCTCGGAGGCCCTCTGTGTCTGCCGAGTCTCGGGCAACACACTATACGTTACTTCAGGAGAGCTACATTTCCAGAACCCTCGAACAGCATCAGAACCACATTTCTAGGCAGTCCAACATGCCCTGGAAGTCTTCGACATTGCCCTCGTCTGAGCTGCTCTGAGGAAACACTCTGCTTAGAATTGATCGAGGACCTCGTTCCTGAAGTCACTCTAGTCAAGGAGAAATACAGCATCCTAACATGCTGTGTCGCTCACAGGGCAAGCAACGTGAGAACTTGCCTCGAGGTAAGGCCCTGAAATGCTATGCACAAGCAGAGGCGTGTAGCAGTTTCCATGAGGCCGTAGTCGCTGCTCTGCAGCATTTGAACGCCAGTAGGCTTTTTAGGACACCACGGTGCCTCGTCTGGTAAACTTATTCCCTGCAAGAACACCGAGTACCCTCAGTCTCACCTGGCCATTCTAAGCAATATCCAGGCCAGGAGCTTTCCGACTCACAGTGTGTATGCCGAGTGAAGGGCTACACAGTGCACTCTTATTGGGACATCTGGATTTAGCCAGCAATCGCACAGATTGACGAGCACCGTTCTGGCAAGTTCCAACATGCCGTGGAAGTCACACTCATTCCCTAGTCTGAGCTGCACAGAGAAAAACACTAGGCTTCTCCTTCCATCCAGGACCTCCTACCTGAAGTCACCCTGCCTCCAGGAGAAAGACGGCTGCGTTCCTATTGCAACTGAAGCACAGTTTCTCCTGTAGCACTGCAGGCTTTTGAATAGGCAAGGGCCCAGAGGCCTAGCTAGGGCTTTCCCTGGTGAGGCCGTTCACTAGAGGTAGAACACCCTGCCTCGAGAAGTTGATTCAGGGAAGCAACCAGTGTGTACTCTGTGTCTCTTTTGACTTGTTAGAAACCACAGAGATGTATGCTGCCTGTGCCCACGGAAATGGGGGTATGATGGTAATAGCCTTGTTTCCCATTTGGAAACCTCCATTCTTGCTGCCGTGAAGCTCCCTGAAATTCTCTGCTGTGGACAGGCCCCTGGCTATTGTAGGCATTGGTCTGGGGAGAAAATGAGTTTTCTCTGGCTACCCAGTGTGCTTCATACCCAGGGCTGGGACTCATCTTGCCATGCTCTAGAGCTATAAGGAATCTCAACGTCAGTCCTTGCCTCGAGGTAAGGCCCTGAGTAGCCATGCAGAAAGGGAGGCATGCAGCTCTTTCCATGAGCTCTTAGTCGCTGTTCTCCTTTATATTAAAGGAAGTAGCCTTTTCAGCACTCCTAGGACCCTCGGGGCAGCCTCATTTTAGTACCAAGATCACTGAGTACCTCCACACCCCTGTTGGCTTGCTGAGCAACAACGAGGCCCGTATGTCCCTCGGAGGTCCTCTGTGTCTGCTGAGTCATGGGCAACTCACTGCACTCCTTCTTGGGATATCTTGGTTTCACAGCACTCGCACAGGTTCACGAGCACCGTTCTGGCAAGTTCCGACTTGCTGTGGAAGTCGCACACATTCCCTAGTCTGAGCTGCACTGAGAAAAACACTAGGCTTCCCCTTCCTTCCAGGAACTCCTACCTGAAGTCACCCTGCCTCCAGGAGAAGGACGCCTTGCTTCCTATTGCAACTAAAGCACAGTTTTTCCTATAGCACTGCAAGCTTTTGAATAGGCACGAGCCCAGAGGCCTAGCTAGGGCGTTCCTTGGTTGAGGCAGTTCATTAGATGCAGAACACCCTGCCATGAGAATTTGATTCAGGGAAGGAAGCAGTGTGTAATCTGTGTCTCTTCTGAGTTGTGTGAAACCACAGGGATGTATGCTGTTTGTGCCTAGGGAAATGTGGGCATGTTGGTAGTAGACTTGCTTATCCATTTTGAAAGCTCCATTCATGCTGCCTTGAGGCTCCCTGAATTCTCTGCTGTTGACAGGACCCTGGCTATTGTAGGCATTGGTCTGGGAAGAAAATGAGTTTTCTCTGGCTACACAGGGTGCTTCATTATCCGGGGTGGGACTCATCTTGCCACGCTCTAGAGCTAAAGGGAATCTCAACGTGAGTCCTTGCCTCGAGGTAAGGCCCTGAGTAGCCAGACAGAAAGGGAGGCATGCAGCTCTTTCCATGAGCTCTTAGTCGCTGTTCTGCTTTATTTTAAAGGAAGTACTCTTTTCAGCACTCCTAGGCCCCTCGGGTGAGCATCCTTTTCGTTCCAAGATCACTGAGATCCTCCACACTCCTGTAGGCCTGCTGAGCAACAACGTGGCCCATATGTCCCTCGGAGTTCCTCTGTGTCTGCTGAGTCATGGGCAACACACTGCAGTCTTTCTTAGGAGATCTTGATCGAACAGCACTCGCACAGGTTGACGAGCTCCGTTTTGGCAAGTTCCAACTTGCTGTGGAAATCGCGCACACATTCCCTAGTCTGAGCTGCATTGAGGAAAACACTAGGCTTCGCCTTCCTTCCAGGACCTCCTACCTGAAGTCACCCTGCCTCCAGGAGAAAATCGGCTTGCGTTCGTATTGCAACTAAAGCAGAGTTTTTCCTCTAGCACTGCAGGCTTTTGAAGAGGCACCGGCCCCGAGGCCTAACTAGGGCGTTCCTTGGTTGAGGCCGTGCACTAGATGCAGAACGCCGTGCCTCGAGAAGTTGCTTCAGGGAAGGAACTAGTGGGTACGCTGTGTCTCTTTTGTCTTGTGAGAAACCAGAGTTTTGGATGCTGCCTGTGCACATGGAAATGGGGTCGTGATGGTACTAGCCTTGCTTTTCTCTTTGGAAACCTCCATTCTTGCTGCCGTGAAGCTCCCTGAAATTCTCTGCTGTTGACAGGCCTCGACCCACTGTAGCCATGGGTCTGGGAAGAAAATGAGTTTTCTCTGGCTGCACACGGAGCTTCAGTGGCCGGGGTGGAACTCATCATGCCATGCTCTACAGCTCAAGGAAATCTCAACGTGAGTCCTTGCCTCGAGGTAAGGCCCAGAGTCGCCATGCCGAAAGGGAGGCATGGAGCTCTTTCCATGAGCTCTTAGTCGCTGTTCTGCTTTACTTTAAAGGAAGTACCCTTTTCAGGACTCCTAGGCCAATGGGGTGAGCATCATTTTATTCCAATATCTCTGAGTACCTCCACACCCCTGTAGGCCTGCTGAGCAACAACGAGGCCCATTGGTCCCTCGGAGGTCCTCTGTGTCTGCTGAGTCATGGGCAACACCCTGCACTCTTTCTTGTGATATCTTGATTCACAGCACTCGCACAGGTTCAAGAGCCACGTTCTAGCAAGTTCCAACAGGACGTGGAAGTCGCACTCATTCCCTAGTCTGAGCTGCACAGAGAAAAACACTAGGCATCTCCTTCCATCCAGGACCTCCTACCTGAAGTCACCCTGCCTCCAGGAGAAAGACGGCTTGCGTTCCTTTTGCAACTAAAGCACAGTTTTTCCTGTAGCGCTGCAGGCTTTTGAAGCGGCATGGGCCCAGAGGCTTGGCTAGGGCGTTCCTTGGTGAGGCAGTTCACTAGATGCAAAACACCCTGCCTCGAGAAGTTGATTGAGGGAAGCAACCAGTGTGTAGTCTGTGTCTCTTTTGACTTGTTAGAAACCACAGAGATATATGCTGCCTCTGCCCACGGAAATGGGGGCATGATGGTACTAGCCTTGCTTTCCATTTGGAAAGCTCCATTCTTGCTGTCGTGAAGCTCCCTGAAATTCTCTGCTGTTGACCGCCACGTGACCACTGTAGCCATGGTTCTGGGAAGAAAATGAGTTTTCTCTTGCTACACACGGAGCTTCACTGGCCGGGGTGGGGCTCACCTTGCCATGCTCTAGAGCCAAAGGGAATCTCCACGTGAGTCCTTGCCTCGAGGTAAGGCCCTGAGTAGCCCTGCAGAAAGGGAGGCATGCAGCTCTTTCCATGAGCTCTTAGTGGAGGTTCTGCTTTATATTAAAGGAAGGACCCTTTTCAGGACTCCTAGGCCCCTCGGGTGAGCATCATTTTGCTTCCAAGATCACTGACTCCCTCCACACCCCTGTGGGCCTGCTGAGCAGCATTGAGTCCCATACGTCCCTCGGAGGCCCTCTGTGTCTGCCGAGTCTCGGGCAACACACTATACGTTACTTCAGGAGAGCTACATTTCCAGAACCCTCGAACAGCATCAGAACCACATTTCTAGGCAGTCCAACATGCCCTGGAAGTCTTCGACATTGCCCTCGTCTGAGCTGCTCTGAGGAAACACTCTGCTTAGAATTGATCGAGGACCTCGTTCCTGAAGTCACTCTAGTCAAGGAGAAATACAGCATCCTAACATGCTGTGTCGCTCACAGGGCAAGCAACGTGAGAACTTGCCTCGAGGTAAGGCCCTGAAATGCTATGCACAAGCAGAGGCGTGTAGCAGTTTCCATGAGGCCGTAGTCGCTGCTCTGCAGCATTTGAACGCCAGTAGGCTTTTTAGGACACCACGGTGCCTCGTCTGGTAAACTTATTCCCTGCAAGAACACCGAGTACCCTCAGTCTCACCTGGCCATTCTAAGCAATATCCAGGCCAGGAGCTTTCCGACTCACAGTGTGTATGCCGAGTGAAGGGCTACACAGTGCACTCTTATTGGGACATCTGGATTTAGCCAGCAATCGCACAGATTGACGAGCACCGTTCTGGCAAGTTCCAACATGCCGTGGAAGTCACACTCATTCCCTAGTCTGAGCTGCACAGAGAAAAACACTAGGCTTCTCCTTCCATCCAGGACCTCCTACCTGAAGTCACCCTGCCTCCAGGAGAAAGACGGCTGCGTTCCTATTGCAACTGAAGCACAGTTTCTCCTGTAGCACTGCAGGCTTTTGAATAGGCAAGGGCCCAGAGGCCTAGCTAGGGCTTTCCCTGGTGAGGCCGTTCACTAGAGGTAGAACACCCTGCCTCGAGAAGTTGATTCAGGGAAGCAACCAGTGTGTACTCTGTGTCTCTTTTGACTTGTTAGAAACCACAGAGATGTATGCTGCCTGTGCCCACGGAAATGGGGGTATGATGGTAATAGCCTTGTTTCCCATTTGGAAACCTCCATTCTTGCTGCCGTGAAGCTCCCTGAAATTCTCTGCTGTGGACAGGCCCCTGGCTATTGTAGGCATTGGTCTGGGGAGAAAATGAGTTTTCTCTGGCTACCCAGTGTGCTTCATACCCAGGGCTGGGACTCATCTTGCCATGCTCTAGAGCTATAAGGAATCTCAACGTCAGTCCTTGCCTCGAGGTAAGGCCCTGAGTAGCCATGCAGAAAGGGAGGCATGCAGCTCTTTCCATGAGCTCTTAGTCGCTGTTCTCCTTTATATTAAAGGAAGTAGCCTTTTCAGCACTCCTAGGACCCTCGGGGCAGCCTCATTTTAGTACCAAGATCACTGAGTACCTCCACACCCCTGTTGGCTTGCTGAGCAACAACGAGGCCCCTATGTCCCTCGGAGGTCCTCTGTGTCTGCTGAGTCATGGGCAACACACTGCACTCCTTCTTGGGATATCTTGGTTTCACAGCACTCGCACAGGTTCACGAGCACCGTTCTGGCAAGTTCCGACTTGCTGTGGAAGTCGCACACATTCCCTAGTCTGAGCTGCACTGAGAAAAACACTAGGCTTCCCCTTCCTTCCAGGAACTCCTACCTGAAGTCACCCTGCCTCCAGGAGAAGGACGCCTTGCTTCCTATTGCAACTAAAGCACAGTTTTTCCTATAGCACTGCAAGCTTTTGAATAGGCACGAGCCCAGAGGCCTAGCTAGGGCGTTCCTTGGTTGAGGCAGTTCACTAGATGCAGAACACCCTGCCATGAGAATTTGATTCAGGGAAGGAAGCAGTGTGTAATCTGTGTCTCTTCTGAGTTGTGTGAAACCACAGGGATGTATGCTGTTTGTGCCTAGGGAAATGTGGGCATGTTGGTAGTAGACTTGCTTATCCATTTTGAAAGCTCCATTCATGCTGCCTTGAGGCTCCCTGAATTCTCTGCTGTTGACAGGACCCTGGCTATTGTAGGCATTGGTCTGGGAAGAAAATGAGTTTTCTCTGGCTACACAGGGTGCTTCATTATCCGGGGTGGGACTCATCTTGCCACGCTCTAGAGCTAAAGGGAATCTCAACGTGAGTCCTTGCCTCGAGGTAAGGCCCTGAGTAGCCAGACAGAAAGGGAGGCATGCAGCTCTTTCCATGAGCTCTTAGTCGCTGTTCTGCTTTATTTTAAAGGAAGTACTCTTTTCAGCACTCCTAGGCCCCTCGGGTGAGCATCCTTTTCGTTCCAAGATCACTGAGATCCTCCACACTCCTGTAGGCCTGCTGAGCAACAACGTGGCCCATATGTCCCTCGGAGTTCCTCTGTGTCTGCTGAGTCATGGGCAACACACTGCAGTCTTTCTTAGGAGATCTTGATCGAACAGCACTCGCACAGGTTGACGAGCTCCGTTTTGGCAAGTTCCAACTTGCTGTGGAAATCGCGCACACATTCCCTAGTCTGAGCTGCATTGAGGAAAACACTAGGCTTCGCCTTCCTTCCAGGACCTCCTACCTGAAGTCACCCTGCCTCCAGGAGAAAATCGGCTTGCGTTCGTATTGCAACTAAAGCAGAGTTTTTCCTCTAGCACTGCAGGCTTTTGAAGAGGCACCGGCCCCGAGGCCTAACTAGGGCGTTCCTTGGTTGAGGCCGTGCACTAGATGCAGAACGCCGTGCCTCGAGAAGTTGCTTCAGGGAAGGAACTAGTGGGTACGCTGTGTCTCTTTTGTCTTGTGAGAAACCAGAGTTTTGGATGCTGCCTGTGCACATGGAAATGGGGTCGTGATGGTACTAGCCTTGCTTTTCTCTTTGGAAACCTCCATTCTTGCTGCCGTGAAGCTCCCTGAAATTCTCTGCTGTTGACAGGCCTCGACCCACTGTAGCCATGGGTCTGGGAAGAAAATGAGTTTTCTCTGGCTGCACACGGAGCTTCAGTGGCCGGGGTGGAACTCATCATGCCATGCTCTACAGCTCAAGGAAATCTCAACGTGAGTCCTTGCCTCGAGGTAAGGCCCAGAGTCGCCATGCCGAAAGGGAGGCATGGAGCTCTTTCCATGAGCTCTTAGTCGCTGTTCTGCTTTACTTTAAAGGAAGTACCCTTTTCAGGACTCCTAGGCCAATGGGGTGAGCATCATTTTATTCCAATATCTCTGAGTACCTCCACACCCCTGTAGGCCTGCTGAGCAACAACGAGGCCCATTGGTCCCTCGGAGGTCCTCTGTGTCTGCTGAGTCATGGGCAACACCCTGCACTCTTTCTTGTGATATCTTGATTCACAGCACTCGCACAGGTTCAAGAGCCACGTTCTAGCAAGTTCCAACAGGACGTGGAAGTCGCACTCATTCCCTAGTCTGAGCTGCACAGAGAAAAACACTAGGCATCTCCTTCCATCCAGGACCTCCTACCTGAAGTCACCCTGCCTCCAGGAGAAAGACGGCTTGCGTTCCTTTTGCAACTAAAGCACAGTTTTTCCTGTAGCGCTGCAGGCTTTTGAAGCGGCATGGGCCCAGAGGCTTGGCTAGGGCGTTCCTTGGTGAGGCAGTTCACTAGATGCAAAACACCCTGCCTCGAGAAGTTGATTGAGGGAAGCAACCAGTGTGTAGTCTGTGTCTCTTTTGACTTGTTAGAAACCACAGAGATATATGCTGCCTCTGCCCACGGAAATGGGGGCATGATGGTACTAGCCTTGCTTTCCATTTGGAAAGCTCCATTCTTGCTGTCGTGAAGCTCCCTGAAATTCTCTGCTGTTGACCGCCACGTGACCACTGTAGCCATGGTTCTGGGAAGAAAATGAGTTTTCTCTTGCTACACACGGAGCTTCACTGGCCGGGGTGGGGCTCACCTTGCCATGCTCTAGAGCCAAAGGGAATCTCCACGTGAGTCCTTGCCTCGAGGTAAGGCCCTGAGTAGCCCTGCAGAAAGGGAGGCATGCAGCTCTTTCCATGAGCTCTTAGTGGAGGTTCTGCTTTATATTAAAGGAAGGACCCTTTTCAGGACTCCTAGGCCCCTCGGGTGAGCATCATTTTGCTTCCAAGATCACTGACTCCCTCCACACCCCTGTGGGCCTGCTGAGCAGCATTGAGTCCCATACGTCCCTCGGAGGCCCTCTGTGTCTGCCGAGTCTCGGGCAACACACTATACGTTACTTCAGGAGAGCTACATTTCCAGAACCCTCGAACAGCATCAGAACCACATTTCTAGGCAGTCCAACATGCCCTGGAAGTCTTCGACATTGCCCTCGTCTGAGCTGCTCTGAGGAAACACTCTGCTTAGAATTGATCGAGGACCTCGTTCCTGAAGTCACTCTAGTCAAGGAGAAATACAGCATCCTAACATGCTGTGTCGCTCACAGGGCAAGCAACGTGAGAACTTGCCTCGAGGTAAGGCCCTGAAATGCTATGCACAAGCAGAGGCGTGTAGCAGTTTCCATGAGGCCGTAGTCGCTGCTCTGCAGCATTTGAACGCCAGTAGGCTTTTTAGGACACCACGGTGCCTCGTCTGGTAAACTTATTCCCTGCAAGAACACCGAGTACCCTCAGTCTCACCTGGCCATTCTAAGCAATATCCAGGCCAGGAGCTTTCCGACTCACAGTGTGTATGCCGAGTGAAGGGCTACACAGTGCACTCTTATTGGGACATCTGGATTTAGCCAGCAATCGCACAGATTGACGAGCACCGTTCTGGCAAGTTCCAACATGCCGTGGAAGTCACACTCATTCCCTAGTCTGAGCTGCACAGAGAAAAACACTAGGCTTCTCCTTCCATCCAGGACCTCCTACCTGAAGTCACCCTGCCTCCAGGAGAAAGACGGCTGCGTTCCTATTGCAACTGAAGCACAGTTTCTCCTGTAGCACTGCAGGCTTTTGAATAGGCAAGGGCCCAGAGGCCTAGCTAGGGCTTTCCCTGGTGAGGCCGTTCACTAGAGGTAGAACACCCTGCCTCGAGAAGTTGATTCAGGGAAGCAACCAGTGTGTACTCTGTGTCTCTTTTGACTTGTTAGAAACCACAGAGATGTATGCTGCCTGTGCCCACGGAAATGGGGGTATGATGGTAATAGCCTTGTTTCCCATTTGGAAACCTCCATTCTTGCTGCCGTGAAGCTCCCTGAAATTCTCTGCTGTGGACAGGCCCCTGGCTATTGTAGGCATTGGTCTGGGGAGAAAATGAGTTTTCTCTGGCTACCCAGTGTGCTTCATACCCAGGGCTGGGACTCATCTTGCCATGCTCTAGAGCTATAAGGAATCTCAACGTCAGTCCTTGCCTCGAGGTAAGGCCCTGAGTAGCCATGCAGAAAGGGAGGCATGCAGCTCTTTCCATGAGCTCTTAGTCGCTGTTCTCCTTTATATTAAAGGAAGTAGCCTTTTCAGCACTCCTAGGACCCTCGGGGCAGCCTCATTTTAGTACCAAGATCACTGAGTACCTCCACACCCCTGTTGGCTTGCTGAGCAACAACGAGGCCCTTAGGTTCCTCGGAGGTCCTCTGTGTCAGCTGCGTCATGGGCAACACACTGCACTCTTTCTTGGGATATCTTGGTTTCACAGCACTCGCACAGGTTCACGAGCACCGTTCTGGCAAGTTCCGACTTGCTGTGGAAGTCGCACACATTCCCTAGTCTGAGCTGCACTGAGAAAAACACTAGGCTTCCCCTTCCTTCCAGGAAATCCTACCTGAAGTCACCCTGCCTCCAGGAGAAGGACGCCTTGCTTCCTATTGCAACTAAAGCACAGTTTTTCCTATAGCACTGCAAGCTTTTGAATAGGCACGAGCCCAGAGGCCTAGCTAGGGCGTTCCTTGGTTGAGGCAGTTCACTAGATGCAGAACACCCTGCCATGAGAATTTGATTCAGGGAAGGAAGCAGTGTGTAATCTGTGTCTCTTCTGAGTTGTGTGAAACCACAGGGATGTATGCTGTTTGTGCCTAGGGAAATGTGGGCATGTTGGTAGTAGACTTGCTTATCCATTTTGAAAGCTCCATTCATGCTGCCTTGAAGCTCCCTGAATTCTCTGCTGTTGACAGGACCCTGGCTATTGTAGGCATTGGTCTGGGAAGAAAATGAGTTTTCTCTGGCTACACAGGGTGCTTCATTATCCGGGGTGGGACTCATCTTGCCACGCTCTAGAGCTAAAGGGAATCTCAACGTGAGTCCTTGCCTCGAGGTAAGGCCCTGAGTAGCCAGACAGAAAGGGAGGCATGCAGCTCTTTCCATGAGCTCTTAGTCGCTGTTCTGCTTTATTTTAAAGGAAGTACACTTTTCAGCACTCCTAGGCCCCTCGGGTGAGCATCCTTTTCGTTCCAAGATCACTGAGATCCTCCACACTCCTGTAGGCCTGCTGAGCAACAACGTGGCCCATATGTCCCTCGGAGTTCCTCTGTGTCTGCTGAGTCATGGGCAACACACTGCAGTCTTTCTTAGGAGATCTTGATCGAACAGCACTCGCACAGGTTGACGAGCTCCGTTTTGGCAAGTTCCAACTTGCTGTGGAAATCGCGCACACATTCCCTAGTCTGAGCTGCATTGAGGAAAACACTAGGCTTCGCCTTCCTTCCAGGACCTCCTACCTGAAGTCACCCTGCCTCCAGGAGAAAATCGGCTTGCGTTCGTATTGCAACTAAAGCAGAGTTTTTCCTCTAGCACTGCAGGCTTTTGAAGAGGCACCGGCCCCGAGGCCTAACTAGGGCGTTCCTTGGTTGAGGCCGTGCACTAGATGCAGAACGCCGTGCCTCGAGAAGTTGCTTCAGGGAAGGAACTAGTGGGTACGCTGTGTCTCTTTTGTCTTGTGAGAAACCAGAGTTTTGGATGCTGCCTGTGCACATGGAAATGGGGTCGTGATGGTACTAGCCTTGCTTTTCTCTTTGGAAACCTCCATTCTTGCAGCCGTGAAGCTCCCTGAAATTCTCTGCTGTTGACAGGCCTCGACCCACTGTAGCCATGGGTCTGGGAAGAAAATGAGTTTTCTCTGGCTGCACACGGAGCTTCAGTGGCCGGGGTGGAACTCATCATGCCATGCTCTACAGCTCAAGGAAATCTCAACGTGAGTCGTTGCCTCGAGGTAAGGCCCTGAGTAGCCATGCAGAAAGGGAGGCATGGAGCTCTTTCCATGAGCTCTTAGTCGCTGTTCTGCTTTACTTTAAAGGAAGTACCCTTTTCAGGACTCCTAGGCCCCTGGGGTGAGCATCATTTTATTCCAATATCTCTGAGTACCTCCACACCCCTGTAGGCCTGCTGAGCAACAACGAGGCCCATTGGTCCCTCGGAGGTCCTCTGTGTCTGCTGAGTCATGGGCAACACCCTGCACTCTTTCTTGTGATATCTTGATTCACAGCACTCGCACAGGTTCAAGAGCCACGTTCTAGCAAGTTCCAACAGGACGTGGAAGTCGCACTCATTCCCTAGTCTGAGCTGCACAGAGAAAAACACTAGGCATCTCCTTCCATCCAGGACCTCCTACCTGAAGTCACACTGCCTCCAGGAGAAAGACGGCTTGCGTTCCTTTTGCAACTAAAGCACAGTTTTTCCTGTAGCGCTGCAGGCTTTTGAAGCGGCATGGGCCCAGAGGCTTGGCTAGGGCGTTCCTTGGTGAGGCAGTTCACTAGATGCAAAACACCCTGCCTCGAGAAGTTGATTGAGGGAAGCAACCAGTGTGTAGTCTGTGTCTCTTTTGACTTGTTAGAAACCACAGAGATATATGCTGCCTCTGCCCACGGAAATGGGGGCATGATGGTACTAGCCTTGCTTTCCATTTGGAAAGCTCCATTCTTGCTGTCGTGAAGCTCCCTGAAATTCTCTGCTCTTGACCGCCCCGTGACCACTGTAGCCATGGGTCTGGGAAGAAAATGAGTTTTCTCTGGCTACACACGGAGCTTCACTGGCCGGGGTGGGGCTCACCTTGCCATGCTCTAGAGCCAAAGGGAATCTCCACGTGAGTCCTCGCCTCGAGGTAAGGCCCTGAGTAGCCCTGCAGAAAGGGAGGCATGCAGCTCTTTCCATGAGCTCTTAGTGGAGGTTCTGCTTTATATTAAAGGAAGGACCCTTTTCAGGACTCCTAGGCCCCTCGGGTGAGCATCATTTTGCTTCCAAGATCACTGACTCCCTCCACACCCCTGTGGGCCTGCTGAGCAGCATTGAGTCCCATACGTCCCTCGGAGGCCCTCTGTGTCTGCCGAGTCTCGGGCAACACACTATACGTTACTTCAGGAGAGCTACATTTCCAGAACCCTCGAACAGCATCAGAACCACATTTCTAGGCAGTCCAACATGCCCTGGAAGTCTTCGACATTGCCCTCGTCTGAGCTGCTCTGAGGAAACACTCTGCTTAGAATTGATCGAGGACCTCGTTCCTGAAGTCACTCTAGTCAAGGAGAAATACAGCATCCTAACATGCTGTGTCGCTCACAGGGCAAGCAACGTGAGAACTTGCCTCGAGGTAAGGCCCTGAAATGCTATGCACAAGCAGAGGCGTGTAGCAGTTTCCATGAGGCCGTAGTCGCTGCTCTGCAGCATTTGAACGCCAGTAGGCTTTTTAGGACACCACGGTGCCTCGTCTGGTAAACTTATTCCCTGCAAGAACACCGAGTACCCTCAGTCTCACCTGGCCATTCTAAGCAATATCCAGGCCAGGAGCTTTCCGACTCACAGTGTGTATGCCGAGTGAAGGGCTACACAGTGCACTCTTATTGGGACATCTGGATTTAGCCAGCAATCGCACAGATTGACGAGCACCGTTCTGGCAAGTTCCAACATGCCGTGGAAGTCACACTCATTCCCTAGTCTGAGCTGCACAGAGAAAAACACTAGGCTTCTCCTTCCATCCAGGACCTCCTACCTGAAGTCACCCTGCCTCCAGGAGAAAGACGGCTGCGTTCCTATTGCAACTGAAGCACAGTTTCTCCTGTAGCACTGCAGGCTTTTGAATAGGCAAGGGCCCAGAGGCCTAGCTAGGGCTTTCCCTGGTGAGGCCGTTCACTAGAGGTAGAACACCCTGCCTCGAGAAGTTGATTCAGGGAAGCAACCAGTGTGTACTCTGTGTCTCTTTTGACTTGTTAGAAACCACAGAGATGTATGCTGCCTGTGCCCACGGAAATGGGGGTATGATGGTAATAGCCTTGTTTCCCATTTGGAAACCTCCATTCTTGCTGCCGTGAAGCTCCCTGAAATTCTCTGCTGTGGACAGGCCCCTGGCTATTGTAGGCATTGGTCTGGGGAGAAAATGAGTTTTCTCTGGCTACCCAGTGTGCTTCATACCCAGGGCTGGGACTCATCTTGCCATGCTCTAGAGCTATAAGGAATCTCAACGTCAGTCCTTGCCTCGAGGTAAGGCCCTGAGTAGCCATGCAGAAAGGGAGGCATGCAGCTCTTTCCATGAGCTCTTAGTCGCTGTTCTCCTTTATATTAAAGGAAGTAGCCTTTTCAGCACTCCTAGGACCCTCGGGGCAGCCTCATTTTAGTACCAAGATCACTGAGTACCTCCACAGCCCTGTTGGCTTGCTGAGCAACAACGAGGCCCTTAGGTCCCTCGGAGGTCCTCTGTGTCTGCTGAGTCATGGGCAACACACTGCACTCTTTCTTGGGATATCTTGGTTTCACAGCACTCGCACAGGTTCACGAGCACCGTTCTGGCAAGTTCCGACTTGCTGTGGAAGTCGCACACATTCCCTAGTCTGAGCTGCACTGAGAAAAACACTAGGCTTCCCCTTCCTTCCAGGAACTCCTACCTGAAGTCACCCTGCCTCCAGGAGAACGACGCCTTGCTTCCTATTGCAACTAAAGCACAGTTCTTCCTATAGCACTGCAAGCTTTTGAATAGGCACGAGCCCAGAGGCCTAGCTAGGGCGTTCCTTGGTTGAGGCAGTTCACTAGATGCAGAACACCCTGCCACGAGAATTTGATTCAGGGAAGGAAGCAGTGTGTAATCTGTGTCTCTTTTGAGTTGTGTGAAACCACAGGGATGTATGCTGTTTGTGCCTAGGGAAATGTGGGCATGTTGGTAGTAGACTTGCGTATCCATTTTGAAAGCTCCATTCATGCTGCCTTGAAGCTCCCTGAATTCTCTGCTGTTGACAGGACCCTGGCTATTGTAGGCATTGGTCTGGGAAGAAAATGAGTTTTCTCTGGCTACACAGGGTGCTTCATTATCCGGGGTGGGACTCATCTTGCCATGCTCTAGAGCTAAAGGGAATCTCAACGTGAGTCCCTGCCTCGAGGTAAGGCCCTGAGTAGCCAGACAGAAAGGGAGGCATGCAGCTCTTTCCATGAGCTCTTTGTCGCTGTTCTGCTTTATTTTAAAGGAAGTACACTTTTCAGCACTCCTAGGCCCCTCGGGTGAGCATCCTTTTCTTTCCAAGATCACTGAGATCCTCCACACTCCTGTAGGCCTGCTGAGCAACAACGTGGCCCATATGTCCCTCGGAGTTCCTCTGTGCCTGCTGAGTCATGGGCAACACACTGCAGTCTTTCTTAGGAGATCTTGATCGAACAGCACTCGCACAGGTTGACGAGCTCCGTTTTGGCAAGTTCCAACTTGCTGTGGAAATCGCGCACACATTCCCTAGTCTGAGCTGCATTGAGGAAAACACTAGGCTTCGCCTTCCTTCCAGGACCTCCTACCTGAAGTCACCCTGCCTCCAGGAGAAAATCGGCTTGCGTTCGTATTGCAACTAAAGCAGAGTTTTTCCTCTAGCACTGCAGGCTTTTGAAGAGGCACCGGCCCCGAGGCCTAACTAGGGCGTTCCTTGGTTGAGGCCGTGCACTAGATGCAGAACGCCGTGCCTCGAGAAGTTGCTTCAGGGAAGGAACTAGTGGGTACGCTGTGTCTCTTTTGTCTTGTGAGAAACCAGAGTTTTGGATGCTGCCTGTGCACATGGAAATGGGGTCGTGATGGTACTAGCCTTGCTTTTCTCTTTGGAAACCTCCATTCTTGCTGCCGTGAAGCTCCCTGAAATTCTCTGCTGTTGACAGGCCTCGACCCACTGTAGCCATGGGTCTGGGAAGAAAATGAGTTTTCTCTGGCTGCACACGGAGCTTCAGTGGCCGGGGTGGAACTCATCATGCCATGCTCTACAGCTCAAGGAAATCTCAACGTGAGTCCTTGCCTCGAGGTAAGGCCCAGAGTCGCCATGCCGAAAGGGAGGCATGGAGCTCTTTCCATGAGCTCTTAGTCGCTGTTCTGCTTTACTTTAAAGGAAGTACCCTTTTCAGGACTCCTAGGCCAATGGGGTGAGCATCATTTTATTCCAATATCTCTGAGTACCTCCACACCCCTGTAGGCCTGCTGAGCAACAACGAGGCCCATTGGTCCCTCGGAGGTCCTCTGTGTCTGCTGAGTCATGGGCAACACCCTGCACTCTTTCTTGTGATATCTTGATTCACAGCACTCGCACAGGTTCAAGAGCCACGTTCTAGCAAGTTCCAACAGGACGTGGAAGTCGCACTCATTCCCTAGTCTGAGCTGCACAGAGAAAAACACTAGGCATCTCCTTCCATCCAGGACCTCCTACCTGAAGTCACCCTGCCTCCAGGAGAAAGACGGCTTGCGTTCCTTTTGCAACTAAAGCACAGTTTTTCCTGTAGCGCTGCAGGCTTTTGAAGTGGCATGGGCCCAGAGGCTTGGCTAGGGCGTTCCTTGGTGAGGCAGTTCACTAGATGCAAAACACCCTGCCTCGAGAAGTTGATTGAGGGAAGCAACCAGTGTGTAGTCTGTGTCTCTTTTGACTTGTTAGAAACCACAGAGATATATGCTGCCTCTGCCCACGGAAATGGGGGCATGATGGTACTAGCCTTGCTTTCCATTTGGAAAGCTCCATTCTTGCTGTCGTGAAGCTCCCTGAAATTCTCTGCTCTTGACCGCCCCGTGACCACTGTAGCCATGGGTCTGGGAAGAAAATGAGTTTTCTCTGGCTACACACGGAGCTTCACTGGCCGGGGTGGGGCTCACCTTGCCATGCTCTAGAGCCAAAGGGAATCTCCACGTGAGTCCTTGCCTCGAGGTAAGGCCCTGAGTAGCCCTGCAGAAAGGGAGGCATGCAGCTCTTTCCATGAGCTCTTAGTGGAGGTTCTGCTTTATATTAAAGGAAGGACCCTTTTCAGGACTCCTAGGCCCCTCGGGTGAGCATCATTTTGCTTCCAAGATCACTGACTCCCTCCACACCCCTGTGGGCCTGCTGAGCAGCATTGAGTCCCATACGTCCCTCGGAGGCCCTCTGTGTCTGCCGAGTCTCGGGCAACACACTATACGTTACTTCAGGAGAGCTACATTTCCAGAACCCTCGAACAGCATCAGAACCACATTTCTAGGCAGTCCAACATGCCCTGGAAGTCTTCGACATTGCCCTCGTCTGAGCTGCTCTGAGGAAACACTCTGCTTAGAATTGATCGAGGACCTCGTTCCTGAAGTCACTCTAGTCAAGGAGAAATACAGCATCCTAACATGCTGTGTCGCTCACAGGGCAAGCAACGTGAGAACTTGCCTCGAGGTAAGGCCCTGAAATGCTATGCACAAGCAGAGGCGTGTAGCAGTTTCCATGAGGCCGTAGTCGCTGCTCTGCAGCATTTGAACGCCAGTAGGCTTTTTAGGACACCACGGTGCCTCGTCTGGTAAACTTATTCCCTGCAAGAACACCGAGTACCCTCAGTCTCACCTGGCCATTCTAAGCAATATCCAGGCCAGGAGCTTTCCGACTCACAGTGTGTATGCCGAGTGAAGGGCTACACAGTGCACTCTTATTGGGACATCTGGATTTAGCCAGCAATCGCACAGATTGACGAGCACCGTTCTGGCAAGTTCCAACATGCCGTGGAAGTCACACTCATTCCCTAGTCTGAGCTGCACAGAGAAAAACACTAGGCTTCTCCTTCCATCCAGGACCTCCTACCTGAAGTCACCCTGCCTCCAGGAGAAAGACGGCTGCGTTCCTATTGCAACTGAAGCACAGTTTCTCCTGTAGCACTGCAGGCTTTTGAATAGGCAAGGGCCCAGAGGCCTAGCTAGGGCTTTCCCTGGTGAGGCCGTTCACTAGAGGTAGAACACCCTGCCTCGAGAAGTTGATTCAGGGAAGCAACCAGTGTGTACTCTGTGTCTCTTTTGACTTGTTAGAAACCACAGAGATGTATGCTGCCTGTGCCCACGGAAATGGGGGTATGATGGTAATAGCCTTGTTTCCCATTTGGAAACCTCCATTCTTGCTGCCGTGAAGCTCCCTGAAATTCTCTGCTGTGGACAGGCCCCTGGCTATTGTAGGCATTGGTCTGGGGAGAAAATGAGTTTTCTCTGGCTACCCAGTGTGCTTCATACCCAGGGCTGGGACTCATCTTGCCATGCTCTAGAGCTATAAGGAATCTCAACGTCAGTCCTTGCCTCGAGGTAAGGCCCTGAGTAGCCATGCAGAAAGGGAGGCATGCAGCTCTTTCCATGAGCTCTTAGTCGCTGTTCTCCTTTATATTAAAGGAAGTAGCCTTTTCAGCACTCCTAGGACCCTCGGGGCAGCCTCATTTTAGTACCAAGATCACTGAGTACCTCCACACCCCTGTTGGCTTGCTGAGCAACAACGAGGCCCTTAGGTTCCTCGGAGGTCCTCTGTGTCAGCTGCGTCATGGGCAACACACTGCACTCTTTCTTGGGATATCTTGGTTTCACAGCACTCGCACAGGTTCACGAGCACCGTTCTGGCAAGTTCCGACTTGCTGTGGAAGTCGCACACATTCCCTAGTCTGAGCTGCACTGAGAAAAACACTAGGCTTCCCCTTCCTTCCAGGAAATCCTACCTGAAGTCACCCTGCCTCCAGGAGAAGGACGCCTTGCTTCCTATTGCAACTAAAGCACAGTTTTTCCTATAGCACTGCAAGCTTTTGAATAGGCACGAGCCCAGAGGCCTAGCTAGGGCGTTCCTTGGTTGAGGCAGTTCACTAGATGCAGAACACCCTGCCATGAGAATTTGATTCAGGGAAGGAAGCAGTGTGTAATCTGTGTCTCTTCTGAGTTGTGTGAAACCACAGGGATGTATGCTGTTTGTGCCTAGGGAAATGTGGGCATGTTGGTAGTAGACTTGCTTATCCATTTTGAAAGCTCCATTCATGCTGCCTTGAAGCTCCCTGAATTCTCTGCTGTTGACAGGACCCTGGCTATTGTAGGCATTGGTCTGGGAAGAAAATGAGTTTTCTCTGGCTACACAGGGTGCTTCATTATCCGGGGTGGGACTCATCTTGCCACGCTCTAGAGCTAAAGGGAATCTCAACGTGAGTCCTTGCCTCGAGGTAAGGCCCTGAGTAGCCAGACAGAAAGGGAGGCATGCAGCTCTTTCCATGAGCTCTTAGTCGCTGTTCTGCTTTATTTTAAAGGAAGTACACTTTTCAGCACTCCTAGGCCCCTCGGGTGAGCATCCTTTTCGTTCCAAGATCACTGAGATCCTCCACACTCCTGTAGGCCTGCTGAGCAACAACGTGGCCCATATGTCCCTCGGAGTTCCTCTGTGTCTGCTGAGTCATGGGCAACACACTGCAGTCTTTCTTAGGAGATCTTGATCGAACAGCACTCGCACAGGTTGACGAGCTCCGTTTTGGCAAGTTCCAACTTGCTGTGGAAATCGCGCACACATTCCCTAGTCTGAGCTGCATTGAGGAAAACACTAGGCTTCGCCTTCCTTCCAGGACCTCCTACCTGAAGTCACCCTGCCTCCAGGAGAAAATCGGCTTGCGTTCGTATTGCAACTAAAGCAGAGTTTTTCCTCTAGCACTGCAGGCTTTTGAAGAGGCACCGGCCCCGAGGCCTAACTAGGGCGTTCCTTGGTTGAGGCCGTGCACTAGATGCAGAACGCCGTGCCTCGAGAAGTTGCTTCAGGGAAGGAACTAGTGGGTACGCTGTGTCTCTTTTGTCTTGTGAGAAACCAGAGTTTTGGATGCTGCCTGTGCACATGGAAATGGGGTCGTGATGGTACTAGCCTTGCTTTTCTCTTTGGAAACCTCCATTCTTGCAGCCGTGAAGCTCCCTGAAATTCTCTGCTGTTGACAGGCCTCGACCCACTGTAGCCATGGGTCTGGGAAGAAAATGAGTTTTCTCTGGCTGCACACGGAGCTTCAGTGGCCGGGGTGGAACTCATCATGCCATGCTCTACAGCTCAAGGAAATCTCAACGTGAGTCGTTGCCTCGAGGTAAGGCCCTGAGTAGCCATGCAGAAAGGGAGGCATGGAGCTCTTTCCATGAGCTCTTAGTCGCTGTTCTGCTTTACTTTAAAGGAAGTACCCTTTTCAGGACTCCTAGGCCCCTGGGGTGAGCATCATTTTATTCCAATATCTCTGAGTACCTCCACACCCCTGTAGGCCTGCTGAGCAACAACGAGGCCCATTGGTCCCTCGGAGGTCCTCTGTGTCTGCTGAGTCATGGGCAACACCCTGCACTCTTTCTTGTGATATCTTGATTCACAGCACTCGCACAGGTTCAAGAGCCACGTTCTAGCAAGTTCCAACAGGACGTGGAAGTCGCACTCATTCCCTAGTCTGAGCTGCACAGAGAAAAACACTAGGCATCTCCTTCCATCCAGGACCTCCTACCTGAAGTCACACTGCCTCCAGGAGAAAGACGGCTTGCGTTCCTTTTGCAACTAAAGCACAGTTTTTCCTGTAGCGCTGCAGGCTTTTGAAGCGGCATGGGCCCAGAGGCTTGGCTAGGGCGTTCCTTGGTGAGGCAGTTCACTAGATGCAAAACACCCTGCCTCGAGAAGTTGATTGAGGGAAGCAACCAGTGTGTAGTCTGTGTCTCTTTTGACTTGTTAGAAACCACAGAGATATATGCTGCCTCTGCCCACGGAAATGGGGGCATGATGGTACTAGCCTTGCTTTCCATTTGGAAAGCTCCATTCTTGCTGTCGTGAAGCTCCCTGAAATTCTCTGCTCTTGACCGCCCCGTGACCACTGTAGCCATGGGTCTGGGAAGAAAATGAGTTTTCTCTGGCTACACACGGAGCTTCACTGGCCGGGGTGGGGCTCACCTTGCCATGCTCTAGAGCCAAAGGGAATCTCCACGTGAGTCCTCGCCTCGAGGTAAGGCCCTGAGTAGCCCTGCAGAAAGGGAGGCATGCAGCTCTTTCCATGAGCTCTTAGTGGAGGTTCTGCTTTATATTAAAGGAAGGACCCTTTTCAGGACTCCTAGGCCCCTCGGGTGAGCATCATTTTGCTTCCAAGATCACTGACTCCCTCCACACCCCTGTGGGCCTGCTGAGCAGCATTGAGTCCCATACGTCCCTCGGAGGCCCTCTGTGTCTGCCGAGTCTCGGGCAACACACTATACGTTACTTCAGGAGAGCTACATTTCCAGAACCCTCGAACAGCATCAGAACCACATTTCTAGGCAGTCCAACATGCCCTGGAAGTCTTCGACATTGCCCTCGTCTGAGCTGCTCTGAGGAAACACTCTGCTTAGAATTGATCGAGGACCTCGTTCCTGAAGTCACTCTAGTCAAGGAGAAATACAGCATCCTAACATGCTGTGTCGCTCACAGGGCAAGCAACGTGAGAACTTGCCTCGAGGTAAGGCCCTGAAATGCTATGCACAAGCAGAGGCGTGTAGCAGTTTCCATGAGGCCGTAGTCGCTGCTCTGCAGCATTTGAACGCCAGTAGGCTTTTTAGGACACCACGGTGCCTCGTCTGGTAAACTTATTCCCTGCAAGAACACCGAGTACCCTCAGTCTCACCTGGCCATTCTAAGCACTATCCAGGCCAGGAGCTTTCCGACTCACAGTGTGTATGCCGAGTGAAGGGCTACACAGTGCACTCTTATTGGGACATCTGGATTTAGCCAGCAATCGCACAGATTGACGAGCACCGTTCTGGCAAGTTCCAACATGCCGTGGAAGTCACACTCATTCCCTAGTCTGAGCTGCACAGAGAAAAACACTAGGCTTCTCCTTCCATCCAGGACCTCCTACCTGAAGTCACCCTGCCTCCAGGAGAAAGACGGCTGCGTTCCTATTGCAACTGAAGCACAGTTTCTCCTGTAGCACTGCAGGCTTTTGAATAGGCAAGGGCCCAGAGGCCTAGCTAGGGCTTTCCCTGGTGAGGCCGTTCACTAGAGGTAGAACACCCTGCCTCGAGAAGTTGATTCAGGGAAGCAACCAGTGTGTACTCTGTGTCTCTTTTGACTTGTTAGAAACCACAGAGATGTATGCTGCCTGTGCCCACGGAAATGGGGGTATGATGGTAATAGCCTTGTTTCCCATTTGGAAACCTCCATTCTTGCTGCCGTGAAGCTCCCTGAAATTCTCTGCTGTGGACAGGCCCCTGGCTATTGTAGGCATTGGTCTGGGGAGAAAATGAGTTTTCTCTGGCTACCCAGTGTGCTTCATACCCAGGGCTGGGACTCATCTTGCCATGCTCTAGAGCTATAAGGAATCTCAACGTCAGTCCTTGCCTCGAGGTAAGGCCCTGAGTAGCCATGCAGAAAGGGAGGCATGCAGCTCTTTCCATGAGCTCTTAGTCGCTGTTCTCCTTTATATTAAAGGAAGTAGCCTTTTCAGCACTCCTAGGACCCTCGGGGCAGCCTCATTTTAGTACCAAGATCACTGAGTACCTCCACAGCCCTGTTGGCTTGCTGAGCAACAACGAGGCCCTTAGGTCCCTCGGAGGTCCTCTGTGTCTGCTGAGTCATGGGCAACACACTGCACTCTTTCTTGGGGTATCTTGGTTTCACAGCACTCGCACAGGTTCACGAGCACCGTTCTGGCAAGTTCCGACTTGCTGTGGAAGTCGCACACATTCCCTAGTCTGAGCTGCACTGAGAAAAACACTAGGCTTCCCCTTCCTTCCAGGAACTCCTACCTGAAGTCACCCTGCCTCCAGGAGAACGACGCCTTGCTTCCTATTGCAACTAAAGCACAGTTCTTCCTATAGCACTGCAAGCTTTTGAATAGGCACGAGCCCAGAGGCCTAGCTAGGGCGTTCCTTGGTTGAGGCAGTTCACTAGATGCAGAACACCCTGCCACGAGAATTTGATTCAGGGAAGGAAGCAGTGTGTAATCTGTGTCTCTTTTGAGTTGTGTGAAACCACAGGGATGTATGCTGTTTGTGCCTAGGGAAATGTGGGCATGTTGGTAGTAGACTTGCTTATCCATTTTGAAAGCTCCATTCATGCTGCCTTGAAGCTCCCTGAATTCTCTGCTGTTGACAGGACCCTGGCTATTGTAGGCATTGGTCTGGGAAGAAAATGAGTTTTCTCTGGCTACACAGGGTGCTTCATTATCCGGGGTGGGACTCATCTTGCCATGCTCTAGAGCTAAAGGGAATCTCAACGTGAGTCCCTGCCTCGAGGTAAGGCCCTGAGTAGCCAGACAGAAAGGGAGGCATGCAGCTCTTTCCATGAGCTCTTAGTCGCTGTTCTGCTTTATTTTAAAGGAAGTACACTTTTCAGCACTCCTAGGCCCCTCGGGTGAGCATCCTTTTCGTTCCAAGATCACTGAGATCCTCCACACTCCTGTAGGCCTGCTGAGCAACAACGTGGCCCATATGTCCCTCGGAGTTCCTCTGTGCCTGCTGAGTCATGGGCAACACACTGCAGTCTTTCTTAGGAGATCTTGATCGAACAGCACTCGCACAGGTTGACGAGCTCCGTTTTGGCAAGTTCCAACTTGCTGTGGAAATCGCGCACACATTCCCTAGTCTGAGCTGCATTGAGGAAAACACTAGGCTTCGCCTTCCTTCCAGGACCTCCTACCTGAAGTCACCCTGCCTCCAGGAGAAAATCGGCTTGCGTTCGTATTGCAACTAAAGCAGAGTTTTTCCTCTAGCACTGCAGGCTTTTGAAGAGGCACCGGCCCCGAGGCCTAACTAGGGCGTTCCTTGGTTGAGGCCGTGCACTAGATGCAGAACGCCGTGCCTCGAGAAGTTGCTTCAGGGAAGGAACTAGTGGGTACGCTGTGTCTCTTTTGTCTTGTGAGAAACCAGAGTTTTGGATGCTGCCTGTGCACATGGAAATGGGGTCGTGATGGTACTAGCCTTGCTTTTCTCTTTGGAAACCTCCATTCTTGCTGCCGTGAAGCTCCCTGAAATTCTCTGCTGTTGACCGCCCCGTACCACTGTAGCCATGGGTCTGGGAAGAAAATGAGTTTTCTCTGGCTACACACGGAGCTTCACTGGCCGGGGTGGGGCTCACCTTGCCATGCTCTAGAGCCAAAGGGAATCTCCACGTGAGTCCTCGCCTCGAGGTAAGGCCCTGAGTAGCCCTGCAGAAAGGGAGGCATGCAGCTCTTTCCATGAGCTCTTAGTGGAGGTTCTGCTTTATATTAAAGGAAGGACCCTTTTCAGGACTCCTAGGTCTCTCGGGTGAGCATCATTTTGCTTCCAAGATCACTGACTCCCTCCACACCCCTGTGGGCCTGCTGAGCAGCATTGAGTCCCATACGTCCCTCGGAGGCCCTCTGTGTCTGCCGAGTCTCGGGCAACACACTATACGTTACTTCAGGAGAGCTACATTTCCAGAACCCTCGAACAGCATCAGAACCACATTTCTAGGCAGTCCATCATGCCCTGGAAGTCTTCGACATTGCCCTCGTCTGAGCTGCTCTGAGGAAACACTCTGCTTAGAATTGATCGAGGACCTCGTTCCTGAAGTCACTCTAGTCAAGGAGAAATACAGCATCCTAACATGCTGTGTCGCTCACAGGGCAAGCAACGTGAGAACTTGCCTCGAGGTAAGGCCCTGAAATGCTATGCACAAGCAGAGGCGTGTAGCAGTTTCCATGAGGCCGTAGTCGCTGCTCTGCAGCATTTGAACGCCAGTAGGCTTTTTAGGACACCTAGGTGCCTCGTCTGGTAAACTTATTCCCTGCAAGAACACCGAGTACCCTCAGTCTCACCTGGCCATTCTAAGCAATATCCAGGCCAGGAGCTTTCCGACTCACAGTGTGTATGCCGAGTGAAGGGCTACACAGTGCACTCTTATTGGGACATCTGGATTTAGCCAGCAATCGCACAGATTGACGAGCACCGTTCTGGCAAGTTCCAACATGCCGTGGAAGTCACACTCATTCCCTAGTCTGAGCTGCACAGAGAAAAACACTAGGCTTCTCCTTCCATCCAGGACCTCCTACCTGAAGTCACCCTGCTTCCAGGAGAAAGACGGCTGCGTTCCTATTGCAACTGAAGCACAGTTTCTCCTATAGCACTGCAGGCTTTTGAATAGGCAAGGGCCCAGAGGCCTAGCTAGGGCTTTCCCTGGTGAGGCCGTTCACTAGAGGTAGAACACCCTGCCTCGAGAAGTTGATTCAGGGAAGCAACCAGTGTGTACTCTGTGTCTCTTTTGACTTGTTAGAAACCACAGAGATGTATGCTGCCTGTGCCCACGGAAATGGGGGTATGATGGTAATAGCCTTGTTTCCCATTTGGAAACCTCCATTCTTGCTGCCGTGAAGCTCCCTGAAATTCTCTGCTGTGGACAGGCCCCTGGCTATTGTAGGCATTGGTCTGGGGAGAAAATGAGTTTTCTCTGGCTACCCAGTGTGCTTCATACCCAGGGCTGGGACTCATCTTGCCATGCTCTAGAGCTATAAGGAATCTCAACGTCAGTCCTTGCCTCGAGGTAAGGCCCTGAGTAGCCATGCAGAAAGGGAGGCATGCAGCTCTTTCCATGAGCTCTTAGTCGCTGTTCTCCTTTATATTAAAGGAAGTAGCCTTTTCAGCACACCTAGGACCCTCGGGGCAGCCTCATTTTAGTACCAAGATCACTGAGTACCTCCACACCCCTGTTGGCTTGCTGAGCAACAACGAGGCCCTTAGGTCCCTCGGAGGTCCTCTGTGTCTGCTGAGTCATGGGCAACACACTGCACTCTTTCTTGGGATATCTTGGTTTCACAGCACTCGCACAGGTTCACGAGCAACGTTCTGGCAAGTTCCGACTTGCTGTGGAAGTCGCACACATTCCCTAGTCTGAGCTGCACTGAGAAAAACACTAGGCTTCCCCTTCCTTCTAGGAACTCCTACCTGAAGTCACCCTGCCTCCAGGAGAAGGACGCCTTGCTTCCTATTGCAACTAAAGCACAGTTCTTCCTATAGCACTGCAAGCTTTTGAATAGGCACGAGCCCAGAGGCCTAGCTAGGGCGTTCCTTGGTTGAGGCAGTTCACTAGATGCAGAACACCCTGCCACGAGAATTTGATTCAGGGAAGGAAGCAGTGTGTAATCTGTGTCTCTTCTGAGTTGTGTGAAACCACAGGGATGTATGCTGTTTGTGCCTAGGGAAATGTGGGCATGTTGGTAGTAGACTTGCTTATCCATTTTGAAAGCTCCATTCATGCTGCCTTGAGGCTCCCTGAATTCTCTGCTGTTGACAGGACCCTGGCTATTGTAGGCATTGGTCTGGGAAGAAAATGAGTTTTCTCTGGCTACACAGGGTGCTTCATTATCCGGGGTGGGACTCATCTTGCCACGCTCTAGAGCTAAAGGGAATCTCAACGTGAGTCCTTGCCTCGAGGTAAGGCCCTGAGTAGCCAGACAGAAAGGGAGGCATGCAGCTCTTTCCATGAGCTCTTAGTCGCTGTTCTGCTTTATTTTAAAGGAAGTACTCTTTTCAGCACTCCTAGGCCCCTCGGGTGAGCATCCTTTTCGTTCCAAGATCACTGAGATCCTCCACACTCCTGTAGGCCTGCTGAGCAACAACGTGGCCCATATGTCCCTCGGAGTTCCTCTGTGTCTGCTGAGTCATGGGCAACACACTGCAGTCTTTCTTAGGAGATCTTGATCGAACAGCACTCGCACAGGTTGACGAGCTCCGTTTTGGCAAGTTCCAACTTGCTGTGGAAATCGCGCACACATTCCCTAGTCTGAGCTGCATTGAGGAAAACACTAGGCTTCGCCTTCCTTCCAGGACCTCCTACCTGAAGTCACCCTGCCTCCAGGAGAAAATCGGCTTGCGTTCGTATTGCAACTAAAGCAGAGTTTTTCCTCTAGCACTGCAGGCTTTTGAAGAGGCACCGGCCCCGAGGCCTAACTAGGGCGTTCCTTGGTTGAGGCCGTGCACTAGATGCAGAACGCCGTGCCTCGAGAAGTTGCTTCAGGGAAGGAACTAGTGGGTACGCTGTGTCTCTTTTGTCTTGTGAGAAACCAGAGTTTTGGATGCTGCCTGTGCACATGGAAATGGGGTCGTGATGGTACTAGCCTTGCTTTTCTCTTTGGAAACCTCCATTCTTGCTGCCGTGAAGCTCCCTGAAATTCTCTGCTGTTGACAGGCCTCGACCCACTGTAGCCATGGGTCTGGGAAGAAAATGAGTTTTCTCTGGCTGCACACGGAGCTTCAGTGGCCGGGGTGGAACTCATCATGCCATGCTCTACAGCTCAAGGAAATCTCAACGTGAGTCCTTGCCTCGAGGTAAGGCCCAGAGTAGCCATGCCGAAATGGAGGCATGGAGCTCTTTCCATGAGCTCTTAGTCGCTGTTCTGATTTACTTTAAAGGAAGTACCCTTTTCAGGACTCCTAGGCCAATGGGGTGAGCATCATTTTATTCCAATATCTCTGAGTACCTCCACACCCCTGTAGGCCTGCTGAGCAACAACGAGGCCCATTGGTCCCTCGGAGGTCCTCTGTGTCTGCTGAGTCATGGGCAACACCCTGCACTCTTTCTTGTGATATCTTGATTCACAGCACTCGCACAGGTTCAAGAGCCACGTTCTAGCAAGTTCCAACAGGACGTGGAAGTCGCACTCATTCCCTAGTCTGAGCTGCACAGAGAAAAACACTAGGCATCTCCTTCCATCCAGGACCTCCTACCTGAAGTCACCCTGCCTCCAGGAGAAAGACGGCTTGCGTTCCTTTTGCAACTAAAGCACAGTTTTTCCTGTAGCGCTGCAGGCTTTTGAAGTGGCATGGGCCCAGAGGCTTGGCTAGGGCGTTCCTTGGTGAGGCAGTTCACTAGATGCAAAACACCCTGCCTCGAGAAGTTGATTGAGGGAAGCAACCAGTGTGTAGTCTGTGTCTCTTTTGACTTGTTAGAAACCACAGAGATATATGCTGCCTCTGCCCACGGAAATGGGGGCATGATGGTACTAGCCTTGCTTTCCATTTGGAAAGCTCCATTCTTGCTGTCGTGAAGTTCCCTGAAATTCTCTGCTCTTGACCGCCCCGTGACCACTGTAGCCATGGGTCTGGGAAGAAAATGAGTTTTCTCTGGCTACACACGGAGCTTCACTGGCCGGGGTGGGGCTCACCTTGCCATGCTCTAGAGCCAAAGGGAATCTCCACGTGAGTCCTTGCCTCGAGGTAAGGCCCTGAGTAGCCCTGCAGAAAGGGAGGCATGCAGCTCTTTCCATGAGCTCTTAGTGGAGGTTCTGCTTTATATTAAAGGAAGGACCCTTTTCAGGACTCCTAGGCCCCTCGGGTGAGCATCATTTTGCTTCCAAGATCACTGACTCCCTCCACACCCCTGTGGGCCTGCTGAGCAGCATTGAGTCCCATACGTCCCTCGGAGGCCCTCTGTGTCTGCCGAGTCTCGGGCAACACACTATACGTTACTTCAGGAGAGCTACATTTCCAGAACCCTCGAACAGCATCAGAACCACATTTCTAGGCAGTCCAACATGCCCTGGAAGTCTTCGACATTGCCCTCGTCTGAGCTGCTCTGAGGAAACACTCTGCTTAGAATTGATCGAGGACCTCGTTCCTGAAGTCACTCTAGTCAAGGAGAAATACAGCATCCTAACATGCTGTGTCGCTCACAGGGCAAGCAACGTGAGAACTTGCCTCGAGGTAAGGCCCTGAAATGCTATGCACAAGCAGAGGCGTGTAGCAGTTTCCATGAGGCCGTAGTCGCTGCTCTGCAGCATTTGAACGCCAGTAGGCTTTTTAGGACACCACGGTGCCTCGTCTGGTAAACTTATTCCCTGCAAGAACACCGAGTACCCTCAGTCTCACCTGGCCATTCTAAGCAATATCCAGGCCAGGAGCTTTCCGACTCACAGTGTGTATGCCGAGTGAAGGGCTACACAGTGCACTCTTATTGGGACATCTGGATTTAGCCAGCAATCGCACAGATTGACGAGCACCGTTCTGGCAAGTTCCAACATGCCGTGGAAGTCACACTCATTCCCTAGTCTGAGCTGCACAGAGAAAAACACTAGGCTTCTCCTTCCATCCAGGACCTCCTACCTGAAGTCACCCTGCCTCCAGGAGAAAGACGGCTGCGTTCCTATTGCAACTGAAGCACAGTTTCTCCTGTAGCACTGCAGGCTTTTGAATAGGCAAGGGCCCAGAGGCCTAGCTAGGGCTTTCCCTGGTGAGGCCGTTCACTAGAGGTAGAACACCCTGCCTCGAGAAGTTGATTCAGGGAAGCAACCAGTGTGTACTCTGTGTCTCTTTTGACTTGTTAGAAACCACAGAGATGTATGCTGCCTGTGCCCACGGAAATGGGGGTATGATGGTAATAGCCTTGTTTCCCATTTGGAAACCTCCATTCTTGCTGCCGTGAAGCTCCCTGAAATTCTCTGCTGTGGACAGGCCCCTGGCTATTGTAGGCATTGGTCTGGGGAGAAAATGAGTTTTCTCTGGCTACCCAGTGTGCTTCATACCCAGGGCTGGGACTCATCTTGCCATGCTCTAGAGCTATAAGGAATCTCAACGTCAGTCCTTGCCTCGAGGTAAGGCCCTGAGTAGCCATGCAGAAAGGGAGGCATGCAGCTCTTTCCATGAGCTCTTAGTCGCTGTTCTCCTTTATATTAAAGGAAGTAGCCTTTTCAGCACTCCTAGGACCCTCGGGGCAGCCTCATTTTAGTACCAAGATCACTGAGTACCTCCACACCCCTGTTGGCTTGCTGAGCAACAACGAGGCCCTTAGGTCCCTCGGAGGTCCTCTGTGTCAGCTGAGTCATGGGCAACACACTGCACTCTTTCTTGGGATATCTTGGTTTCACAGCACTCGCACAGGTTCACGAGCAACGTTCTGGCAAGTTCCGACTTGCTGTGGAAGTCGCACACATTCCCTAGTCTGAGCTGCACTGAGAAAAACACTAGGCTTCCCCTTCCTTCCAGGAACTCCTACCTGAAGTCACCCTGCCTCCAGGAGAAGGACGCCTTGCTTCCTATTGCAACTAAAGCAAAGTTTTTCCTATAGCACTGCAACCTTTTGAATAGGCACGAGCCCAGAGGCCTAGCTAGGGCGTTCCTTGGTTGAGGCAGTTCACTAGATGCAGAACACCCTGCCACGAGAATTTGATTCAGGGAAGGAAGCAGTGTGTAATCTGTGTCTCTTCTGAGTTGTGTGAAACCACAGGGATGTATGCTGTTTGTGCCTAGGGAAATGTGGGCATGTTGGTAGTAGACTTGCTTATCCATTTTGAAAGCTCCATTCATGCTGCCTTGAAGCTCCCTGAATTCTCTGCTGTTGACAGGACCCTGGCTATTGTAGGCATTGGTCTGGGAAGAAAATGAGTTTTCTCTGGCTACACAGGGTGCTTCATTATCCGGGGTGGGACTCATCTTGCCACGCTCTAGAGCTAAAGGGAATCTCAACGTGAGTCCTTGCCTCGAGGTAAGGCCCTGAGTAGCCAGACAGAAAGGGAGGCATCCAGCTCTTTCCATGAGCTCTTAGTCGCTGTTCTGCTTTATTTTAAAGGAAGTACACTTTTCAGCACTCCTAGGCCCCTCGGGTGAGCATCCTTTTCGTTCCAAGATCACTGAGATCCTCCACACTCCTGTAGGCCTGCTGAGCAACAACGTGGCCCATATGTCCCTCGGAGTTCCTCTGTGCCTGCTGAGTCATGGGCAACACACAGCAGTCTTTCTTAGGAGATCTTGATCGAACAGCACTCGCACAGGTTGACGAGCTCCGTTTTGGCAAGTTCCAACTTGCTGTGGAAATCGCGCACACATTCCCTAGTCTGAGCTGCATTGAGGAAAACACTAGGCTTCGCCTTCCTTCCAGGACCTCCTACCTGAAGTCACCCTGCCTCCAGGAGAAAATCGGCTTGCGTTCGTATTGCAACTAAAGCAGAGTTTTTCCTCTAGCACTGCAGGCTTTTGAAGAGGCACCGGCCCCGAGGCCTAACTAGGGCGTTCCTTGGTTGAGGCCGTGCACTAGATGCAGAACGCCGTGCCTCGAGAAGTTGCTTCAGGGAAGGAACTAGTGGGTACGCTGTGTCTCTTTTGTCTTGTGAGAAACCAGAGTTTTGGATGCTGCCTGTGCACATGGAAATGGGGTCGTGATGGTACTAGCCTTGCTTTTCTCTTTGGAAACCTCCATTCTTGCTGCCGTGAAGCTCCCTGAATTTCTCTGCTGTTGACCGCCCCGTGACCACTGTAGCCATGGGTCTGGGAAGAAAATGAGTTTTCTCTGGCTGCACACGGAGCTTCAGTGGCCGGGGTGGAACTCATCATGCCATGCTCTACAGCTCAAGGAAATCTCAACGTGAGTCCTTGCCTCGAGGTAAGGCCCAGAGTAGCCATGCCGAAATGGAGGCATGGAGCTCTTTCCATGAGCTCTTAGTCGCTGTTCTGATTTACTTTAAAGGAAGTACCCTTTTCAGGACTCCTAGGCCAATGGGGTGAGCATCATTTTATTCCAATATCTCTGAGTACCTCCACACCCCTGTAGGCCTGCTGAGCAACAACGAGGCCCATTGGTCCCTCGGAGGTCCTCTGTGTCTGCTGAGTCATGGGCAACACCCTGCACTCTTTCTTGTGATATCTTGATTCACAGCACTCGCACAGGTTCAAGAGCCACGTTCTAGCAAGTTCCAACAGGACGTGGAAGTCGCACTCATTCCCTAGTCTGAGCTGCACAGAGAAAAACACTAGGCATCTCCTTCCATCCAGGACCTCCTACCTGAAGTCACCCTGCCTCCAGGAGAAAGACGGCTTGCGTTCCTTTTGCAACTAAAGCACAGTTTTTCCTGTAGCGCTGCAGGCTTTTGAAGTGGCATGGGCCCAGAGGCTTGGCTAGGGCGTTCCTTGGTGAGGCAGTTCACTAGATGCAAAACACCCTGCCTCGAGAAGTTGATTGAGGGAAGCAACCAGTGTGTAGTCTGTGTCTCTTTTGACTTGTTAGAAACCACAGAGATATATGCTGCCTCTGCCCACGGAAATGGGGGCATGATGGTACTAGCCTTGCTTTCCATTTGGAAAGCTCCATTCTTGCTGTCGTGAAGTTCCCTGAAATTCTCTGCTCTTGACCGCCCCGTGACCACTGTAGCCATGGGTCTGGGAAGAAAATGAGTTTTCTCTGGCTACACACGGAGCTTCACTGGCCGGGGTGGGGCTCACCTTGCCATGCTCTAGAGCCAAAGGGAATCTCCACGTGAGTCCTTGCCTCGAGGTAAGGCCCTGAGTAGCCCTGCAGAAAGGGAGGCATGCAGCTCTTTCCATGAGCTCTTAGTGGAGGTTCTGCTTTATATTAAAGGAAGGACCCTTTTCAGGACTCCTAGGCCCCTCGGGTGAGCATCATTTTGCTTCCAAGATCACTGACTCCCTCCACACCCCTGTGGGCCTGCTGAGCAGCATTGAGTCCCATACGTCCCTCGGAGGCCCTCTGTGTCTGCCGATTCTCGGGCAACACACTATACGTTACTTCAGGAGAGCTACATTTCCAGAACCCTCGAACAGCATCAGAACCACATTTCTAGGCAGTCCAACATGCCCTGGAAGTCTTCGACATTGCCCTCGTCTGAGCTGCTCTGAGGAAACACTCTGCTTAGAATTGATCGAGGACCTCGTTCCTGAAGTCACTCTAGTCAAGGAGAAATACAGCATCCTAACATGCTGTGTCGCTCACAGGGCAAGCAACGTGAGAACTTGCCTCGAGGTAAGGCCCTGAAATGCTATGCACAAGCAGAGGCGTGTAGCAGTTTCCATGAGGCCGTAGTCGCTGCTCTGCAGCATTTGAACGCCAGTAGGCTTTTTAGGACACCACGGTGCCTCGTCTGGTAAACTTATTCCCTGCAAGAACACCGAGTACCCTCAGTCTCACCTGGCCATTCTAAGCAATATCCAGGCCAGGAGCTTTCCGACTCACAGTGTGTATGCCGAGTGAAGGGCTACACAGTGCACTCTTATTGGGACATCTGGATTTAGCCAGCAATCGCACAGATTGACGAGCACCGTTCTGGCAAGTTCCAACATGCCGTGGAAGTCACACTCATTCCCTAGTCTGAGCTGCACAGAGAAAAACACTAGGCTTCTCCTTCCATCCAGGACCTCCTACCTGAAGTCACCCTGCCTCCAGGAGAAAGACGGCTGCGTTCCTATTGCAACTGAAGCACAGTTTCTCCTGTAGCACTGCAGGCTTTTGAATAGGCAAGGGCCCAGAGGCCTAGCTAGGGCTTTCCCTGGTGAGGCCGTTCACTAGAGGTAGAACACCCTGCCTCGAGAAGTTGATTCAGGGAAGCAACCAGTGTGTACTCTGGGTCTCTTTTGACTTGTTAGAAACCACAGAGATGTATGCTGCCTGTGCCCACGGAAATGGGGGTATGATGGTAATAGCCTTGTTTCCCATTTGGAAACCTCCATTCTTGCTGCCGTGAAGCTCCCTGAAATTCTCTGCTGTGGACAGGCCCCTGGCTATTGTAGGCATTGGTCTGGGGAGAAAATGAGTTTTCTCTGGCTACCCAGTGTGCTTCATACCCAGGGCTGGGACTCATCTTGCCATGCTCTAGAGCTATAAGGAATCTCAACGTCAGTCCTTGCCTCGAGGTAAGGCCCTGAGTAGCCATGCAGAAAGGGAGGCATGCAGCTCTTTCCATGAGCTCTTAGTCGCTGTTCTCCTTTATATTAAAGGAAGTAGCCTTTTCAGCACTCCTAGGACCCTCGGGGCAGCCTCATTTTAGTACCAAGATCACTGAGTACCTCCACACCCCTGTTGGCTTGCTGAGCAACAACGAGGCCCTTAGGTCCCTCGGAGGTCCTCTGTGTCAGCTGAGTCATGGGCAACACACTGCACTCTTTCTTGGGATATCTTGGTTTCACAGCACTCGCACAGGTTCACGAGCAACGTTCTGGCAAGTTCCGACTTGCTGTGGAAGTCGCACACATTCCCTAGTCTGAGCTGCACTGAGAAAAACACTAGGCTTCCCCTTCCTTCCAGGAACTCCTACCTGAAGTCACCCTGCCTCCAGGAGAAGGACGCCTTGCTTCCTATTGCAAATAAAGCAAAGTTTTTCCTATAGCACTGCAACCTTTTGAATAGGCACGAGCCCAGAGGCCTAGCTAGGGCGTTCCTTGGTTGAGGCAGTTCACTAGATGCAGAACACCCTGCCACGAGAATTTGATTCAGGGAAGGAAGCAGTGTGTAATCTGTGTCTCTTCTGAGTTGTGTGAAACCACAGGGATGTATGCTGTTTGTGCCTAGGGAAATGTGGGCATGTTGGTAGTAGACTTGCTTATCCATTTTGAAAGCTCCATTCATGCTGCCTTGAAGCTCCCTGAATTCTCTGCTGTTGACAGGACCCTGGCTATTGTAGGCATTGGTCTGGGAAGAAAATGAGTTTTCTCTGGCTACA